>NW_024412449.1:3837419-3967674 GCF_014898765.1 Herpailurus yagouaroundi | reverse complement strand
TCTTTCTGGCCTGCCAAGTTTCAAAAGAGAGATCAGTCACGAGTCTTATAGGTCTCCCTTTATATGTGAGGGCACGTTTACCCCTTGCTGCTTTCAGAATTTTCTCTTTATCCTTGTATTTTGCCAGTTTCACTATGATATGTCATGCAGAAGATCGATTCAAGTTACGTCTGAAGGGAGTTCTCTGTGCCTCTTGGATTTCAATGCCTTTTTCCTTCCCCACTTCAGGGAAGTTCTCAGCTATTATTTCTTCAAGTACCCCTTCAGCACCTTTCTCTCTCTCTTCCTCCTCTGGGATACCAATTATGCGTATATTATTTCTGTTTAGTGTATCACTTAGTACTAAGAATCTATTTGAACTAATAAATGCATGCAACAAAGTTGCAGAATACAAGATTGGTATATAAAAACCAACTATATTTCTATACACCAGCAATGAACAATTTGAAAATGAAATTAAAGAAACATAATAATAACATCAAAAAGCTTAATATACTTAGGGACGCATTCAACAAAAGAAATTAAAAACATATACTCTGAAAACGACAAAACATTGTTGAAGGAAATTAAAGAAGTCCTCAATAGATGGAACACCATCCCATGTTCATGGGTCAGAAGACTTAATATTGTTAAGGCAGAAATATTCCCCAAATTGATGTACAGATTCAACACAATACCCTTTAAAATCCTAGCTGCCTTTTTTTTTTTTTTTGCAAAAATTGACAAACAGATCCTCAATTTCATATGGAAATGCAATGGACTAAGAATAACCAAGACAATCTTGAAAAAAGAAGGAAAAAAAGAATAATTCACATCTTTCAATTTCAAAAGCTAATATATAAAATTACAGTACGACAGTGTGACACTCGATACTATACAAGGATAAACATACAGATTAATGGAAGAAAATTGAGAGTTCGTAAGTAAATCCTTACATTTATAGTCAGTTGATTTCAACAAGGGTACCATGATAATTCAATGGGTAAAGAATAGTCCTCAACAAATAGTTCTGGAACAACTGGATATCCACATTCAAAAGAATAAAATTGGACACCTCCCTTATACCATACACAAAAATTAGCTCAAAATGGATCAGATGCCTAAATGGAAAAGGTAAAACTGTAAAGCTCTTAGATGAAAACATAGGAGTAAATCTTTGTGTTCTTGAGTTAGGCAATACCTTCTTAGATACAATACCAAAAGCACAGGGAACAAAAGAAAAACGAAATAAATTGAACTTCACCAAAATTAAAAACTTTTGCACAGTGAAAAATACCATTGAGAAGTTAAAATACAACCCATAGAATATAATAAAATATTTACAAATGATATATCTAATAAGAGACTTGAATCCAGAATATATAAAGAACTCTTAAAAAGACAGATACTTTTTAAATGGCCAAAAGAATCAAATAGACATTTCTCCAAAGAAGATATACAAATGCCCAATAAATATATGAAAAGATGCCCAATATCACTAGCCATAAGGGAAGTATAAATCAAAAACAACAATGAGATACCACTTCACACCCATTAAAATGGATACAATAAAAAAGACAGATAAGAACAAATATTGGTAAGGATGTGGAAAACTTGGGATCCTTATGCATTGCTGGTGGAAATGTAAAATCATACAGCCACTTTGTAAAATACACTGGCAGTTCTCATAATGTTAAACATAGATCCATAGTCAAAAAGTGAAAACAAATGAAATGTCCAACTAATTAACAGATGAATAAAATGTGGTATATTAATGCAGTGGAATATTATTCAGCCATAAAAGGAATAAAGTACTGACACATGCTAAAATATGGATAAAACTTGAAAACTTTATGCTAAGTGAAAGAAGCCAGTCACAAAACACAATATATTGTTTGATTGCATGATTGCCTTTATATGAAATGTCAAGAATAGATAGAGAAATCTGTAGAGACAGAAAGTAGATTAATGGTTGCTTAGGGCTGGAAGGATGGGAGAAATTGGGAATGATGATTAATAGGTATAGGGTTTCTTTTTACATAATGAAAATTTTCTGGATGGCAGCACAGTTCTCTGAATGTGCTAACAATCACTGAATTATACATTTTAAGTAGGTTAATTGTATGATATTGTATGTGAACTATATCTTAATAAGACTGTTTAAAAATAAAACTTTCTGCAAAAAAAAAAAAAAAAAACAATAAGGAAACTACCTTTGGCCCTTACTACATAGCAATCTTTCTGGATACAGCTTCCTGAAACAAAAAAGGTGGAAATTAAGCCACACGATTTCCAAGTTTTCTTCCATATCTAAAATTCCCAAATGTATGTAATTTAAGAAAATGGGTTGAGGAAAAGAGATGGTATCTGGGTGTATGTCTCTAGGATGGGGCCATTTGGAGAGAAATGAAGGAGGGGGACAACAGAAAGACTAAGAGAGATAGAGATGCAGGGACAAGGGATGTGAGCTCAGAGAGACAGACACATAAGAGACACAGAGGCAAAACTATACTCAAAAAGAAGGAGAAATTAACCAAATGCATGTGCAGATCAGTCATCCATTCTTCCATTTAGCAAAATTTACTGAGGACCTAGGAAGCCAAACTCTGTATTCAGTAGTAAACCAGGCAGACTGAGCCACTGAGCTCAGCAATTAGAAGCACAGCAGTAATCAGGCAACGATAAGCATGGGTAGTGAGAGCTGGGATGCTGTAGTTCAAGGTGCTCTGGAAGTACACAGGCTGCATGCATGCACGTGTGCACACATGCATACACACATTCACACTGCACCACACTCAACACACGCAACATTCCCAAAAGTCAAATCAGTTTTGCAGGGTGCACCATGTCTCACCTGAGGCATTTCAAATTCAAATATATGTTATGTTTTTACAAGGATGGGCACAAATGGGAATGACATCTTTTATTCTCACTCTGAAGTCTCTCTAAAATGAGGCTCAAGGAAAGGATTCATCCCTCAGTTTGGAGATTCCCCCTACCCTTTCTCCTTTATCAGGAAGGACTGGCTTCGGAAACAGAGAGGAATGTGACTATTACAAGCACACCAGCCCTACTCCTCTGGGCTTTCAGCTGGAAAGTTCCCAAAACACATTCTGTTCTATTCTGCTTCCATCCCATCCAGACCTGGCCCAATAAAGACATCATGTGTTGCCTATTTCCCCTGTGTTGTGGCTCCTCTACTGCTGACGGTATGACATGCTGACAGCATGAGAGGGAATCTCAGCTCAACAGGGAAAGTAATTCTGTTCCCTGTACAGTGTCTGCAATAAGTGACCACCAGGTTATATCCATGTCTGGAGAGTCACACACAAACACACACCAGCCCCCCACTCCCGATCAACCCTGATTCCCTGATCCTTGCCCATGGGACAAGAGCGACACAGGGCATGAGCATCTCTCCCACATCACGGAGACTGACCTCCAGTCTCCTAACAATTAAAAGGTTAAGATCTATAACCACTGCATTTTGAGACTGAAATGCAGTTTGAGTGTTTCTCCGCTTATAGATCATGCACTTTTGCTCTCATGTTCTTGGCTGTGACCCTTGTGCTGACTCTTGAGTGGTCCCACTTTACCTCTCTAAGAGATGCCCATGCAGCACAGAACAGAAAAAGTGTTCATAGGGGGGAAGGGGGGACAAGGTGGGCTATGCCACAGTTTCCTCCCCTGTAAAATGGACATAATCACTTCTATCTCGGGATTGTTGACAGGATGAAATGAGATGTGTAAATGCCTTGGTGCAGAATCAGTGCCTTGGAGAGACATCCGCAGTTTGGGCCCATTTGGTGGCCCAGTCCCCCTTCTTCTGGTAACAGCAGCAGCATCTTCATCGTGCCTGTGCTTGGGGTGGGGATAGCTGACTCCACTATGGGAGTGGGGCTGTAACACAGGCCTGGCCAATCAGAACACCCCATGACCCTAGCCCTGGTGATCAAGGGATGGACACATGACCCTGACTGATCAGTAAAGTCATCTCAGTGACTTTCATTGGAACAATTGGGAGAGTTCTTGCCGCTGGGGTTTCTGAGAGGATAAGATATAAGCTGGGAACTGTAAGTGCCAGGTTGCCATCATGAGGCAGAGGCCACCTGAGAAGAGCTCCAATATCAAGGACAATTGAGAAGTAGAGGGGATGAGCCCCATGCATCCAACTGCATCTGAACCTGCCCTAGACCTGTCAGTTATGTACCCCAGAAAATCCTGGCTATTGCCTAATCTAATCTGAATAAGTTTCTGTTCCATGCAGACAAGAATCTTGGCTAATGCAAAACTCACTGGATTTGGCTTACCCTTCCCCTTTCCCACTGCCATTGGTCTGGAGGGGCCTTTCTTGATTCGTAGAGACTTTGCCAGGGCTCATATCCCCATCCTCAGTCTCTTTACCTTCAGTTCTTCTTCCATCACACTGATCATTCTCTGCACGGGCTTAGTCATGTTACCCCTCAGCTTACAGGACTCCTTGACTCGCCAGTGTCTGGAGAGCAAGTCCTGGCTTCCTCAGCTCTACCTTCAAAACCCTCCACAACCTGACCCCAATTCCTCTTGTGTTTCTTTTTTAACTGAGGTGTAATTGACATATAACATTAAATTAATTTCAGGTGTGCAACATAATGATTCAATATTTGTATATATTGCAAAAAAGGTCTCTACTATAGTTCTAGCTAATATCCGTCACCATATGTAGTTACAAAATTTTTTTTCTTGCAATGAGAACTTTTAAGATCTACTTTCTTAGCACCCTAATTCCTTTCGAGCTTACCTCTCACAACCATCTCCAATGGTTCTGTGCATACTATGCCTGATTTACATCAACCCCATCCCCTGCTCTGCAATGCTTCCCTACTCTCTGACCCTGTGCCTTTCCCCAGAAAACCTTCCACTTCTTACCTACCTGCCAAAATCCCACCTACTCAATTATCTTCTTTTCCAAGAAGTCTTCATATATGGCCAAGGCAGAATTAATGTCTCACTCCCCTGAATTTACTCCCTTGTTATATATACTACCTGTCAGCCTGTCCTTACTTAAGAATAATGTATATACATCTTGAGAGCAGGGGGCATGTTGTAGTTGATTCTGGATCTCCCTGGGGCCCTCACACAAGGTTTGTCTACCATAGGCCCTTGGTGAATCTATTGACACAAGACCCCAGCTCCCGCCTCACAAACTCTGAATCCTCCACCCTCTCCTTCACTCTACTCTAGGAGAAAGGATCCTAATGTTTGAATCACATTTCCTCTTCACCAGGAAACTTTTTTAATTGTGGTAAAATATACATAACATAAAATTTATAATTTTAAGCATCTTAAAGTGTACAATTCAGTGGCATTAAATACATTCACATTGTTGTACACCTATTACCACTATCTAGCTCCAGAATGTTTTCTTCACCCCAAAAGGAAACATCATAGCCATCAAGCAGCTGCTTCCCATGCCTCCGCCCCCCCCCCCCCCCCCCCCCCGACTCTGCATCCACCCAGGCCCTGGAAATCGCTAGTTTGCCTTTTGTCTCCATGGATTTGCTTGTTCTGGACACTGCATATAAATGGAATCATACAATATGTGGTCTTTTGAGTCTTTCACGTAGCATAATGTTTACAAGATTAATTTATGTTGTAGAACATATCAGTACTTCATTCCTTCTTATGACTGAATAATATTCCATGGCAAGGATATCTCTCATGTTGTTCATGCATATTCATCAGTTGATGGACATTTGGGTCATTGCCACTTTTTGACCATTGTGAATAGTGCCGCTATGAACATTTTTGTACAAGTTTTATTTGAACACCTGTTTTCAGTTTTCTGGAGTATATACCTAGGAGTGCAATGGATGGGTCATAGGGGAACTCTATGTTTACCAGGAAGCCTCCTACACTTCCCATCTCCAGCCTTCATCTACATCCTGGATCTGCTTGGCTGACTTCATCTTGGAAGAGTCCATCAGCTTTTTATAAGGGAGCTATTTCATCTTGATTGCTGTCTCCTGATGGCAATCCTTACAGGGCATTCCTAGTCTTTAATATCAACCTCTTACTATTTACAGTTTCCTATTGTCTAACTATTTCAAATCCACTGTTTAGTTTGTTCCTCACAACATCACTACAAAGTAGATTCTATTATGTCTGTTTTTCAGATGAGAAGGCTGAGATTCAGTGGGGTGAAGGGACTTGACAAGGTCACAACCATTAGGGTCCCAGATAAAACTGACTCCCACTCCAGTGCCCTTTGTGTACCACCACAGTGGCTCTCTCTCTATCAGCCTCTCTGTCCAAGGTCTTTTTAAAAAATAATCACCTTCTAAATTTATTCTCAGATCCACCATTGTTTATAAATGCCCCTTGCTAGGTGACCAATCAATGCTGGCACAGATTTCTGCTACACTCTGCCAGATGGCACTTCATTTATAATTATATTTAAACATTTTTGCCTATACCAAGGAGATCAACTTTTGCCTTTTCTGGGTGTTCAAGAGTCTTCTGGAATCCTGAGTTAATGCTCCCTTTTGATGTTGATATGACACTAACTCTGAGCATGTCCCATAAGCTCAACCTCAGTTCTCAAAAGGTTGTTCCACCCGAGAGCATCTCCTCCCCTACTCAGGATGAAGCTGTCTCTTGGACTAGAGTCACCTGACCTCTTTGGAGCATAAAACAAAGGCACAATGACCTCCAGCCTGCTCCTTGGAACTTCCCATCCTAGTGTCCTATGTCCAAACAGGACTAGAAGACTATAAGGAACAAGGCAAGAATGGAACAATCACCATTCATCAAAGGCATACTATGTGTCTGATACTTTAGGTATATTTGCTCACTCAATCCCTTGACTGCAGAAGGAGGCAAATGTTATTTTTCAGATAAGGAAAGTGAAGCTCAGTGTGGTGCTGTGACTTGTCCATAGGGACATCTCAAGGGTGGCCAAGCAGGACTAGAAACTAGCAGAGCCCATCCTGTACCCACTCTAGACACTGTCTGCCTCCCAGGGAGAAGCTTTTTGGGCTGATCTGGCCCACTTAGAGCCTGCCCTGGCAGTTCTACAAGCAGCAAGGGCTTTCTAGATGCCACATGACCCACCTTGTGTGCACTCAAGCAAGAATGTCTCTTGCTAGCTGTTTCCAAAGAGTATTCTCTGCAACCCTTTTTCTGGGTGATTTTGTTAGTAGCTGTGAAAATAAAGGTTTCTGTGTTTAAGTACATTTGGGAACATCAGCATTGGACAGATTTCTGTACTGTAGGGCTTCTCAGCCTTTAGGAAGCCAATATGCAGGATAAATCTTCAAGAGGGAAGTACAGGGGCACCTGGGCGGTGCCATTTGTTGGGCATCCGACTCTTGATCTCAGTTCAGGTCATGATCTCATGGTTCATGAGTTCAAGCCCCACATTGGGCTCTGTGCTGATGATATGGAGCTGACTTGGGATTCTGTCTTTCCTTCTCTCTGACCCTCTCCTGCTTGTACTCTCTCTCTCAAAATAAATAAATAAATAAATAAATAAATAAATAAATAAATAAATAAACTTAAAAATTAAAAAAAGAAAGAAAGAAAGTATAGAATGTTTCCCAAACTTATTTGACCATGAATGTTTTCTCAAGGAGTATCTCAATGTGTTTTCCTCAAAGCCTAATCACAGATGCCCCAGGCCCTCTCAGGCTGGTGGGGAGCCAGAGGTGAGAAGCAGAGCGGTTGTGCACATGGACTCTGGAGCCAGGCTGCCTGGGATCATTTCCCAGCCCTGCTGCACAGTAGCTGGGTGACATTGGGCAAATTACTCCATCTGTCCCTGCCTCAGTTTACCCATATGTGAAACACAGATGGTGATAACTATGTAGATTATATAATACAGGTAAACTTCTTAGAACAATATTTGGCACATAGTCAGTGCTCACTGTTAGTTGGCATTGTCAGTCCTTCACAAGCCTTGCAAAAAGGGATTCCTCACATATTCCCTCAGAACTAGCAGTCTGCACATGGCACTCTCTGCCCATAGGCCAACAGCATCCTCTCAGTTTATAAAACCTCTTAACCAAGACGGCAGGAAGCCCCATAAAAGCCAGCCAAGGTTCCGTAGGAGTAGCCCTTCTTAACCTTGATGGCTGGGAAGGCCAGCCCCTTACAGACAGGCACATAAGATTCAGAAGACCCAGATTTTACACCCAAATTCCTCATTTTCCAGTGGGATCTTGAGTTTCCTCCCCTATAACATAGAACATAACAAGGCTCTAATCCAGGGCCTTCTTCACAGAGAAGGGTGGAGTTAGAGCACTAAGCAGGCAGAGGGGCTGGATAGCAGGACAGCACCAGTGACAGGTGGTAAGTATGTTCCCCTTTTGAGGAAATGGGAGAGGGTACCTATGACAAAGGTGCTTGGGTAGTGAATTAGGATAATTAACAGTAGCTTCTGCAACAGGCCCCAAATCTCAGTGCCTTTGAATGTACACCTTGCTGAGCTAAGTCTAATGCAAGTTGGGATACCCACCTCTATCTTCTGGCAAGAAGTTCTATAACAGAAAATCCCATGTGGAATATATAAGTGGGTGTGTGGATGCCAAGCGTTCCTGGATGACCCTGGCTGCCAAAACTGTGCTCCTCTGTTGCCCAGTTGTGTTCCCCTCCCCTTTTTGGAGAAGCAAGACCTATTTGCCCGCTGAGTTAATTCTCCCAGCTTCTCTCGGGCTCTACAAGCTCGGGAGTCTCTGGTTGCCTGGTTGACTGCATTATAGTGTTTTAATTTCTCACCTCTGGGAGCATCAGGCCTCACCAGTCCCCAGCCTCTGGCAGAGATGGTTAGCATTCTCTGAGTATTCCTGTGTTCCTCTTCATTCCCAGCCTCTCTTGCTGTTGGTTGGGGCCCAGCCACTAATTCTGGCCAAGAGATTGTATGTCACCTCTGGGTTGAGGCACTGAGAGCCATGCCTCCTGCATCCCACTCTTCCTCCATTGAGATGGCTCTGTGTTTCATAGGAAGGCTGAAAGAACCAATTCAGCAACATATGTGCCCCCTCACCCTAAGTGTCATTTCTCCAGTTGTGGTTGGCAGACAGGACCATCCAGGAATTCTTGGCGTTTATACAGCCATTTAATGCTAGATACAGCTTCCATATGGGGTTTTCTGTTATTAAACTTTTTTCTGTAATTTGAAGTATCATGACCTGTGATTCAGATACTCCCAGTACTACCATGAACAGTGTGCCAGGTGGCATGTCTCAGACTATAATGTGCACACAAATCACCTAGAGGTCTCATTAAGGTGCAGATACTGACTCAGTAGGTTTGAGGCCACACTCAGGAGTCTGCATTTCCAACAAGCTCCCAGGTGATACTGACGTTGTTGGTCCTAGACTGTACTCTGAAAAGCAAGGTGATGGGGCAGGGCTGGCTTATTCACTAAGTATGGTGGGAACCATGCATAGTGCCCATGAAAATGTTTTAATTTCTTTTAAAATCAGAAGGGAAAAAAAGTAAACTTTCAGGCCAAAAAAATGTCCTGATAGATAACATTAATGTATTTATATCAACAGTTATAAAATAAATTTCTTAAAGAAGAAGGGACCCATGGAGACAAAAGTGCCTAAGGCCCACAAATATCCAATGTGGCTTTGGGACAGGGCAGGGGCACAGGAGGTGGTGTTAGGCTACATATAATGCATAAAACCATGAAATCCAGAGAATCCATGCGAGGTTATACAGAGTATATGGCTATGTGGTCGTCCGGGAGGATCACATGAGATACAATCAGAGAACATGCTTTGCAGAGGGTAGCTAGCTGCTCAAATCATTTTAGGGGGTCTCCTCAGGTTCTCCAGATCTCTCCCACCTAGGAAGCTCTGAAGAGGTATGCAGGGCCTCCTGGAGGTCCCCAAATTCTGGTGTCCCAAATGTCTTCCAAGGGACTTCCAGTCTTTTTTGCCTAGGACCCCATTCCATTGTTCACATCCATCTGCTCCCAGAGCCCAAGGACTTAAAGCAGCTGACCCTGTAGTGTGAGGGAAGAGGAACCAGGCTCCAGAGGCTGCTTTTGTTAGTGACAAACACAACACATCTCTGATCTGAACAGCAAATGTCCAAAGCATGAGTCAAATGCCTTGTTAACAGGAAAGAGAAAGAATAGGCATTCCCTTCAGCAGTAAATGTTTTCTCATATACACACCCTTCCACTTTACTCTGGACCCAGTGCCAGTTCTGACTGCCCAGAAAGGCACTGTGTGGGCTTTTAGACAATGGATAATAGCTGATTCTTCTAACATACCTGCAATCCTCTTTATCACATATGCAGCAACTGACAATGTCAATACTCCAGGAGGACCTCAGTCATATGACCATTGGGGTGAATCACTGGGCCTTGGGCATGAACAGTGCACAGATGAGGAAACTAAGGCCTCAGAAGGCAGAAGTGATTTGCTCAAGGACACAAAATGATTTGGAAGCAGAGCCAAGCCTAGAACCTGGGACCCCTACTTATAATGTTGGCTTCATTTCAGCACCAGGGATGGATATTGGAAGATACACTCTATCTTCAAACCTAGGAGTGTCTGTTCATTCATTGACTCACTCAATATCCACCAATAACCTGCTACAAACTTGCCATGGTTCTAGCTTACCTTAATACCTCTCTATAAATCCATGAAGACCTAACCTTTTTAACAGTCTTACCAGCCTTGGGGCACCTGGGTGGCTCAGTTGGGTAAGCATCTGAATCTTGATTTCGGCTTAGGTCATGATCTCACAATTCATAAGTTCAAGCCCTGCATCAGGCTCTGTGCTGGTGTTGTGGAGCCTGCTTGGGATTCTCTCTCTCCCCTCACTCTCTCTCTCTCTCTGCCCCAACCCTGCTCACAATCTCTCTCTCTCTAAAATAAATAAATCAACTTTAAAAAAAAGTCTTACCAGCCCAGCCACTACCTCCTCCTAGCCTGAGAGCTTCAAGTGTGAGATTCTGTCTGCTGATAGGCTGCATGCACTTTGAACCAAGGGCAATCAAGCCTTGACCTTGCCTCTTTCCTGAGTTAACTAATGAACCTCAGAAAACCTTGAGCTTCAAGCAAAAGAAAGATAATCAGCAAAAGAAAGATAATATTTTTACCTATCTCACCTATCAAAAATATGATAATATATGTAAAGCACTTAACATGGTATATAGCTGGTGTTCAACAAATGATAGCTGTTGTGGTAATGATAAGAAGTACACTATTATCACTCCTGTTATTGTCAAGCAAAACAAGAAGGCTCCTGAAGATTTCAGCGAGTGGAATCTTCCCCTCCAGGACTCTAAAAAGCAGGCTTACTTCATCTGAGCAACTTCTTATAGACTGTAAGAGTCATGAGACAGGGACAACTTGCCAAGTGTTTCTGGGTCTAATTTGCCAGATCCTTGAGGTCCATCCCCACACCGCTCTTTCTCTGCTGGGCTGAAAAACCATCTGCTTCTATCAGTGTAAGGCCCTGTGATCCTCAGACCTGTTGAAATTGTCTGTACATGGTGACAACAACAAAGAAATAAAGCTACCTTCCAATACAACCACGTGGAAAACCCACATGCAAGGGATATGATTAGTTATCTAAGGAAGTGACTCAAGAAATTGTCTGTAAATGTGGCTGAAGGGTGAGGAGGCTTGACCGGGATCTCCAGATGACAGAACAGGAGGATGATTATGAGTTTACAGAGAACAACATCCTTTGGAAAGACTTCTGCTTTCAGCAATTTGCCCTTCTTTAGGAAGGACCCCTGTATATAAGGAATGGCTCCCCATGATCCTATTGCCTGTCCTCAGCTGATTAATACTGACCCACAATGGGCCCATCATGTTCTCTCTCCCAAGACTTTGGACAGAGACTAAGAGTCCCTGGACCCTGGTTGAGCCAGGGCTCTGCCCTAGAGCAGTGGTCTTCAGAGTGAGGAATGAGTGCCCATGGAATACGCAAGATGATCCAGGGGAACATGGGAAGACAACTGGAAACTGTTATTAAGTTCTACTTTCTTTGTATTATATAAGCAGATTGACAATGGGGCCTTCATTCAGTCTCTATGTTGAAAGGCCACTGTCACATCCAGTTTGTGAGATGTCCTGAAGGAACAGGGGAAATTCTACAATGCTAAGGGATTGACATAACAGCACCATCATGTATTCATTTGCTGTAGTGAAGTATGACACAGTTTGTATGTGCCCAAGTAAGTGGATTAGTGAAATATATTTATCTAGGTTTAACCAAACCAACCATCATAAAATGGGCAAGTGGCTTAAAAGTCTCCTAAAAATAAAATAAAATAAAATAAAATAAAATAAAATAAAATAAAACAAAACAAAATAAAAGTCTCCTGCAAAAAAAAAAAAAATGTGGAATGAAGATACTACTAAGATACTACAAACACCACAAGCAACTCTCAAACATTTTTTGCAAACTGGTGAATCAAACTGAAAATTTTACTTACAATTCAGTAAGTAAAGATGCCCTTCTTCTACATCAGCTATTTGAGCTCGTTATCCTCTTCCTGCTCTCCCTCTCTCCCTGCCTTCCCCCTGATCTATTCTGTGCCCATGTTCCCAGATGACATCTACCAGATGTATCACTTGGGCTCCCATGCTTGTTTCCTGAGATTGGCCAATGGTCCAGGAGGAGGTGGGAGGAGAAAGAGGTTGGGGGATTTTCTTCTCTGTTCCCACTTGCTGCAGCACTACATCTCTGGCATGAATGTATCCCTTCTTAACTACAGCTCATTCTGGAGGGACCTTCTTCCCTGGATCCCCATGTCACTGGATTATGGTCTCACTATTTCTTTCTCCTGCCCCTTCCAGCTAGGGCTAGTAACAGCCTCCTGCTGTTGCTCATTCTGGGGTGCCTGGGAACCATCTTTTGTAAGTAGTTCTTCTGTTAAAGTCTCTTGAGCCAGTTGAGTTGGATTTGGTTCCTTGCCAGAAGACTGATTGTTACAGTATCTCATTTACCATGACAGTCATTAAAGTGAGGGGTTATCCAAAGAGCTGAGATTTTAAAACATAATGAGCTCTCTCAGTAAGGAATACTCTTAAGGAAAGAGAAAAAAGCCAGTGGCACTGTTTAAAAAAAATAAAGCATGATTTTCATATATTATTTCATCTTTCTCAACCCTTCAAAATTTTTATTTTTATGTGTTTTATAAAATAACTGGCTTATTAATGTAGCTCATGAATATGACTTAAAGAAATGCACATAAATTGGAGGTGCATACTAAAACAATTTTTTTAACTGATGAGATGAACCATCAAAAAACCTTTGCCCTAGAGAAGACCTCTGCTCTAGAAAAAAAAAAAAAAAAAAAAAAAAAAGGTAAGTTCCTGCTGTCATGTCCCCAGCACTGCCCTGGGGATTGCCTTCCCAATACCTGCCTGTCTACTTTTTCCTTTGATTCTCTGAACTACCTTCCAGCAAACCCCATCTTTCTCCAGAATAAAACGGGACTCCAAAGACAAAGGCTGATTTAAGGCTTCCAGGGGAGAGACCCCTCTTGTGCTCTGGGGAAGTCTCTCTGTTGTAGGCAGAAATTACTATCAGGCTCTAGCCTAGGTGAAACACCCCCTCAGAACGTTCTACCTTCTGAGAAAAATTTTCATCTTCCAGGCATTTTGGTCACTGGAAAGGATTATTTCCCACCATACATTAGCACACAGACATTCAGAATTATATACTTCAGTCTCTTATGAGTTTGATTATCATGAGTCAGTCTCCATGTGAACAATCAACTCCAGGCCACTGACCAGGCTTAGGGATAGGGCTAGGACCTTGGAACATCCCCCAAGATGATGCTTTTTAGGGAGTTCTCTTGGCATTCATCCATCTAGGTTCCTCCTAACAACACTTAACCTCATCACCACTACCTTCCAACCTACATTAGGGACTAGTTGGACCACAGCTGGGAAACAGGAAAGACGTCTTAGGTGAGAAGCCCAGAAAGACATTATATTCTTTCTACCAGTGAATCAAGCCCAGGTTGAAAATATCACGATGAGACAGCCCTTTGAAAAA
The DNA here is from genome assembly GCF_014898765.1 of Herpailurus yagouaroundi. Taxonomy (NCBI): domain Eukaryota; kingdom Metazoa; phylum Chordata; class Mammalia; order Carnivora; family Felidae; genus Herpailurus; species Herpailurus yagouaroundi. The sequence goes on along the minus strand of NW_024412449.1, from coordinate 3,953,679 downwards.
CCTGACAATTTGGAGCCACAAAATAGAGGAGTCCCATGTGCTCGATGTTAACCTGGGCTTGAATAATAGTTATTATTTGTTGAATACTTATACACAAATAAGTTCTTTAAATACACTAATCCATTTCATCTTCATAACAATTCTTTGAACAAGACACATCATGACCAGCCTATTTTATATGTCAGGAAAGTAAGGCAGCAGAGGTTAGATCATTTTGCCCAAGGTCACGCAATAAGTTGCAAGGCTGAGACTTGGTTCAGGTCATTTGACTTTAGAAGCTGGGGTCTCAACCACTACTCCATGCTGCCTCTGAGGCAGACTGGGTGACTATGGCAGGATCTATGACCTTTTAGGGCACAAGACTTGGTGAGTCAGAGAATGTCTCAAGACTCACAGTGTACAACATGGCATTTCTTATGATAGAGATTCTAGACTTGTACTGTATTTTCCTACCAGAGGAAAGGGCTTGTTCATAGACAAGGTTATGAAACATGATAAAGATTGTCACATATTGAAAGAAGACAGAGATACAGAGTAGATCTGTCCAGCATCCTGCCCCAAAGCTCAGGGCATTTTTGTTCCGAGAAGCAGTGCCAGGACCCCCTAGGCTCAAACTACAGAGGCAGGCACAGAGGATGGACATTCTCACTCTCCTCTATGGCCTGGGTATATGTGCCACAGACAGATGGAAGTTGCCACAGATTAGGCGTCTGATAGTTTTTTATTTGAGTCCCCTTTCTTTACTTACTAGTTAATATTAGTTGTTTTGAGTAAGTGGACTGTGTCAGTTGCTCACAAATATCTCCCTTAGATGGCTATGGTCTGAGTTTAACAACATATTATATATATAAAACACCTGGCACAAACAGCATGCTCAAACAATGGTAGTTCCCATCCCCTCCTTTCATTGTCTATCTACATGAAGGATTCCAGAGGAAGAGGTAGTTAGGAGGCCATTTGCTCCTTGACTGGAGCTGCCTAAATGGAACTTGCATGAAAAAAAATTCACACCAGATACTAGTTGGATGCTTGTCTTGTCCACAGAAGGACTGCTCCTCAAACAGGTGCCCACTAAGCATGTCAGGAAGAGAAAGGGTGAAGTTCCATCAGGCAGGAGAGAGAGGAGCTAGGGGTGCTCACCTCCTGGTACTACATGGCAGCCTCTGCAGCCTGAAAGCTCCCTACCTGTCACTAGGGTGTGGCACATCTGCTGGTGTACATCACCTCAGAGGCCAGCTTTGCAACAGGGCTTGGGTCAGCCCTCACTGAGGCACCATTAGGGGCATCATGCTTCTTCTCCTACATGATTGTTTCATTGGTGTGGGAGGAGCCACAGAATGTAAGACTCCCGACTCCCCCCCGCCCCCAGGGGAATGGCTATCTTTTTTTTTTTAATATAACTTATTGTCACATTAGCTAACATACAGTGTATACAGTGTGCTCTTGGCTTTGGGAGCAGATTCCCATGGGAGCAGATTCCCATGGTTCATTGCTTACATACAACACCCAGTGCTCGTCCCAACAAGTGCCCTCCTTAATGCCCATCATCTATTTTCCCCTCTCCCCCATCCCCTTCCCATCAACCCTCAGTTGAAGGAGAAAACCAAAGCAGGAGGCATCACAATCCCAGACTTTAGCCTCTACTACAAAGCTGTAATCTTCAAGACAGCATGGTATTGGCACAAAAACAGACACATAGACCAATGGAATAGAATAGAGACTCCAGAATTGGACCTCAAAATGTATGGCAAACTAATCTTTGACAAAGCAGGAAAGAATATCCAATGGAAAAAAGACAGTCTCTTTAACAAATGGTGCTGGGAGAACTGGACAGCAACATGCAGAAGAATGAAACTAGACCACTTTCTTACACCATTCACAAAAATAAACTCAAAATGGATGAAGGACCTGAATGTCAGACAGGAAACCATCAAAACCCTACAGGAGAAAGCAGGAAAAAAACCTCTCTGACCTCAGCCACAGCAATTTCTTACTTGACACATCTCCAAAGGCAAGGGAATTAAAAGCAAAAATGAACTATTGGGACCTCATCAAGATAAAAAGCTTCTGCACTGCAAAGGAAACAATCAACAAAACTAAAAGGCAACCGACGGAATGGGAAAATATATTTGTAAATGACATATCGGACAAAGGTCTAGTATCCAATATCTGTAAAGAACTCACCAAACTCCACACCCGAAAAACAAATAATCCAGTGAAGAAATGGGAAGAAGACATGAACAGACACTTTTCTAAAGAAGACATCCAGATAGCCAACAGGCACATGAAAAGATGCTCAACGTCACTCCTCATCAGGGAAATACAAATCAAAACCACACTGAGATACCACCTCATGCCAGTCAGAATGGCTAAAATGAACAAATCAGGAGACTTTAGATGCTGGAGAGGATGTGGAGAAACGGGAACCCTCTTGCACTGATGGTGGGAATGCAAACTGGTGCAGCCGCTCTGGAAAACAGTGTGGAGGTTCCTCAAAAAATTAAAAATAGACCTACCCTATGACCCAGCAATAGCACTGCTAGGAATTTACCCAAGGGATACAGGAGTACTGATGCATAGGGACACTTGTACCCCAATGTTTATAGCAGCACTTTCAACAATAGCCAAATTATGGAAAGAGCCTAAATGTCCATCAACTGATAAATGGATAAAGAAGTTGTGGTTTATATATACAATGGAATACTACTTGGCAATGAGAAAGAATGAAATAGGGCCTCTTGTAGCAATGTGGATGGAACTGGAGAATGTTACGCTAAGTGAAGTAAGTCATACAGAGAAAGACAGATACCATATGTTTTCACTCTTATGTGGATACTGAGAAACTTAACAGAAGACCATGGGGGAGGGGAAGGGGGAAAAAGTTACAGAGAAGGAAGGCAGCAAACCATGAGACTCTTAAAAACTGAGAATAAACTGAGGGTTGATGGGGCGTGGGAGGGCGGGGAAAGTGGGTGATGGGCATTGAGGAGGGCACCTGTTAGGATGAGCACTGGCTGTTGTATGGAAACAAATTTGCCAATAAATTTCATATTTTAAAAAATAATTAAAAAATAAAATCTCAGAGGGTGTGTGAGTGAAAAAATATATATATAGCCTTGAGACATATGGCGGAAAAACTCTGAAAAAAAGAAAAGTCTCTTATAGTTTGCCTCACCCTCCAGGGGAATGGCTGTCAGATGGTGGGTTCTGACAATGGTCAACCTGACTGGCTTAGCCCTTTCCTCTTTCCTTTCTCTTGGGAATGTTCTCCCTGTAGGGGACACGCATTCTGCTCTGCATTTCCTTGCTTTATGATTTAAGGGGGCCTGCCTCCACTAGAGGGCACTCCAGAGGGCTGGGGTAAGTAGGCTTTACAAAGCCTGCTTGTCAATTAATTTCCAACAAAGGAGGCAAGAATATGCAATGGGGAAAAGGCAGTGTCTTCAACAAATGGTGTTGGGAAAACTGGACACTCAGATGCAAGAGAATGAAACTGGACCACTTTTTAACACCATACACAAAGATAAACTCAAAATGGATTAAAGACCAAAATGTGAAACCTGAAGAGAGCACAGGCAATAATTTCTCTGACATTGGCTGTAGCAGTATTTTTCTAGATATGTCTCCTGAGGCAAGGGAAATGAAAGCAAAAATAAACTATTGGGACTATATCAAAATAAAAAGCTTGTGAACACTGAAGGAAACAATCAACAAAACTACAAGACAACTACCAAATGGGAGAAGATATTTGCAAATGACATATCCAATAAAGAGTTAGTATCCAAAATCTATAAAGAAATTATACAACTCAACACCAAAAAAACCCCAAATAATCCAATTAAAAAGTTAGCAGAAGACATGAACAGACATTCTCCAAAGAAGACATACAGATGAGGAACAGACATGAAAAGATGCTCAACATCACTTATCAAGAGGGAAATGCAAATCAAAACCACAATGAGATATCATCTCACACCTGTCAGAATGGCTAAAATCAAAAGCACAAGAGCCTTTCTCTCTCCCGGCCATCTTGGAGGTTGCTTTTGGTTGGGTCCGTCCTGCACCTAAGGCAGGAAGATGGTGGCCGCAAAGAAGATGAAAAAGTCGCTGGAGCCCAACAGCTCTAGGCTCCAACTCATTATGAAAAGTGGGAAGTATGTGTTGGGGTACAAGCAGACTCTGGAAATGATCCGACATGGCAAAGTGAAACTGGTCATCCTCGCCAACAACTGCCCAGCCTTGAGGAAATCTGAAATAGAATACTATGCCATGTTGGCCAAAACTGGTGTCCATCACTACAGTGGCAATACTATTGAATTGGGCACAGCTTGGGAAATACTACAGAGTGTGCACACTGACTATTATTGATCCAGGTGATTCTGATATCATTCGAAGCATGGCAGAACAGACTGGTGAAAAGTGAATCAAATAAAAGTTTTCTTTAATAAAATTGGCTAGAGCTTGTTTTAAAACCTGAAAGAAAAAAAAAAGCACAAGAAACAACAAGTGTTGGTGAGGATGCCATTTACTGGCTTTGTGTTGTTGGACAAGTTCCTGGCCCTCTCTGTGCCTCAGTTTCCTGATCTACATAACAGAGATAATCACAGTAACTACTTCAGGGGGTTGCTATGTGGACTAAATGAGGTACTGCCAATAAAACCTTAGAACAGCACCTAGCACACAGTAAGTACTCAATAAGTGTTAGCTACCCTTGTTATTACTTTTATCCAATAAGCAAACTTTATAACTCTACCATAAATGGAAAAAGCAGTACGGCTTATACCACAAGGTGAGAGGAGTTATACAAATAAATGAAAACACTTATTAAATACTAGCTATTGCCTGACAAAGGCTCCAGGCTCAAGGCTTGCTCTCATTTTGGCCAAGAAGGGAGACAAGCCAGGGTCTGAAAGATGTTGAAGGCACAGACAGTTCAAGCCAGGGTGAACAACTTGTTCTGAATTTCCTGGGACTTCTGATTTTAGTGCTGAAAGTCCTGTAGCCCCTCTCATTCCCAGGCTACATCAGATGGAGGCTTTCTTCTTCACAGCGGGACTAAAAATAACTCACAAGGGAATGACATTCTTGTGATGTGAGTTTGTGTGTTTAGGGCTGAGTCAGTATCTCACTTATTATCTTGCAGAATAAGTCACACCTTGGGCCACACCACCCAAGCCTGCCTCTGAGAGCTGGGTTTCCAAATGTCATACATGTACAGAAAAGCCATCATGTGTGTACCACTGAAGCAGTCCCCAAAGAAAAATCACATTCATAAGGGCCCAAGAAAAGGAACAGTGATCAAACCATGGCACAGCTAAAATTATTCTATATTATACAACCATTGAAAAATCATGTTTTGAAGTATCTTTAATGGCATGGAAAATTATGCATAAGGGCACATGTACCCCAATGTTTATAGCAGCACTTTCAACAATAGCCAAATTATGGAAAGAGTCTAAATGTCTATCAACTGGTGAATGGATAAAGAAGATGTGGTTTATATATACAATGAAATACTACTTGGCAATGAGAAAGAATGGAATCATGCCATTTGCAGCAACGTGGATGGAACTGGAGGGTGTTATGCTAAGTGAAATAAGTCAATCAGAGAAAGACAGATATCATATGTTTTCATTCATATGTGGATCTTGAGAAACTTAATGGAAGACCATCCGGAAAGGGAAGGGGGGAAAATAGTTACAAACAGAGAGGGAGGGAAGGAAACCACAAGAGACTCTTAAATACAGAGAACAAACTGAGGGTGGATGGGGGGTTGGGAGAGAGGGGAAAATGGGTGATGGGCATTGAGGAGGGCACCTGTGGGGATGAGCACTGGGTGTTGTATGTAAGCCAATTTGACAATAAATTATATTTTTAAAATGATGACAATAGAATGTTCAATTTTAAAAAAGCAGATTAAGATGTCCTTCAGTGAGTGGATAAATAGACTGTGGTACATCAAGACAATAGAATATTATCTGGTGCTAAAAAGAATGAGCTATCAAGCCATGAAAAGACATGGAGCGGGGCACCTGGGTGGCTAAGTCAGTTAAGCATCTGACTTCGGCTCAGGTCATGATCTCATGGTTCATGAGTTTGAGCCCCACATCAGGCTCTGCACTGACAGTGTGGAGCCTGCTTGGGATTCTCTCTTTCTCCCTCTCTCTGCGCCCCTCCTCTAGTCACTCTCTCTATCGCAAAATAAATTTTATTTTATTTTATTTATAATGTTTATTTATTTTTGAGAGAGAGAGAGAGATAGAGTGCAAGCAGGGGAGGGGCAGAAAGAGTGAGAGATACAGAATCTGAAGCAGGCTCCAAACTTGTGTATGGCGAGATCATGACCTGAACCAAAGTCGGACGCTTAACCAACTGAACCACCCAGGCACCCCTCAAAATAAATTTTTTTAAAAACTTAAAAAAAAAAAAAAAAGAAAAGATATGGAGGAAACTTAAATGCATATTACTAAATGAAAGAAGCAAGTCTGAAAAGCCTACATACTATATGCTTCCAACTAGATGACATTCTGGAAAAAGTGAAACTATGGAGACAGTAAAAACGTCGGTGATTGCTAGGGGTTGGAGTTGGGAAGAAGGGTAAGTAGGTGGAGCACAGGGGATCTTCAGGGCAGTGACACTACTCTGCATGATATTATAATGGTGGATACATGCCCTTATACATTTGCCTAAACCCACAGAATGAATAACACCAAGAGTGAACCCTAAGGTAAACTATGGACTTTGGGTAATGATGATATGTCAGTGTAGGCTCATGAATTGTAACAAATGAACCACTCTGGTGGGGGTTGTTGCTAATGGGGGAGGCTGTGCATGTGTGAGGCCGGAGGTATATGGGAAATCTCTGTACCTTCCTCTCAATTTTGTTGTGAACCGAAACTGCTCTAGAAAACTTAAATCTTTAAAAAAATTTTTAAAGCACATATCAATTTTAAAACCACGTATAGTAAGACCTTAGTTTTATAAATTGCAGAGAAACACACCGTCATATTAACAATATTTATTTCTGAGTGACAGGATTCTGGGGGATTTTTTATTTCTTCATATTTACTTCTGTATTTCTTTTTTTTTAATGTTTATTTATTTATTTTTGAGAGAGAGTGCACGCACAGGGAAGGGGCAGAGAGAGGAACCGACAGAATCCCAAGCAAGCTCTGCGCCATCATCACAGAGCCCACTGTGGGGCTTGAACTCATGAACCATGAGATCACGACCTAAGCCAAAATCAGGAGTCAACGCTTAACCGACTGAGCCACCCAGATGCCCCTGTATTTCTTGTTTATACTTATTTATATATTTCCCAAGAAATTTTAGCATGGAACATATATTTCTTTTATTATAAGGAAAAAAATGAATAAGAATTATACATAAAATAGTACTAGGAGGAAAGTAACCAGAACCGATTAAGCCCAGACTTTGAAAACTGTTTTTTACAGCTGTGGCCCACTGGGAAGGAGGTTTCCTGGCTGACCATCATCTGCTTTCCTTCTCCTCTGGAGAAAGCCCTTGCAGAGAAGGCAGGGCTTGTACAAGGTCATGGGCTCATGTTGCCTCTGCATTCCATCCAGTAAGGCTGCCCTGAGCTGTCCCCTAAACCTCAGGCTCCAGCCTCCAGGGTCTATAGGGCAAACACAGTATCTCTTTCCCTCTTTTCTTGATTTTTGCATCATGTGGACTGTGGCACTTGATAACTTCCCCAAGTCGCGTGTTACTAACTAGAAGCAGGGTGGATCTAACACAGGAAGTCTGCACTTTAGACCCAAGTGGCCTGAGCTGACATCCCTGCTCACCACTATGGGCTGTGTAGCCTTGGGCACATTACTCCATCTCTTTCTACCACAGCGGCCTCGTGTCTATTGTGAGGATTAAATGAAATAACGTTCTAGCACATATCCTGGCACAAGCATCTCATGAGGGGCTTCATTTATATCAATTTTCTCTCTCCTTTCTTTTATGTTTACCACACAAGAACTCAGTTCTCTATCCCCCTCCCATCGATTCAGAGAGCTTCCCAAGTGGCAGGGGCAACATCTGACCTCCAAAATTTCTCCTTCCCACCCATCCAGGACTCTGCCCCTCCTGGGTCACAACCCCTCAGCTGATGTCTGAGTGGCAGGCCGGTGGCTCTGTGGAGAGGTGGCCAGGGTGGGAGGAGGTGGCTAACTTGAGACCCCCACCTTACCAAGCTAAAATAATCTGATCATCAGGTATGCATACACAATAAGCCAGGGCCCTGTTTAACTGGAACACAATTTGTGAGCATTATGTCCATTTCTTCATAAGGAAAACAAATTGATCCTTGAACATTCAGTCCCTCCCAGCATCATTCTGGGTGCAGGCACACAGTGGAGATGAGACAAGGTCTCAGCCCTCACAGGGCTGTCTCTTCTCCTGCTGGAGGTGTGGGCTACATCCATCCACCTTCATTACCAAGACGTGAAGGAAAGAGGCAGGGCCATTGGAGAAGTTGAGAACCGTACTTATGGTTCAGCCCATCAGGCATCATCCAGCTTCCTCTCATGGAGACTTAGAACCCTCACCCTGAAGCCATGAGCCCACTGGTCCACCTGAGAATCAGTGCCAAGAAGAAGGTATTACATGGCACTGACTACCCTCATTCAAGATACTAAATTGCCTGCTCTGGCACTGGGTGGCTGGGTGACTTTGGACAAGTCATTTAACATCCCCTACTCATAGTGTCCTCCCTGTAAAGTTGGGCAAAGATAACATCCCTCATAGCGTTACTGAGGACAGCACAAGAAATCATGTGCAGGAAGCCTGAGGCAGAGCATCAGGAGACAGTTGGGGCTTCCCCACTGCCCTCTCAGAAGCGGTACCAAGTGGAGATGAATAGAGCATGGTGGTTAAGAGCAGAGCCTCCGGACACAGGCTGACTGGGGTCAAATGCCAGTTCCACCTCTCACCAGCTGTGTGACCTCTCTATGCTAAAATGTCCCCATCTACAAGATGAGGGTAGTAACAATAATCCCTGCCCCATAGGGCTGTGGAAGCTAAATTACTATATGGGATGTGCTTAGAACAGTGTTAGATGTATTAAAAATAGTGTGTTTGCTTTTTTTCCCCTTCTTCCAAAAAACATTGTTTATGGGAGCATTGATTATGTTGTAGCAATTAGTACATGATTATACATCCCAGGCAACCTTTGAGGGTATGCAGGAATGTCCCACTTTACCACCAAGCATAGAGAAAAGTACATCAGCTGTGAATATAGTCACCCTCAACACACACACACACACACACACACACACACACACACACACCACTGTATCAAGGATGACCAAACATGATGGTGACAACTGTATCGTTCACTTGGTCAGAAATCACAAGAAACTATTGAAGGTGGGAGTACCCTGTCACTCACGCCTTGTCTGCTGTTAGACTCAGACTTGGGTTCACTGCTAGCACTGCTCTTCCTTAGCAGTCTGACCTTAGGCAAGTCACTTAACCTGACTTTCCTCCCCAGAAAAGTGCCCCAGGAGGCTGTAGGGGAATTAACCCCACCTGTCCCACGAGGGTGTCCTCGCCCCCTGGTGGGGATGACAGAATCCTTAGCAGACTCTGACTCCCTAGTGCTTCCAGCCTAACAGTCCTGGGAAGCTTCCTCCTTCTCCCTGCAGGAGACCCAGCCCAGACAAGCCCGTGGCTTCTTTACTTCCCCCTGAGAGGCCCCCAAAAGGCAGCCTGAAGAGTGTTAAGAGAACACCAGCTGCCGAGCTCTGGGAGGCAGGAGTACTAGCCAGGGGCCCCAGACCCTGAACTCTGTTGACTCAAACTGCAGAGAATCTCCAGGCTTTCACAGCCATTTCCTGGGCAGGAGGGAACAAGACAGCTAGGCCCCTCTCTGCCCTCTGTCCACTGGCCTTTCCTTTGGGGGAAGTCAGCCTGAGTGCTATACGATAGCTTTGACACCAAGCTCCTGGAAGTGACCCAGGCTAGGGAAACAGGTTGGGCACATGTACCCACTCCAGAGAGGAGGGAAAGGGCACAGGGGGCAAAGCTGGGCACAGAAGGAAACATGGAGACAGAGATAAAAACAGAGGCTGCAACCAGAACACAGGACAGGAGGGGCAGGCACAGAAACAGGGGCAGGGTCAAGGATGGAGACAGGGCTGGGCCAGCACAGGGTCCTACGTGGACGGGGGTGCAGCACAAGGTCGAAGTGGAGGACAGAGGGAGTAAGCACAGAGCTGAGCTGGGAAAGGGATAGCAGGCAGTGGGGGGAAAGCCCTGCCCAGAAGCCTTGCATAACCTGGGGACCCGCTATTTCCCCAGAGGGGCCCACAGGAAATCTGGGGGTGGGCTCTCCACTCAGAACCCACATTTTCACCCCAGCCTGTGCACCCTTTCCAACAGCAGCAGACGGAGCATGGTTTAGTTAAGTTAGAGGACTGGCAAGATTCACTTCTTATTTAAAAATCATGACAGCAACAATAAAAATACTCAGCTGAAATGGCACCCAAAAAAGCCAACTCCCCTGAAAGTTAAAGTCAAGCGCCCCCATCCCAGCACCTTGTACCTTTAAGGAGGAGAAGGGTTCCCTCGCGTCCCAGCTGAAGAGCAGGTTATTCTTGGATATAGCAATGACTTACCTAAAACTGAGTTATTCCCCTTTCCTCTTCTGGCCAGCCTCTCTTCACTCTGGGGAGCTTTTACCATTTAAGGTCAATGTTACATCTGGCTCTGGAGCTCCGAGCTGAGAAGCCTCTGGCTGCTGAGCCTTGGCCACCGCCTCCTCCTAGAGGGGCTGGGACTTGGAGCCTGGAGCTCCTCGGGGAGCCCCCTGTGTCCCCACTGAGGGGGCTAATGGCAGGGGAAGCTAACCAAGCCAGCCCCAGGGCTCAGGGCAGACTGGGCCTGCAAGGCAGCTGCTTGCCCTGAGTGCCTCCCATGGGGACCTGCACAGCACAGGGCAGTGCCCATGGGCGGCTCATGCTGCTGGGCACTGTCCTGGACAGACAGGGACCAAAAGAACTCTGCAGATCTGCCTCCTAGCCTGGAATCCCCAGCAAGCATGTGAAGCTGGACAAGACCCTGGCTCAGGGCCAGGAGAAACTGGGAACACTTCCTGTCCCAGAGATTCATGGGGGGGGGGGGGGCTGCTCCCACCTTAAACCCTTGGGATTATCAGAGAGAAGGGCCTAGTAGGTTCAGCTAATTCCAGACCTGGCAGCAGCCCCAGGGGCTTCAATCCCTGTTCCTGCATTGGGCGGACCCATGGACTTTGCATTGTGGAGCCCCAGTCTCCTCATCTCTAAGACAGGGATAACAGTGATAACACCTCACTCACAGAGTTGCAGGAGGGATAAAGGAGACCATAGGGAAGGCTTAGCACAGTGTCAGCATGTCACAGTGCTGACAGGCACAAATTTGTTTCCTTCCCCTGCCCAGATGCAGGCAAGGACGGGTTGTCTCTCTCCCGGAGCCCACATGCTGAACCTACTTGCTCTTCACCCACCTTGGATGCAGTCCCCACCTAGGGCCAAAGTCATGGAGCTCCAGACTCTGTGCAAGTCACATGGGGACTCCAGCCTTCTTCTGAGGCCAGAGGCAGCTCAGAGAAGCCCTGGATAGAGTTGCCAGATAAAATACAAAACACCCACTTAACTCTGAATTTCAGATAAACAACACATAACTTTTGTAGTATAAGTATATCCAAAACAACATCATACAGTGTAGTTTTAAGTATGTCCTCTATATATATATATATATATATATATATATATATATATATATACACTTGTGTGCATGTGAGGGTGTGTGATGAGGGTGTAAAGTGTGGGTGTGTATACAAACCATATATTGAACACCTGCTGTATTCCAACCTCTATAATAGATGCTCTACATAAAAGCATGTAGTGCCCTACAAAATGGAGTTATTGTACCTTCCCTTCCAAAAGGAAATTGAGACATGAAGAAGTGAAACCACTCTCCTGACATTCCACAGATGGGAAATGGTAGAGCTAAGAGGTGAACTTAGGTGGATTGGCCTTAAAGCTCTTTCCCCTTGGGGCACCTGGGTGGCTCAGTCAGTTAAGCGTCCAACTCTTGATTTCGGCCCAGGTCATGATCTCACGGGTTCGTGAGTTCAAGCCCCACGTCAGGCTCTGTGCTGACAGGTATAGAGCCTGCTTGGGATTCTCAGTCTTCCTCTCTCTCTGCCCCTGCCCTGCTCATATGCTTTCTCTCTCTCTCTCTCTGTCTCTATCTCTCTCTCTCTCAAATAAATAAACTTAAAAAGCTCTTTCCCCTTCAGCCAGCGTGTCTTAAACTAGAGTTCATAGATAGCCTTCAGGAGCTTCTGAGCCCACTGAAATTGTATGTGAAACACTGTGTGATTTGTATTTCTCTTGGGTCCAGGCCCATAGCTTTCACCAGACTCACAAGGAATCATCAAATAACTTCTAAAATCACTGAATTAATACAAGAATTTCATAAAACACATTACTAGTGGGCATGTAATATGGAACAAGTTCTATAGAAGACAATTTAGCCTTATTAAGATTATAAGGTTCATCTCCTTTGGCCCAGTTTCACTTCTAGGAATTTTTTTCTACAAACACACTCCCACACTTGGGAGATGACAAATGAACAAGATTATTCACTGCAGCTTTGTCTATAAAAGCAAAAGGATTGGAAACGACACAAATGTGTATCAACTGGGGGCCATAAAAGATGATGGGGTCCAGCCATAACAAAGGATAAGGAAACTCTTTGTGTAGTGATATGAAAAGCCTCCAAGATATGATTAAGTGGGAAAAGTAAGATAACAGAACAGTATATGGATAGATAGATAGGTAGATAGATAGATAGATATAGATATACATACACACATGCACAAATATACTTATGTTCACACATACACAAGTCACAAGTTCATGTGTGTATGTGTGCACACAATCTCACTAAAACAGCATACGAAACAAATAACATTAACAATACTGGCCAATGGGGAGAGAAACTGAGTGGCTGGGGCAGAAAGTGTCCACTATATACCTTATGTATGTATTCAAAGTTTTGAATCATATGAATAAATCATATGTTTATATTCAAAAATAATAATGAAACAAATGCATTGCAGTAAATAGGGATTTAATCAAGTCATCTTCCAGCACTGCCTCCCCCAAGTGTCAAAGCGTATTGACACGAACCTAACCAAAAATAATTTTCATTGCTTTTGTTTTCTATTTTAGAATAATTACAGACACACAGGAAGTTGCAAAAACAGTACAAAGAGTCTCATGTATGCTTCCCCCAGCTTCCCCCCAGTGGTAACATCTTTCTTGGCTGTTGTACAATATGAAAACCTGGAAGTTAGCATTGGTGCATTACTTTTACTTATAGATCGTATTCTAAAGGTTATTTTTAAAATACAGTATAGCCTCTCACAGCTCATATATTCATTTAAAAATGTTTATTGAGCACCTTTAGAGTGCCAGACCTGGTGTTGGGTGACGAGATGTGGTAGGGACAACTTAGACCCATCTCTGACCGTGTGGGGTATAGACTAGTGAAGGTGACCCCCTTAATCAAGTGGGAATAGCATCGCAGAAGCCCAGAAGCCAGCAGTGCACAGGGAGTGCTGACCAAAGCTCTAAAAAAGGAACCGTGTCCCTTGCTGTCCTGGTCATGGAGCTTCACAGCTTGCCTGAAAGCTGACTTTTAATCCTTAAAAGAGCATGAGCAATTACTTGGCTATTTTTATCCTTGTTCCTGGAGCCACACAGGGATTTGGCCTCACTCTACCAAAGTCTTCAGCTCATCACTCATTCCCATCAGAGACAATCATGTGTCCTCAGCATTAAAGCGGTGGCCCAGCAGAGATACACTGGCACACAGCTGGGGGAAGTTCTCCCAACAGACCATTTGACTCAGAGCCAGGGAAGAAGTCTGAAAGTCCCAGGCCAAAAGCTCATCCTGGGACTGAAGGAAGCCAGCTTGTAGAAGCAGCATCTTGCCAAAAACACTGCCAGCTCAGGGACTGCCAGCTGGGATGACCACACTGCGATTTCCCTGCCCCTTGTATGCTCAGAGACTCTGTGCTATGCTTAGCACTTAGTAGGCCTGGGATGAGTAAGCAAATAAATAAGTGGCCAAGTCAGTAGGAACGACACCTAGGTGTCAATCAGATGACAATGACAGGTGTCATTTACCACACATGGTGCCAGGCACTGTGTTAGCTACTATACATTTGAGGTCTAGTTCAGTCCTCACCAAATCCATGTGATGTAGGGCTTCTCACACCCATGTCCTAGATGAGGAATCCAAGACACAGAGAGGTCAACAAGCATGCCCATGTCTCTTGGTTTGTAAAGCCAGATCTTCCTGACTCTAGAGTCCCCAGGTGTTGGGTTCAAGACAACAGAATGGGAACATAAGGTGTCTCCTCTCTCTCCCAGGATTCTATTGAAATGATAGCAAAGGACTCCTTAAAAAGAAATAAACACCACAAAGAGAATAGGAGGGGGCATTAGTGAGGACGTTTCTGGAACTGGCAAGAGGAGGGAGGATGCAGGAAGGACGCCTAATAGAGGCAGGAGGGGGCTGTGACCCATGGAGAAGGGGCTCTGCTGTTCTGCACCTGAAAAGCCAGCTGTGACAAGGGCAGAAATGAGATACAGAGCCAAGCAGATGATTCAGTCTATGGAGAGAAGGGGCTGGAAAGGAACTACCTCGGGTAACTTTTGTACACAGCGTTTGGACCAAATGCCTTCAGGCGAATTGAAGACAAGAACTATAAACAAATATTGAGTCTATTTCTTTTCCATATGGATTAGCGATTCTGAAAGTACTTTCTGTGCATTCCTGGACTGAGCAAATTAGTAAACATGTTAATAAGGAGAATCAAGTTTCTCACTATAAGAAGAGGGAGATACAAACACAGAAAGGAGGGAAAATTGAATAAGCCATGCAGTGCTGGGTTGGAACTGTAGGTACTGGCATGGACTAGATTGGCAGGTAGGTAGATAGAAGGGGAGAGAGAAGGAAGGGATAGAGAGATAAACAGGTGGGCATGTGTATATAAACATATTTATATACATACAGACAGATGTGTGTGTGCAGAAACATACATCTGTTTCCTAGCTCTGCCCACTGAGAAGGTCTGGAAATAGCATGCTCCAGTTACAATGAACACACATTTGGATTTGTAAATACCATTCTCCAACGAAAGGATCTAGGATTCCTTGGAGAAACGAGTACCTCTAGGGCTGGGATAGGGAAAGTATGAGAAGAGCCTGGAACATCTGACTGTGCCAAATAGTAAGGAACTGCCTCAGAAATGATGGTGACATCAAAGAACAGAGGAAGGGGCTCTTAATGGCCAAACCTAAAACAATATGAGCATCAGGTAACTAATGACAGTAAAATGATCACCCATGAATCAAGTGGTCCTGGAATGGGCTGGGGAGAAAAAGCGTCCTGGTATCCTGACTTTGCTTTGGGCCAGTCCTAGAGGGAATGATGCTGGAAAAATCGTTGTCTGCTTTCCCCACTCTTCCTCAAGAGCATGACTTACCCGTTTGTCTCAAGGAAGCACACTGCGCACATATCCTGTTCCTGGCCTCTGCTAGGCAGTGAGGTTACAGAGATAAACAAAACATGACTCCTGCCCTCCAGGGGCTTATGGTATGAGGCTCAAGAAAGGAAGGAACACTTGTGATCTAAGGCATGTGAAAATGATTTGCAAACTATCTGTCGGTGTGCTTACATGAGATGTCACTAGTAAAACTCTTCTATAAGGAAGAACACGGGTGGGCTAGGATGGGGTCATTGAACTTGAACCAAGCGTAGCAGGAATTCCAAGGAAGAAGTGGGACTTTAGGAAGGCTTGCTTTCTAGAGGAGTTGGCATTTGAGGCAAGGTCAAGGTTTCAAGAGATCAAAGTTTCAAGAGGCAAGCGGGTTAGGGAAACTTCCTAAAGGAAGAAGTAGGGTGAGCCTAAGCATGGCAGTGGAAAAGCACTCGGGAATGCAGCGGCAGGGGTTCTGTCATGGGGCTGGCTGAGTAGGTCATACTGTGAAGGAGCCTTGGCTTCAGAGTTTGGGTCTACCTGCATGATAGCCGGGAGCCCCACAGGGGTTCTAAGCAGGGATAGTGTCCTCCAAAGTTTTTATCCTGCGATGGGTAGGGAGAATGTTAATGCCACAGGGAAGCCAGGAGCAGGAGCACACTGCTTAAAGAAGAACTGAGTTCAGTTTTTTTTTTATTTGTTTGTTACTTATTTTTGAGAAAGGCAGAGTGCAAGCAGGGGAGGGTCAGAGAGAGAGGGAGAGAGAATCCCAAGCAGTCTCCATGCTATCAGCACAGAGCCTGGCATGGGGCTTGAACTCATAAACCGTGAGATCATAACCTGAGCTGAAATCAATGCTTGACTGACTAAGCCACCAAAGTGCCCCAGACATGAGTTCGGTTTGAGATACCATTGGGATACGCAGGTGGAGATGCCCCGAAGATGGTAGAAATGCAGGCTTGCCAGACTGTTGCTTGAGAGAGATCTCAACTGAGGGCATAAATCTTAAAAATAGGGGTCTCTAGAGAGCCTGAACTCACAGATGAAGATTGTAAACAAGACTTTGGACTTTGAAAGAGTCATGTCTATAGACTGATGGGATCAGAAGCCAATTTGCAGGGGTTGCTGACAGGGTTTTGATGTGAAGGTAATGCTCAGTTCTTCATCCATTCAGCAACCATGTGATAACATGAGTGTGTGGGAAGAGGGAGGGAGGATGTGGGTAAGGATGGACTGAGATACCAGGGTGACCTTAGAAGTCCCATAAAGGGGACATGGTCAGGAAAGGATTTCAGAGAAGACAGTACTGCTCTTTGGAGAAGTCTAGATGAGTCTGTCCCCTCCTCTGAGTTCCCCTGCATCCCAAGTTCACACACATCCATCAAAGAAGTAGCTTACATTGAAACATTACAACAATGTTTTGTTGCACAAATTTTATAAACTTTTACAGTGCAATACGTGTTATTTTTCCGAGACAAACCAAAGGTTAATTTCTCAAGGTTCTTGCTGCCTGCTTTAGCATCATTTGATGGGAGGATCTTTTATATACGGTTGTGATAGATGAAAAATAAACCAGATTGCAATTTTTTTTTTTTACGCTTAAACCATGTACCAAGTTTTTGCTCCAAATTGTGTAGGATAAGTTAAACTTAAATTGCATTCTATTAACCAATATGAGTGTATTTCTGTAAGCATAGTTATGTTGAAATAAAGTTTTAAAAAGAAAAAAAAGCAGCTTAGGGGGAAGAGAGGCCTGTGGTGCTGGGCTGCTCTGGAAGGGCTTTGTGGGAGAAGGAGGAAATTCAGCGGGGCATCAAGTGCTGAGTAGAACAGGGAAAGTCAAGGAGAAAGAAAGAATTCCAAGCTTGGCTGACGTGCAAGCAGACCTAATGGCAGGACAGATGGGTAAAATGCAGGATTCTTAAAGTTGAAAACAACAGAAACCCACTCTGGCTGGCTCAAATGTAAAGGGGGCTCATGCCAATGATAACTGAGCCCCACAGAACACAAGGACAGGAAAGGAAGTACACCCAGACCTCAAGGGAGCAGAGAGCCATCAGAACTTGAGGCCTCTACCCTATCTTAATGTCTGTATCCTTGTCTCCCACAAACCATGTGATTCCCTCTCTCCCTCTTCCTCCTTTTCTCTACACATCTGCTTCCTCCTCCTTCTCCTCTCTCCTTTTTGTGCACACTCTCCTTGCTATGGCTCATATTGGCCTCTCAGCTCCAGCCCTGTTCTCCCCACAACCACCTGACAACTGTCTTGTTTCAGATTCTCAAAAGCATCTGATTGGCCTTGCTTGTCTGTTTAAGCCAAGTATCATAAGTCATTAACTACCCTAGGGGCAGGTATCCTGCTCTGATCTAGTAGTCATAGCTGAGGCTATGTGATAAATATGGTGTCCTTGTTCAGAGACTGTGGTGGGACAGGTGATAAAAGATGTCATGGACAAAGAGTGAGGAAAAGACCAGACATTTACCAAGCTCCCATTATGAGCCAGAGTCGTGCTAGGTGACCTGTATTACTTTATTTAATGGTCCTGTAAGGTAGCTT
The DNA here is from genome assembly GCF_014898765.1 of Herpailurus yagouaroundi. Taxonomy (NCBI): domain Eukaryota; kingdom Metazoa; phylum Chordata; class Mammalia; order Carnivora; family Felidae; genus Herpailurus; species Herpailurus yagouaroundi. The sequence goes on along the minus strand of NW_024412449.1, from coordinate 3,935,575 downwards.
TCATTATTCTTATTTTTCAAATGAAGAAACTGAGGTTAAGAAAAATTAAGCAACAGGCCTATGGTCATAAAGGTAGAGGGTAACTGAGCCAGGAGTTAAACCAAGTTCTATCCAACTCTGAAATCAATACTCTTTCCATAGGATCACTCTGCCAGGGAATGGGGAGCTAGTTAGAACCATTGAACTTACCCTAAGAACACCACAGAGGTCAACCAGTCTTATAGGCCACCCTGCTTAAAGATATTTGCTATGGCAGACCTTCTTAACCTTTTAGGGTCCCTTTATTAGGTCTGAGGACCTTATAAAAGCAATGGAACATGCCCATACAATTTGACATGTACTTTCATGGGATTTACATACCTCCTAAGGCTCATCCATAGGCCTCCACCTAAGAGCCTTTTCTCTAAAACATCCCTGACTATTGATTATTCACCCCCTACTTGAATTCCTCAAAGGAGAGATAGTTTACAACCCTATGTGGCAGCCCATTCCAACAATAGAAAGGTCTCTGTAACTTTTTCTCCTTTACTTCTCTTTGTGCCCAACGGTGAAATGCAGAGCCAATCTCTCTCATACCCTGGCAGTCCTTCAATATCTGAAGACAGTGACAGCTGAGGCCACAAGCTTGTCATTTGTTTAAACTCTTGTCCCATGCTGGTCCCTCTCATCACTAAACAACACAAACTTTGCCAAAGTCTGTCTCACATTATAAAGTCCAGAACAGTATAGGGGACTGCTAGTTGTCATCCAGTCACTAGTCTCTTTATTCAGGGGATTCTATTTTCATGTGGCCAGAACACCAGATTGCTTTGAATTCAACCTACAATTGTATTGGCTCCTGGAACAATGATGTCATTACTTGACTCATAAAAAACGCATGGTCCACTGAGACCCCAGATCTATATCACAAAATTGATCTATCCTTACCTTGCCCTCCCCTAAACAACCCTGAGTTACACTGTAGTCTCAGTCTGTAGTCTCAGGACTTATGTGCTGGTGCCATGACACAACAGATTGTTTATCTCACCAAAGGAAGGGTCAAACCTTTCTTATATTATCCCTTCTGGCTTTACATAGTTTCTCTTTTGGATGAAAAAGGGGAAGAGATGTGAAGCAGAAAAAGATTTTTGAGGTTTTCAAGTTGACATTCCACCATTAAATTAATGCTAACAAAAGCTTGATTTCACTAATCCTGAGAGTAACTTGATCTCCAGATGCACTGGACTCGCTGGTTCGATGACTACACCATGAGTGAGACCTTCTTCCACAGCTCAGAGTCGGGTGTTTTTCCTTTTTAAAGGACTTTGAAGTTGCAGAGAGCATATATCGCTTTTTAAGAGCAAACCCAAAATAAGTTTTGTAAGCAGCTTTGTTCAAATGAAGGCTAACTGAATTAAATAGAACAGTTCCCTTTCATAACCATAAAAGAAGAAGAAAGAAAGGCGGGGGGATGCATTTGTTCCCCCTCATCTCCCTGATGCTTAATATGCTGGACTGCTCCAGGGCTTACTTCTCAGACCTCGATTCTCTTCTCCCTGCACTCACTCCCAAGAGGATCTTCTCCACGCTTATGATTTTAAATGCTGTCTGAAGACTCTCAAATGTTTGGGTCTAGTCTAGACCTCTCCTCCAAACCCCAAAGTCATGTATCCAACTGCTGGCTGAGCACCTCTTCTTGGGCGTCTGATACACTTCTCCAGTTTACTCCATGCAGCCCCCAATACCTGCTCTCCCCTCAGCATTTTCCATCTTGGTAAATGGCAAGTCCATCCTTCAAGTTGCTCAAGCTCAAAATGTGAATCATTCACGGCCCCCCACTTGCAGCTCCCCACACATCCCATAGGGAATCCATCAGAAAATTATCTCAGCTCTACCTTCAAAATGCAACCAAGGGCACCTGGGTGGCTCAGTCAGTTAAGCATCTGACTTTGGCTCATGTTATAATCTCATGGTTTGTGAGTTCAAGCCCCACATCAGACTCTCTGCTGTCAGCACAGAGCCTGCTTTGCAACCTCTGTCCCCCTCTCTCTGTCCCTCCGCTGCTTGAACTCTCACTCTCTCTCAGAAATAAACATTAAAAAAATACATCCAGAATCTAACCATTTCTTACTACTTTTATCACTACCACCCTGGTCTATGTGGTCATGACTTCTCACCATGATGTCAATGCTGTTGACTCCTAACAGCTCTCCTGCCCCCCACAGATCAGGCAGAGTGATTCTTTCCAATTATGAATTAGATCATGTCTAACAAGACTTAATTTGTATCACATACCATACACAGCAATTTCTCTACATCACTCATTCTCAAAACGTACTCTCCAAAAATGTCCAGTCTGTATTTTCCACTAAGACAACAAAGCCTAGAGAGACAAAGTATTTCATCCATGATCACACAGCTGCTCCATGAACGAGCTGGACCTGGTGTCCTAAGACCATGCTTTTTCCTTGAATCCAATTGCTGAAGAATTCCATTCTCCCACACCTCTAGGAAATCCCTTTCTCAAAGCAGCCTGATCAAGTTGAGTTCATAAAAAATATTTTAACAAAAGCAAGTAGGTAAGGATGGGAGAAATGCAGGAATAACACTTCTGTAGAAGACGTCAGTCTTCTTGATAGCAGTTTACTTGTTCAATTTATTCCATCCAATGATGGAATTCCATCAGTGAATCAATCCAATTTATGGGTCGATATGTCATACAGAAGTTTTGGGGATGCCTGGGTGGCCCAGTCAGTTAACATCCTACTCTTGATTTCGGCTCAGGTCATGATCTCACAGTCATGAGATTGAGCCCCATGTCAGGCTCCACTCAGTGTGGAACCTGCTTAAAATTCTTGGGGCGCCTGGGTGGCTCAGTCAGTTAAGCGTCCGACTTCAACTCAGGTCACGATCTCGCAATCCGCGAGTTTGAGCCCCGCGTCGGGCTCTGGGCTGATGGCTCAGAGCCTGGAACCTGCTTCAGATTCTGTGTCTCCCTCTCTCTCTGCCCCTGCCCCGTTCATGCTCTGTCTCTCTCTGTCTCAAAAATAAATTTAAAAAAAGTTAAAAAATTTCAAAAAAAAAAAAGATTCTCTCCTTCCCTCTCCTTTTACTTCTCCCTTGCTCATGCTCTCTTGCTCTCTCTCTCTCTCTCTCTCAAAAAATAAAAATAAAAGAGGTTTTTCAACCAAGTGTCTGGGGCCACATGAGGATAATAACAACCAGGGCCATATTTTCTCTCCTTCCCTTTCTTGGGATTCTGGGCCCTTTACTATCATTTATTTATTTTGTACCTCATTCTGGGTACAGTGTTGCACAGCCTCAGTACCTCTTTTATTTCAACAATGACAAAAATTGCACAAATATCTGAAAACATCCTCCAAACATGGAGAAATGTCTATGCTTCAGAGCTCACAAATGCCCCATCCAATCCATTTGTTTTTGTAAACTTGAACTTTCACATTTAAAATAAACCATGTACTAGACAAAAGAATTCACTTTGGATCTCAGCCTTCCTTTGTATTCTTCCTTCCTTTTTCTAGATTAAAAGCCAAAGACATCTTCTTAAAGCATATAGGCCTGTTTTGGATTCTCCAAAAGCTACTTTTTAGGGATGTTAGGGACTTCCCTCATCTTTCTTGGGTAAGAATGTTGCCTGATATTGTTTTCTAAATGTTGAAACATTCTGAGAATGGAAAACTGCAAGGCAGACCCATGGTTGTGGGTGTATAGACCCTGGGGGTGGGTGATGGGTTCCCCAAGAATAGCAAGGGCTTAAGTGGAATGGGTAACCTCTAAAACGTGCATCACCTTTGGCAGCCAAGCTGTCATCCCATGGCCCACAAGAAACCTGCTTGTGCTTTGAGTGTGGATGTAGGACGTTGGGGATTATGGTGAAATACAAATGTGATGTGAACCATATTGGCCCTGAGAAAAGACAGTATCTGATATTAAACAAGACACAGCTTGCACAACAAGAGGTGAAGAAGTGGAAGGCACCAAAGCACAAGACCAGACTTAATACCAGATTGTGACCAACCTTTAAAATCCAAAAAAACTCAGAGAAAAACAGGATAGGATCTCAGTGGATACAGTTAAAGGGACCTACCATGAAGGGAGAGAAGGGGGATCTGTAGGGTCAGTGGAGGAGAGCAGGAAGGAAAATGTTTTATTCTTCCATAAGTCTGAAGACCCACCAGAGCCTTAAGGAAATTGGCACATGTGGCAGAGCAGGGACCCAAAGCCACGGCTTAATATCCACAGCTTAATATTCATTTGTATGTTCATTCATTCAATAAACATGTATCTTTTCTACTTCCCCCTAACTAATCTCCTTGTCTCTACTCCTCTGTCTCTAATCCCCCCATAGCAGCCAGAAAGATACTTCTAAAGTGTTGCTCTGTTGTTTACATCAGAAGAAGACCAGATGCCAGTGACTGAAAGCATTCTACTCCCTGCATCAAGAGACCTCCCTGAGCCCTCCCAAGCCTTCCCTCCTCCTTCCTGCTTACATGATCCACTGCTGACCTTGGGCCCTCACATACCTTCTCTACTTGTGTTAATATAAAATCCCATCACAAAAGCCTGAGCAATGCCACCTTTCATTTTGTATTGGAATAATTCTTTTAGCTCTTGGGGTTCAATCTTATTCTTTGCATTTTTAGAGAAGAAAAAGGAGAGTGGGGTAGAATCAATGATACTCACTGGGGCCCCCATCTACCATTTCTTTTTTCCCCCAGACCTTCTCAATGATGCCTCCATATAACATCTACATGTAACAGAGGGACTGCTATTGTAAACTTCAAAAATAAATTACAATCTTTGCTATGGCTAGAGGTGGGAGTTGCAAATCTCATTGGGGTAGATTGCACTTACTATGAGAAAAAAAATCAACTGAGTGACTTCCCCTAACAAATATAAGGCAAATAGGCACTTATACACAAGAAAGAGATAAAACAGAAATTCCTGTAGCCTGACAAAAACCACCTCCCCCAAATGTCTGTGGTATGCAAAATTGTCTAGCGGGGTAAATCTCCACAGGAGACCAAGGCCTTGAACCCCTGACCCATTCCTTTTGCAGAAACATAATTGTTAGAACCTCACTGATGTATCGGCAGGGTCCTGATTGGGATCTACAAGCAGGAAGGGACAGCAAATGCCCCAGTGGGGAATATACCATGAGAGTCCAGTCTTGTGATCCAGCTGTTAATAACAGCTTAAGTACTAATGAAAGAGTACATTTATGGTAGAGCATGAAGTGAGGCTGTAAGTCCCTCTCCACTAAGCTACTTTGGCATGGTATGCTTTGGGTGTAATGTCTAAGTTGAATGTTTGAACTAAAACAGCTATAACTGTAACCTAAATATGAGTCTCTCCTGTGACCCAAGTATGTATATCTGTCAGGTAGAGAAGGTTATACTACAGTAACAAACAGCTCCAAAATCTCAGCGGCTTACAACAGTAAAGTTTTATGTCTTAGTCATGTTACATGCTGGCTATGGTTTGGCCATAGCTCTGCTCCATGAACTCTTCACTCTAGGCCTCAAACTGAAAGAGCAATTCCTACATGGAACAGTGCCATTTTTGTGATAGAGGAAAAGATAGATTATGATGGAGTTTAAAGCTTCTGATTGGAAGTAGTACATGTTACTTCCACCTCATTGGCCAAACAAGTCATAGAGCCTCACTGGACAGCAGTGGAGTAAGAAATACAGTCCATACATGAAAAGGGCCCAGTAGGGACAATCTATTACAGAGAGTTCTAGACCAATGAGGGCATCACCATAGCAATGATCCACAGCTACATGGGACCTGTTTTCAACTATGACACCATATGATGGCAACAGAAACAGTGATAACATCGTCATTGGACCAGTAAGATTCTAGAGTTCTCTCTGCCTAGCATTTGGCTGTTAGGACCATCCCTTTGGACTGAATGACCCACTAGGGTTATTAGAAAATTCAAGGGAGGAGCGCCTGGGTGGCTCAGTCGGTTGAGTGGCCGACTTCAGCTCAGGTCACGATCTTGCGGTCCGTGAGTTTGAGCCCCGCGTCGGGCTCTGTGTTGACAGCTCGGAGTCTGGAGCCTGTTTTGGATTCTGTGTCTCCCTCTCTCTGACCCTCCCCTGTTCATGCTCTGTCTCTCTCTGTCTCAAAAATAAATAAACATTTTAAAAAAATAATTAAAAAAAAAAAAGAAAATTCAAGGGAGAAGATACCTCAAGTGGAAAATACTGGACTTCCTGCTAACAGACAAGCATGTAGATGCTTGGAAAATTTAAGGGAGATAATTGTAGTTGTATTCCAAGTTGGGGAGAAAGTTCACACCAATTATAAACTAAATCAAGAAAGTAGCCTATGGTTATAACAGTATGCAGTCAATCAATGGTCAGACAGGCACTGGTAAGCCCTCATATGAATTCCTTTAATCCACACAAGAATTTTTAAGTAGTTAGTATTATTACCCCTCTTACTACAGAAACTAAGAGTTCAACAGATGAAGTATCCTTGGCGTGCCTGGGTGGTTCAGTTGGTTAAGCGTTCAATTTCAGCTTAGGTCATGATGTTGCCATTCACAAGTTCAAGCCCTGTGTCAGGCTCTGTACTGAGAGCTCAGAGCCTGGATCCTGCTTGAGATTTTGTGTCTCCCTCTCTCTCTGTGCCTCCCCCACTTGCACTCTGTCTGTCTCTCTCAAAAATAAACAAACATTTAAAAAAAATCTGAAGTATCTCCTCTAAGGATACACGGCTAGTAGGTGGCAGAGTTCTGACTCAAACCCAAACCTGTGTAACTCCAGAATTCTCTCTTGCCTCCCTCTGGGGCCTTAGATCTGACACCCACCTCTTCAATCTCTTTTTTTCTTCTAATTTAACTCCATTTCCTGTTTTGTATGTTTGCCTGTTTTTCTCTTACGACACTCCTTCTGTTACTGCAGTGCTAGGAGCCTTCCCAGTGAAGGACCCCCATTCCCCATCTCCATATCCCAAAAATTGAAACATAAATCTGCACAGGCCCAGATCTAAAGGTCAAGGTTTCTCTGGAGTGTCTTGGATTCTGTGTCCCTCCCTCATCTGCCAAGAGAGACCACCTCCCTGCCTCAAGTCCATCTCCCACGGGAGCTTCCAGCTCTGCTAGAAATGGAGTGGGCGACCCTGCTCAAAACAAGGCTAGCTCATCCTAACTCACAAGGAGAGGTCTCCAGTTTTAGAAGAAGCAAACCTGGTCAGTGAGGAACACAACTCAGGAGTTTTTTAAACCCTGAAAATACTCCAAGTGCCATGCCCAGACTACTCAAGGCCTTAAGCAGCTCCACACGTGGCATTGGAACCAGCAATTACCATTTCATCTGAACAAATGGCATCCTGAAGTTCAGCCTTAGAAGAGTGACCATATTCTCTGAACTAAAAACTGGGAAGACATTTGGCCAAGAGAGAGGTTCTTTTCTGATTTGTGAATGCACTTAAAGGAAAAGTCTCCCAAGGGTCTGTAATTTATACTACATTTGGTTTTCATTCAATAAAATCTCTTCTATAAATAAAAATAGAATTACATGAAATTGAAATTGTGCTTCCCTCCAACTAACTTGTCAAAGCAGGCTTAGATCTGGGTACCTTCTTCTAAAGGAGTGAATCTCAGCATGTGATCACCTATTGTGCATACTTTAAATATAGGTTCCTGGATTCTGCTCCAGGTTGGAGGCAGTAGAATGCAGAATTCTGTCATTTCTAATGAGCTTTCTAAGAAATTCCCACTGAAATTTGAGAACCACTGTCCTAACCACTGTCCTTTCCTAGTAAAAGGAAAAAAAACCCCAATAAAATTAAAAAAACCCAAACCCCCCAACATGGAAATACAAAAACCAAGCAATTCTAACAAGCTCATGTGAAATGGAAGTTTTAGAATCCCCCAAACGCCTATAACTTCTCTTAAAAAACAGTCCATGCAATTACTTGCAAAAGATTGCTAGTATGTTCTAAACAGGGAAACAAAGATGAGAATAATTCCTCGAAACATAAGAACAATCTATTCCAAGATCTTAGGAAATGGGTTGTCCTTGTGCAGAAGTGCGGAAAGAGCTTTGAGACAGAGACGTTCAGTTTTACCAGGTGCCCTCTCTAGCCAGCAGCAATAGGAGCAGACTGAAGCTGGGGGAGGAGCCAGTAACTAGCCAGGATTCTGGGCCTGGAAGCGGAGCCACAGGAGTGCTCTGTCTGTGTGGGAGGCACCCCACTTTTGTTCTGGTATTCATCCTCCTCCACACAGCTTCATACATCAGTGGAGGCTCACCACACTGCATCATCAGGGGACAGTTCTACTTAATTTAAGCCAGTCACAGACCCCGTTCCCATTTTTACCTGTGGGTTTAGGCATGTGACCAAACCCAGTCAATGAGATGGGAAGGCAACTTCTGGTGAGGGGCTTCTGGAAAGGTGTCCTCCCTGCACAGGAAGAGATGTGGGAAGAGTCCACCCCTTCTTGTTCTTCACATTATAGGGTCCGGCTGCGATGTCTGAAACTGTAGCAGCCATCTTGCTACCAGGCCAAGCTTGGGGCAGAACCAAGAGATAGAGCTGGGGTCCTAGAACTTAGAGCCAGCCTGTCTCTGGGATTCCAATTTTGTGAGATAATAATTGTCTTTATCATTTAGGACACTTTCAATTCAGTTCCTATTAAATTGCACCGACAGCATCCTAATTGCTAGAGGGAACTTTTTAAAACCCCAACTCTGAGTGTGATACATGTGAAATCAGACAGAAAATTTTTTATTGTTGTTAAGAGGTGCACTAGAATTCCTTCAAGGGTGAGAACTGCTTTGTTGGGAAAAAACATGTAGAAAATTGTCGGGGTAGGATGAGGAGTGTCAAAGATTTGAGTGTTGGCGGGAAAAGGAGTCAGATGGGGACAGCTCTGCACAGTGAAGGAGAATGGAGACTTTCAGAAACTCTGGAGGAAGATGTGACAGAAATAAAAGAAGCCAACAAGAAGGCTTCAGAATGTGTGATATGACCCTTCTCCCTCTGCTATGTTCACAGATATTCACTTGAGTGGATCTCTTGTGGACACCAGTGAAGGGCTGAATTGTATATGGAGGTTGACATGGGGCCTTTGAATCATGATGGCTTACACAGTTGCAAGAGCCCAGAAGCAGAAACACCAGGAAAATTCACAGCAGACTTGCTTTGGACTTCCCTGGACTGTGGAATTGGGGATTGGGAGCAATCTCTTCCAGAGTTCAAAGATGAAGGAGGCCCCAGCTGGCAACTGGGTTACAAGGACTCAGGAAATTCTGTTTGAGGAGAAGGCCAAAGGCTCAATCAAGACTTCTCTATATTGAAGCTTGTCAGTAGAGGTGCAAAAATCCTAGACAGCATAGAAAGGGAAACAAGAGTAAAACCTGATCCAATGTCCAGCATCAAAGGAGTGGGTATCTCTGCAAGGTGGAGTTGCTGAAGCTACTAAAAAGTATGGGGTCATTCCTGCAGAACCAGCAATGATTTGACTAGTAAGTGTGGGAGTGTGGGCCCAGCTGCCACTGGCTCTGGGAGAAAACGTTGTTGTCCTCTTGCTGTGCCCTGGCCTGGGCCATTTGCCTAGACCTTGCATCTGGGATGTAATAAGGGGTCTGCTGAGGCTGTCTAAACCTGCCCCCCACTCCCTATTCTTGCTATCTCATGGGAAGAACAGTGGAATAATTAGAAGAGACCCAAGAAGCATCTCTGGGGGTGTCCGAAGACCACCAAGGGCTCAGGACCAGTACTTTCATATCTTCCTTATAACTGAAGGCCAGGTCTTGGAAAACAGAAGAGACTTCAGGGAAGAAGCTCTGGCTACAGGGATCAGGCCAGGGTGGAATTTGCAATTCTTAGACTCTAGTACCTAAATAAGACCAAACATGGAAGACAAGCCTGCCCAGATACTTGCTAATCTGACTGAATTATCTGAATATAGAACAAAATGGAGAAAGTGCCCAGTCAAAATGCACAAGGCAGAATCCATAACAGAACTCTTGGCTCCAGGGCACTTACCTAGAATTCCAGCTGTTGCAGACTTGGGCTTCCCTGTCCTCATGCTCACCACCAACTTACTTTAGACCCATGCTGTTGAAGGACATGAAACAATTGCTGCTTACTTACTCCTTGGTCAATACATATGCCGGTCAGAATCCTCTGTATGTCACTTCCTCCAGCACCTGCCCAGGCTGGGGTTAGGAGGGACAGTCTTGGTCCCCAGCCTCTCCTGATCATCCTGCTCTAAGTAGCCATTCATGCACTCTGACTCCTAACCTATGAAACCCACCCAGCCATCTCTCTCCTGGACCACTGTAGCGGCCTCCAGTTTGTCCCCCATTCCCTGCCCCCAACCTCTGCCACACAAATCCATAGCTACAGAAAGCTACCTGATCATGATCAATATTCTTAAGACACAATTTGGATCAAGTTGTTGACTTGGTCTGAACATCTTCAATGCCATCCTCAGCACTTATAGAATAAAAGCTAAGTCCCTCAGTGGGATATCCAGAATCCTACAGTCTGGGCACTTTCTAGTTTCATTTCCTGTTCTATTCCCATATAAACCCACCACCCATTGTTAAGCCACACCTAAATACTTATTCTCTCATGATGCTCTGCATGTCCTGAATTTCCTATCTTTTCTCAGTCTGTTCTTTCTACTCTGAAGCCCTCCTTCCTCTCTGCACCCGTCAAAATTCTAGCCATTCTTCAAAGCTCAAGAGAAATACCATTTCCTCCATGAAGTCTTTCTAGCTGGAAGTAAATTCTAATTTATTTCTGCCTCTTAGCACTTGTTATAATATAAATAGCTATCCCTGTCTCTCTCTGCCTATGTTCCAGTGAATTTTTCCTTGTCTTTTTAATCTTATTTGAATGTAAACTCCTTGAGGGCAGTACTAGGTATTAAATTGCTAGCATGGTGTGTATATTTAATAAATATTTTCTGAATCTGAGCTGAACTAGAAGATTAAGTTAGAAATGGAATTCTGAGGGTGCCTGGGTAGCTCAGTGGGTTAAGGGACCAACTCTTGGTTTCAGCTCAGATCATGATCTCATGGTTCATGAGTTTAAGCCCTGCATTGCGCTCTGCACTGACAGCGTGGAGCCTGCTTGGGATCCTCTCTCTCCTTCTCTCTGTGCCCCTCCCCTATTTGCATTCTCTCTCTCTCTCTCTCTCTCTCTCTCTCTCTCTCTCTCAAAATTAAAAAAATTAAAAGAAAAATAATGGAATTCTGGGGTAGTTAATAGAAGAGAGAAAGAATAAGGAGACTGTCTTTGTGTCCCCTGCAAAGCCAGTCTTCCCTCAAGGATAATGCCAAAAAGGAAGTTACAATGTCCCCAGGCTTGGTCACACCCCAAGGGCTCACTACTATCTCTAGCCATAATATTAAGAGGCATAGCCTTGACCTGATGAGAAGCAGACATAACAACTGTCCAAGCTACAGGTCACTGGGTGTTGAGAGACTGAGGTGTTAATGTGAGAAACGGGCATCAACTCAACTCCCCATTCTCATGCCTCATGCTCAGGGCAGAGCCTTCCTGAGATGGCTCTCCTTGGAGGGGGATAGGAAGAATCAGCCACGACACTGGGATCCAGTGACCAGCACCAAAATGGATTTGGGTATGCGGAAGTTGTAGAAGTCATGATCTTCCATCCCACTCTGAACATACCCAACATCCCTTTGGCTTTCAGCTTCCCTACTGCTATTAGTGCAGCATAAAGAAGGCCCAGTTGTCAGCTCTGGGTACTTCTTGTACTCCTGCCTCCACAGGAACCCAGCTTTTCTAGAGAACAGGGAGGGTGGTGGGCTGCCCTCCCCTCCATTTCTTAGGGAATGAATTCTCAGCAATGTTGGAATTTGCTGTGAGGCATGAAGCTTCTTCATATTGACTTGGGTTGGAGGTAAGATGAGAGGAAGTGAAAAGAGTCGGGATTTGTCCCCAGTTCCTGGCAATAGGGATCCAACATGGACACCAGGCTCAAGTATACCCTGTCTGACACTTGGGAGTTTACCATCACCACCACCATCACTACCCCCATGACCACTGCTAACACTGGTTAGGGAAAAGGAAAAACAAAAATCTTTCAACAGTCAGCTCCTACGCATGAACTTGGAGGCTTGTGCGGTAACCCTCAGACCTGCCATTATCAGTGACTGATACAACGGTATCTCAAGGAAAATGCCATTCACTGCATAAGGTTGAATAGTTACCATTTAATTCCACTAAAATCCCGTCAATAATCAAAGCTTTATAAGAGCTTCCCACAAATAATTATAGCTTACTATTATGGGTTGAATTGCACCATCCCAAAAGGTTGAAGTCCTAACCCCCAAGTACTGCAGAATGTGACCATATTTGGAAATAGGGTTGTTACAGATGCAGTTAGTTAAGATGAGGTCATTAGGGTGGGCCCTCATCCAATGACTGGTATCCTTATAAAATAAGGAAATTTGGATACAGAGACACACACACAGGGAGAGCAACATGTAGAGACACAGGGAGAAGACGGCCATCTACAAGCCAAAGAGAGATGTCTGGACATATCCTTCCCTCCCAGACCACAGATAGAACTAATCCCACAGATACCTTGATTTTGGATTATGTGAAACTGAGCCTGGAGAGGAATAAGGACAAGACAGGGATAGAAATGCAGGATCTAAAACCCATAAAGACCAAGAAGGCTGCAATTCAAGGTCAAAGGGACCCCAGGCCTGGCCAGAAGGTGGGCTGGGGAGAGGCCACAGGAGCCCCTCAGGGAAGATTCTTCCCAAGATCAGAAGTAACTGGTCTCTGAGGCTGATTCTCGTGGGTCTGACTTTGGTGGGAACAAGGTAGAGAAGAAAAGAGGCTTCTTGCCCAACCACCAGGAAAATAACTACCTTCGTGCAAATTAAACGAATGGGAAGCATCTCGTGCAAGGCAGCTCACCCAGTTGTAAGCTTAGAGACATCCTGGATTTCATTTGGGGCTTCTTCTGCCCCTATTGTGTCTAATTCTTCAAGGGTCATGAAAGGCCTTTAACAGCTCTGGACAGAACATACCCTCCTCATTTCTCTTCTGATTCCAGGCCCTGACTTCCTACCAGATAGTGTACCAACCAGCCCAGCCACTTCCTGAGTACTTCCTAGCCACTATCAGCCAGCCACAATTGCCTCCCCAAGTGTCTGGGGTCTCAGATACGAGCTTATGGGCTCACCAGATGGGACCAAGGCTGGCCTTCAGGAAGGTGGTGGCAGGGCACTTGCTGCTCCTCTGCTCACCCATCTTTATACCATTCTAGGATTTTAAGTGTGTATACCTACCTTTGACGGGACATGGATAAGCATTTTAAATGTCATTGGTTATATATTCTAATCAAATACATACTTTGAAAGAACAAAACTTCAGAATCTCATTTTAGGTTGAGCCTATGGAAGGCAGGGAACATATGTTCTATTTAGTCCAATTCTGATTGATTAGTGGCTGCCTGGATTCTGTTTTGAGGATTCTGAAGAAGCATCTGGCACCAGCAAGAAAGAGTTCCATGATCAATCACTGGACAAAGATATGGATGCCACACATTTGCTAGTTCTGGCCTGTGGCTTCCCTAGTGTTTGTGACTACCCTCTGTACGCATGCCCTCATCCCCATGCTTGTCAGCACCATGGAGCTGGGAGCCGAGGTAGATACCTGAGCCAGTTCAGCCTCCTTAGCATCAGAATGCAGCACAGGGACTGGCACATAGCAGGCATACTTACGTGTTGATCTGTCAGGCTTTGTGAAGAGCTTCTCAACTGGCAGATTCTAGAAATGTGCATCCTAAGCTGGGGTTCCTTTCAACCTCCTCCACACACAGGCAAACATTATAACAACATAGTTCTTATAGCCCTTTGTGATAACAATTTAACAATGTCACAAGAGCCACAAAGAAGTTCCTACCCTTTGACTCAGTAATAGCATCCTTGTGAAATTGTGCTACAGAAACACTTAAAGAGATGGAGAACATCTCCATTCATGAACTTCATAAACGGGCTAAAGATGGGAGGGCTGCATAGAGGGGGGTCACTCTGCAGGCCTTCATATTCCATCCGGTTGGCATCTCCTTACTTCCCCACTCTCCCTCTCCCCTTCCCACCTCTCCACCTGAGGTGACCTCAGGCTCCACATGCTTCACTTACTATGTTAAGGAGAAGTTCAGCTCTCCACAACTCCCTCCCAACCCCACCCCCCAACCTGCCAGGTGCTCCCCCAACACCCTCACTCTTTGCTCCATGGGAGGCAGTAAAAAATGGTCACTCTTAGCCTACTTTCATTATTCCCCTCTCATATACCACAGAATATTAGACAGCTAGAAAAACAGTGAGTTTGATCTGTACATCCTGATATGATCCAAGATGTTGGTGATTTATCAGCAAATGCAAAAAACAAACCAGTTGCAGGGCAATATGACATCCACACAAGGTTTAGCAGGCTACATGTCTAGCTGGTAGCAGTAACCTGTGGGGAGGAAACGGGATGTGGAGGAGGGTTGAGGGGTGGAAAAAGAGAGCATTCTCTTTGTTACTCCACATAACTGGAGTTGTTTGAACTTTACAATGAAATGTATTAATTATGTAAGTAAAAAGAAAAAAAGATGTAGGATTCCAGTATGGGAAAACCACACCAAGCATTGCCAAGGGCCTACCTTCTTGGAGAAGCCAATTTTTACCCTCAGCGGGTTTGCTTGAGACCAGCTGCTCACTTATCTCCAACTGCTTCAAGAAGCTGAGACGTGGACCCCCCTGCTGGAAGCATTGCCTGCAGAGCTGGCTTAATGCTCTTCTATTACTGCTGGTTAACAGTCCTTCTCTCTCCATTGTGCAGAGCAGACACTCCAGACCACTCACCTGCATGCAGGGCACCAAGGTAGTCTGGAGGGCCTGGAAGACCCCTCCTTGGATGGTTCTCCTTCCTTTGGCAAGAACTGTGCTAGAAACCTGGGTTCACCAGAACCACACGTTCCTCTTTGATGAGGAGTGGTGAGGGGGCCCTGAGTTGCTGGTGCCTTTCCTTACCTTTCTCGGCAGGATCGGTCAGTCTTAGCCAAAGCCAACCAACCAGTAGCCCTGAGTGAAAACAGGGACCTCCCAGCCTCACTTGTATCCTGTCTCCGTCAGCGCCTTCTTCTGTCTACCATGCTTCAACTCACAGGAAACAAAGAGGATGAGTCAACAGACTGTGGTTGTTAACCACTTCAATGGACCAGGGAGGCATGACCTTGAATGTCTTCCCAGGTCAGACAGGAGTTTCCCTCATGAGAGAAGAAAACACCTGGAAAGTTAGTGCTGGTTGTCGGCAGGAGGCTTCTGATCCCTGCCATGTGGACCTCTCCTTAGGGCTGCTTGAATGTCCTTATGTCATGGCAGCCAGCTTTCCTAGGGGCCAGGGATCCTAACACAATCAAGCTGCATCTTTTATGACCTGGTGTTAGAAGTCACACATTGCTTCTGCCACATTCTATTCATTAGGAGCAACTCAGTTGAGTCCAGAGTCAAAAGGAAGGGAATTGGGCTCCACTTTTTGAAGAGAAAGGTATCAAACAAGTTATGGGTACATTTTAAAACCACCACAGCTATTACCTATCAAGCCTTGTGTAGGTGTGAAAGACATAGAAATGAGACATACAAAATCCCTGCCCTCAAGAAACTTTTCAGCTTAACAAAGGAGACTGACCTGTTATGTAAGCTGTGGGAACACAGAGGAGGAATCTTTCTACTGGGGGAAGGGAGCCAGTGGGAGAGGAGCCTCTGAGAGGAATAGCATTTGATGTGGGCCTTGGATTGTGAGTAAGAATGTGTTAGATAATGTGAACCCCCCATTCCAGACTCCTTCCTGTATTTCAGAAGCTGAAAAGATAAAACTACATTTCCCAGCAAGATACACAAAAGGAAGATTTGAAGGACAGAAGTCAGGCATGGACCAAGCTCCCATTGCTTCTGTCATTTCTGCTGACACATTTACCATGGACATGTTTGCCTTTTCTGAGACACCCACGGCCGTGGCCCCGGCATTCAGACACTGGCTCATGGATGCCCAGAGAAAAAGTGGGACATCCTTGTGCCAGTGAGATTGTGGCTGGTGTGGTGAGATTCTGGGGTAGTGGCTGTGTCAGTTGGTGGGTGGCTTCCTGAGGCTAGAAAATGCTCAGGCCTCCCAGAGCCTCTTCTAGAGCTGGGATACAAGGATTCAGAGCACATGGAGAGCTTCCTCAGACTTACCTTCCAGCGCCTCCTCCTCCTGGCCACCTCAATTTCAACTCTTTTCTGTCCTTAGACAAGTGAGGAGCCACCCCTTTGCAAGTGCTCGGAAGTGATCTTACTTCGGAAAGGGCCGGGATCTTGAAGCCTTCACTGAAGCCGAGAGGGAAGCTATTTCATTTTAATAGCCAATTACTCCAGGTTCAAATACATAAAATGCCAACAACAACAGCAACAACAACAATTAATATGGCCCTCTCCAGACTTTTACTGTTTCCCTTACTGAAAGCATCCACATACCCACAGGCAAAGCTGTCAGCCATATGGAGGTGTCACTGGATTCATTTTTAAGAGATAAATATGGGAATTTGAGAACATTTATAAACTCAGCAGTACTGGGAAGCCAGCTTTGTTTCACCAATGTTTGCCTGTGGTTTCAGGGCTGAGATGTGCAGGTTGTGCAGAATCATCTGCTTCCAGCCCAGAGACACTGACTTGGGCAAGTGCTTATCTTCAGTCTTTAATGCATCAACATCACATGGCAGCCTCTATGGTCTCTCACTAGCCCAGCACCACCCCCTACATACACATCAACCCAGACACTCTTTGGAGACTGACATCTCCACACTCACTAGGTAAATATTTATAGCTTAAGGAACAACAGGCTGAAAAGCACACAGCAACCATGGATCCCACCCTCGGTAAGACTTTCCTGGTCAGTCTGGCTTGTAAACCTCTCTGAGTGAAGGGCAAGGCGTCCTGGAGAAGTGGCTATAAACACATATTGCTTGGCTGAGCCCCTAATGGACACCATCTTGACACCAGAAACCTATCTGCAGATTTCCTGCGTAGCCCACGAGCTTTGGATCTCCATGGGGGGCACACCCTCGATGGAAGACAAACATGAGGATGAGATGAATTTGATGTCTGAAAGATGACTTTTTTTTGAACAGCAATAAAAAAGGGGCGTCTGGAAAGAAGGAAGGAAGGAAGGGAGGAAGGAAGGGAGGGAGGAAGGAAGTGTTGATGAGGATGTGGAGAAATTAGAACATTTGTACAATGGTGCAGCTACTGTGGAAAACAATATGATGGTTTCTCCAAAAATTAAAAATATAATTCCCATAAGATCCAACAATTGCACTTCTGGGTATATACCCAAAAGAACTGAGAGCAAGGTTTCAAAGAGATATTTGTACACCCATGTTCATAGCAACATTACTCACAATAGCCAAAAAATGGAAGCAATCCAAATGTCTATTGATAGATGAATGGGTAAACAAAATGTAGCATATATGTACAATGAAATATTATTCAGCCTCAAAAAGGAAGGAAATTCAGACACATGCCACAACATGGATGAACCTTGAGGACATCATGCTAAGTGAAATAAACCAGTCAACAAAAGACAAATACTGCTTGGTTCCACTTACTTAGAGTAGTCAAATTCATAGAGACAGAAAGTAGAATGGTGGTTGCCAGGAGCTGGAGTAGGAAAGAGTGGCGATTGTAATGGGTGTAGAGTTTTAATTTTGCAAGATGAAAAGAATTCTAAAGATTGGTTGCACAACAATGTAAATGTACTTTACTGTAGTGAAGATGATAGATATTGACGTTATATGTATGTTTCCACAATTAAAAATTTTACAAAAAAGACCTGAAGCCAAGACTACATGGTATATTAACTAACTTGAAAATAAATTTTTAAAAAATTTACAAAAAGAAAAGCATTGTATGTGAACTGCCTCCCATACAGTGTTTGAGCATTGCAATTTGGACCAGAAGGGGCCTATAGAATGTCTCCCTTGAGTCTGCAGAGCACTATGTACTTTAATGTAGTGTGATAACAGCTACCATTTAGGGGGCAGGGGTGCCTGTAACTGTGAGAAGTGCTTTACTTGTGATCTCTTATTTAACCCACATGAAAACCCTAGGAAGTAGGTCTCATTATTAGAGATGAAACTCAGGCTTCACCAGAGTAAGTAACTTGCTTGAGGTCACAGAGCTAATACAGTATGGCCCTGGGGCCTGAACTCAGGACTAGTGGGCTCTGAGGCTTCATGCCCACCCATTATCCACTGCCTCCTCAGCACAGGTTGACTTTGCAACATCCACTTTGCTTCTCCTTCCTACCATGATTAGAATTCTGGTAAGGGTGTTTTCTGTCTTCTCCATTCCCACCAACCCTCTCCCCAAGAAATGTTAAGAAATGTACAAGGATAACTTCATACCTCTTCCTCACCCTCTTCCCCAAAAGGCTCACCTAGGCCCACACACAGGACGCAGTCATGAGTGTGGTAGGTGATGTGCTACCCCAGAAGGGAGACCATGAACTTTAGAGCCAGAGAGCTCTAGGTTGGAAGCCCAGTCCACCCCTTTGTAAATGTTTGGCACTGAGCATGTGACACTCTCTCTGAGCATCCTTCATCATCTATAAAATACACTTTGAAATTCAAATCCATTGACTTGAATCTCATCTTAGCCTCTGCAAGGGACAAGATCCATTTAGAGACTTCTTCCTCCATAGATTAGAATTGTGTCATTTTCCTTAGAATGCAAAGTGGCTACAACTGGTTTTAAATATTATTTCCTTCTTGGGGCACCTGGTTTGTAGCTCAGTTGGTTAAGCATCCAACTCTTGGTTTCAGCTCAGGTCACGATCTCATGGTTCGTAGGTTCAAGACCCAAGTTGGGCTCCATGCTGACAATGTGGAGCCTGCTTAGAATTCTCTCTCTCTCCCTCCTTCCCTCTCTCTCTCTCTCTCTCCCTCCTTCCCTCTCTCTCTCTCTCTCTCTCACTGCCCTTTCCACATCTCTCTCCTCTCTCTCTCAAAATAAACTTTTTAAAAATATATTATTTTCTTCTTCTCTATTATATGTGGAAAGCTCCAAGAACTATGCCAGCTCCATTGTGGTCACTTTGAGGACCAAGAGGCCAATGGAGGGCTAGCAAGGAACAGTCTTCCTTATTAAAGCAGAGGCTTGACCCCTCCCTGTCTTTCTACAGAAGAGTTTTGTGAGGAGTTGATCCATTCTGAGGTGTTCTGATATCAGAAACCCAACCTACAGGTCTTCAACGTTTATTTATTTTTGGGACAGAGAGAGACAGAGCATGAACAGGGGAGGGGCAGAGAGAGAGGAAGACACAGAATCGGAAACAGGCTCCAGGCTCTGAGCCATCAGCCCAGAGCCTGACTCGGGGCTCGAACTCACGGACCGCGAGATCGTGACCTGGCTGAAGTCGGACGCTTAACCGACTGCGCCACCCAGGCGCCCCCCCAACCTACAGGTCTTAAACAACCAATGCAACTTACTGATTCAAGAAATCTTAAGTTCAGAGGTAGTGTGGGCTTCTGGCATAGGTTGTTCAGAGAATCCCAATGTTTGGGGGGCTACAACTCTGCCTATGAGTTACTCACCTCCACCCACCCCCTGTCAATTTTTTTTAAACCTGCCTTTTCTGGAGGGGCTGCTGGCAGCTTCCAGGACTACATGCTAATTCATTCACATCTAATGGATCGATGTGGCTATATGTCTACTCTTAAAACAACCCCAAAAATCAAGAGCATCCCAAGGCGGTAGGGATTATGTTGATGATTAGGCTAATTAGAACCTATATGTGAAATCAAGAGTTGATTTGATCCTAGACTTAAACTACATTGTTGCTACACATAATGGGATGGCTACCATTTATCAGTATGGATATGGGTGTGTTGTGTTGTGTGTGTCAGTGTATGAGTGAGGTGTCAGTGTGTGTGAGATGCGTATTTGTGTGTATGAGGGTGTGTTCTGTGTATGTAATGTGTCTGTGTGAGCATGTGTGTGAAATGTGTGTCTACAAGTGTGTGTGTGATTGTGTGTTTGTGTCAGAAATCCATGTGCCCAGAATAAGTATCCCTTCCATTTGGGGACTTTCACTCTGACCTCTACTGCTACCACCTTGCTGGCCCCTAGGGGGCACTGTGCTTACCTTTTGACCCCATGGTCAAAGTTTGTGCAAAATCCCTTTTTGCCTAAGCACAAATGATAGATTAAAAACTTTAAAAATATCTTCACTAACAAAAAGGAGAACAGAAAGTAAATCAATTCAAAGAGCATAAGAAACATACAGTTATTTCTGACAATGTACATTGCTGAGCCAATAACTACCTCTTTCTTTCCCCAAAGTGCTATCTGCCTTTGAGCCTTCCCAGTTCCTGCCTCGCTGTAACTGACCAGCACAACGTTATTCTCTGCTTTGCAGAACAGTCTCCTGGAGACCTGTCCCCTTGTAGCCAAGGCCAAAAATCCCATCTGTACTCACCATTTCACTCAGGGCCCTTCCTCCTCCCCCATCACTGTTCCAGGACAACCTTTGGCCTTCCCAACAGCAAGGAGCCCACAGTATAACAGCTTCATTACACTTTATATAGTAATAATCAGCACCATCTAAACACAAATGGGGCGGGAGGTGGAGAGACTGGGTGGCTCTGTTGGTTGAACCATCGACTCTTGATTTTGGCCCATCATGATCCTAGGGTCATGGGACCTAGTCCTGGTCTGAGCCTCAGCATGGAGCCTGCTTGAGATTCTCTCTCTCCCTCTGCCCCTCTCCCCTGCTCAGACTCTCTCTCTCTAAAATAAAAAAATAAAATAAAATAATAATAATAATAATAACAAATAAATAAATAATAAACACAAATAGAAAGGTTGCCTCACACTCTCCATCAGTGCATTTTAGATTCCTACAAAGGCCTAGACGGTCCCTTCTCCCCAAACCCTAGTCCAATTCGGGTTCTGGCTGTGTGGCCTGCTGCACAGCCCCTGCCCTCACCACCACCCCACCACACCCACCCCACAATTAAGCAGAACCACAGGCCTCTGCTGCCCTCTGGTGGAACCTTGCTTACACAGCCCTGGGGTTCTGCAACAGGAACCAGGGGTCTTTTCCCCAAGTCTTTCAGACTTCACTTCAGACTTCAGACTCCAATCACTGGAACACAGCTAGTAATATTTTAACCCACCCATCGCTAGCCAGATGCTCAATTATAAAATATAAGAATAAAAAAAGAGGTGGAAGGGATTTAAAACTCTCACCTCAAAGGCCTCAAGGGCCTCAAGGGCCACAGTGACTTATTCATTGACTCGTGAGTCAAATGTTTATTACACACCAACTATTTGCTAGACACTGTGCTGTCACTAAAGATACAAAAAGAAATAAAAAATGAAACTATCCCTTAAAGGAAAAAAAAGGTGCTGGAAGAGCATATAACAAGGGGAAGCTACTTGGATGAGGAAGAAGTAGCACACCAAGGACAGGATACATGGTCTGGGCCGGAGTGTCCCCAGCAGAGAGGCAAGAAAACCACTGAGAAGCCCAAAGAAGGTGACTGAGGTTGGAAGTAGCCAGAGCTGTAGTGCGGGTACAGGACACAGGCCAGGAAAAAGTCTGGACATCATTCTCAATGCAGTGGAAGTCATCTAAGAGTTGGGAAGTGGGTTTTGGAGTCCCCCCCCCCCCACTCATCCAGCCGTACCCCAGCTGCTCTGCAGTCTCTCTCTGGCCCCCTCTCATCCTCCCACCTCTAAATGCTAGTGTTCCTCAAGTTGATCCTACCTGTCTTGTCTCTTTCCACACTCTTCTTCTCCCTCCATCACGTCACCCTCTTCTACAATTCTCAACAACATTCATACACAGGTTGGTGTCTCCACCTCGACCTCTCCTTCTGGCTCCAGATCCACCTATTGAATAGCCTCCTTGCTGTCTGCTTTAGATTCCTCAGACATCTGCCACCGAACATCTTAGCCCTGCACTCTTGATATAACCCCAGCCCAATCACCTTTGCTCCCAAACCCATTTCCCCTCTACATATTCCCCATCTCAGCAAATGGCACCACTCGCTGGGACTCTATAATGTAAACAAGCCTGGATATATTTTACAGGTCCCTCACCTTCTTCCCAGTGATTGCTATTTTTCCATTTTAAAATGACAACATGCATAAGGTGGGTAAATTTGAAGGATCAGTTTTAGCTGCCTGGCCTGCTACCCAGACCCTCCCCTCACCACCCCCACACTCCCCAAGAAGCAGAACCACAGCCCTCTGCTCCCCTCTGCTGGCGCTTTTCTGTCACAGCCCTGGAGTCCAGACACGGGGACAAAGGCCCTCTTCCCCTTCCTCCAGGGCCCTTTTCAGAGTTCCCCTTTGGTCCAGAAAGGTACAAAATGAAAAGAAGGCCCCTGGGAATCAGCTATGATTCCTCCCTGTGACTTGTCTACACCCAAGCTATCAACAAACTTGTTGATTCTACTTCCTGAATGTGTCTCAGAGTTGCCCATTTGTCCCCATCTGCACTGTCTCTCTGTAGCCTGAGCACCACCATCTCTGGCCAAGAACACTGCAGCGACCCTCTAACTGACCTCCTCACTGCATTTTTTGTTCTCCCCCCCTCTTCCCATCTCCGCATAACAGCCAGAGTGATGATGTTATACTCTGGGAAGTTGGAGCATGGCACCTTCCTCCTCCAAATCCATTTATGTCTTCCCTTTGGGTTCAGGACAAAACCAAGCTTTCCCCACAAAATCTGGCCTATCTTCCAACCCCGTCTCCCCTCTTTCTCTCCTGTGTTTACTGTGCTCACCACACTAGTCTTTTTTTTAGTGCCTTTCAAAACCACCAAGCTGATTTCTGCCCATCAACCATTGGATACATAGCCTTTACCTGGAACGTTCCTGCCTCCATCTCCATGAGCTGATTATTTATTCTTCAAATGTCAGCCTGAAGGGGCACCTGGGTGGCTCAGTCAGTTAAGTGTCCAACTTCGGCTCGGGTCATCATCTCCTTGTTCGTGAGTTCGAGCCCCACGTCAGGCTCTGTACTGACAGCTCAGAATCTGGAGCCTCCTTCAGATTCTGTGTATCCCTCTCTCTCTGCCCCTCCCCCACTCATGCTCTGTCTCTCTCTCTCTCTCTCCTTCAAAAATAAATAAACATTAAAAAAAATTCAGCCTAAATATCACCTCTTAACAAAATCCTATCTGTCCACTCTGTCCAAAGCATGTCCACTTATAGGTCTCCCCAATAGCAAAACATCAATCAATAAAACAGTTTGATACAAGAGAAGAAATTAATGTAACCAAAGAAAAATCAAAATGAGACCGTAATGCACAAGGGAATTTAGTGTACTATAAAGGTGTAAAGGTGAGATTTCAAATCACTGGGGAAAAGAAAGATGAGTAAACAAATGATGATGTCATGATAGTCAATATCTACGGAGATAAGAACAAAGCCAGGTTCGCTAATGGGGGGAGATTTTTAAGACATATTAAAAGAAAAAAGCATAGTGTAGAGGAAAATGATCCCTTTTGTATAAATTATAACATTGACACATATGTGAGTAAATGCATTGTTTTTTTTCCTAGAAGAAACCTAGTAAACTATGCTTTTTACTTTTAAGGAGATAAAATGGGACATAAAGGGAAAGAGTGAGGGGAACATGGGTAGCTCAGTACGTTGAGCGTCCGACTCTTGATTTCAGCTCAGGTCATGATCTAATGGTTCATGGGATCGAGTGCCACGTCAGGCTCTGTGCTGACAGAGTGGAGCCTACTTAGGATTCTCTTTCTCCCTTTCTCTTTGCCCCTCCCCTGCTTGAGCTTGCTCTCTCTCACTCTCTCTCACAAATACATACATACATACATACATACATACATACATACATACATAAAGGGAAGGAGTGAGATTCTCTCTTTTCATTTTGTATCTTTCTGGAGTAAAGTTGAAGACCTTGGAAATTTTTACTTTGGATCTATATTATTAACAGTTTTTAAAAATTTGGCACTAAATTGTTATCAAATTATGGCCTCTCAGCTCTGATTGCACCTTTCAAAATATGTTCTGTGCTAAACAACAGGATTTTTTTTTTAATTTTATGTATTTATTTTGAGAGAGAGAGTGCAGGGGAGGAGCAGAGAGATAGGAAGGAAGAGACAATCTCAAGCAGACTCTGCACTGTCAGTGCAGAGCTCGATGTGGGGCTCGAACTCATGAACCCTGAGATCATGGCTTGCAGTGAAGTCAGATGCTTAACCAACTGAGCCACCCAGTCGCCCCTTAACAATAGGATTCTTCAAGCATTTCTCCTTTAAAGTGTATGAGATGCAAACTTTCTCAGTTAAAGGCAATGGAGGGACATTTCTGGAGGAAGAGGCTGGCCTTCCCTTTTCCGGGGCAGAGGGGTGGATATGAGGATGCCTACTGAAGCTTACCCCAGCCATGGGCCCAGAGCACCATCCGTCTGTAACTCTGCAGTCTCAGCAGACAGACAACCTTTCCACAGCCCTCTCCACAAGCACTCAAGCCCCCATATGCTCCACATGTCCTAAAGGCCTCCTGCACGTGCCAGGGCCACAGATCACACACACTACCCACACCACCCACACCACCCACACCACCTAGGTTGATAGCCTGCATCCCCTCCTGCAATCCAGAAGGTGGCCTACTGCTTATCCAGTGACTCCAGACCAGCTCCAGCTTGGCCAAATCACCCAACTTCTCTGCTATCAGATGGCTGACCCACATTGCTATGGACTGAATTGTGTCCCCCAAGATTTATAAATTAAACCCTAACCCCCATGGGATGATATCTGGAGGTGGGGCATTTGGAAGATAATTACATTTAGATGAGATCATGAGGGTGGGGCTCTCATGATGGAATTACTGCCTTAGAAGAAGAAACTCTAGAGAACACTGTCTCTCTCCCTTTCTCCCTCTTTTCCCTCTCTGTGAGGATGCAGCCAAAAGTCATTATCTGCAAACCAGGAAGGAAGCCCTCACTAGGGAACCTAATCAACTGGCACTTGGATCTTGGACTTCCAGCCTCCAGAATTGTGAGAAATAAATGCCTTTTGTTCAAGCCATCAAGTCTATGGTATTCTGTTATGGCGGCCTGAGCTAATACCCTCACCTTCTCTAATGAAGCTGAATCCCTTCCAAGTTTGCCCTTTTTTAAGTACACTCCTTCAGCTCTAAGGTACCAGATAGTTTTCTTACAGCTTATAGTTACTCTTTTATCACAGTTAATAATTCTTTATATTAAACTGCCCCCATTAAAGTTGCTGTGTAGTTTCTATCTCCTGACTGGACTCAAACTCCTTCCCCAGTATTTTCTATCTTTAACCTTTTTTCCTTTTTTGTTTTGTTTTGTTTTTAAGTTTCTTTATTTTGAGAGAGAGAATGCAAGCGAGGGAGGAGCAGAGAGAGAGGGGAAGAGAGAGAATCCCAAGCAGGCTCCATACTGTCAGCGCAGAGCCCAACTTGGGCCTTGAACTCATCAACCAGGAGATCACAACCTGAGCCAAAATCAGGAATCGGATGCTCAACCAACTGAGCCACCCAGGTGCCACACCTTTTTCTTTCATAACACGTATTCTCATTTGTAATTACTTTATTTTTTGTTTACTTTTTGCCAATGTGTTTCCGGAAAAACTGTAGGACCACATCTCTCTTCTGCATCTTTTCACTGAGCATAATAGTTGCTCAGTAAAGCCTTATTGACTGAGTGGAAAGCAGTAAAGTATAGTGACTAAGAATTCAGATTCTGGAGCCATACTCTGTAGGCTGAAATCCCGATTTAGCCTCTTGATAACTATGTGACCTTGGCCAGGGTACTTGCCTGTGCCTCAGTTTCCCCATCTATAAAATGGGGTAATAATCATTCCTACCTCATAGGACTTTTGTGAGGATTTAATTAGTTAATATGCATAAAGCCCTAGGAATGATTCCAGACACACAGTATATGCCATGTAAACTATGTTATGTGAGGAAAGATCAGGGGAATAAAGACAGTCTGAAGACTGGTGGAAAGATCATCGTCTTCAAATATCTGAAGGACTGTGATGGATAAGACCCTGTTAGACAAAACCACAACAGAAATGCAAAATTATAGGAAAGAAGGGTGGGCTCATTATCATGTGTTTGAAATGGTTTGAGCCATCCCGGAGAGACCCATTATTCCCATGCTGTCTGGGTTTCAAAACTGAAAGTCCCCCCCAGGGAAACGGCTATGTCCCAGGCAAACCAGACAATTGGTCTCTATCCCCCAACAAGGCCTGCTTCCCGGAAGTAGTGAGTGCGTCTCTGTGACGGTTTTGAGCAGAAGCCAAAGAACCATGGTTCAGGGATGTTAGAGAAGTCATTCCTGCATGAGGAAGGAGCTGGAAATAGAAGCACTTTGGTCCAGATGAAAAAGCAGACTTTAGCAGAAGCCCAGGTTCAAACTATGGCTCTGCCACTTACTAGCTGTGTGATCGTGGATTACTTAATTAATGTCCTGAGCTTCAACTCCTTGATCTGTAAAATAGGGACAATCATTCCCAGCTTGTAAGGCTGCTGTGTGAGTCAGACAGACCATATGCAAAGTGACTTGCACAGTGCCTCCCACAATGTGAGCATTCAAGAAAGCAAAACTTTGCTTGTGGAGTTCTGAATCTAGGATTCTCTAATCCACGGCTCCCCGAACTGTGGTTCTCAAAGTGTGGCCCCTGGACCGAAGGCATCAGTACCACCTGAGAACTCATTGGAGAAGCAAATGCTCCACCCCACCCCCACTAAATCAGAAACGGATGGAGTCCAGAAATCTAAGTTTCAACTAACTCTCTAGGTGATGCTTGTTAACACTCAGAAGTTTAAAAAGCACCGATCCCAGGGACAGTCTTGTCTCCAAAATATGAAAATGGAAAATCTCTCCCAAACTTGAAACACTCTCACTTTATTCCCCCACAAAATGAAGTTATTTTAAAATGAAAATAGTACTGAAATGTTGATCCTAATGTGCTTTTTTTTTTTTTTTACAATTGTCTTTGTAAACAGGCCTCACAAGAGAGAGTTATCTACTGTGGGTAAATATGTCAGTATGACCTGCCTTCATGTCCTCAGCCAAAAGCACTGATAGATTGTCTAAGTTTGGTTATACTGTTTAAGCCACTACTTGATCATCATAAACTACACAGTCAAGTTGATTTTCCACACTCATAGAATGAGTTAAGTGGGTAAGATAGTTGGGAAAGAATTTCTTAAGTTGTAACATACTTGTTGAGGCAGAAAGTCACCACAGGGTTAAGTAAAAAGAATTTGCACTCTGGAGCACATTAATTTTTTCTTTGCCCTAACAAGTCCCAGAGCACAGTGATGTGTTTATAACATACATAAAGATAGACAAAGAATCAGGTAAAAGTATTTTTAAACAATTCTAAACTCATTTTATAAATAAAGACTGTTTAATATACAAAACCTAAGATAATTCAGTCAAAGTAATCCATCTTTTCTCAAATTTGTAATGCTTCTCGCAACTTTTAGGAATGAATGTGAAGAGCAATCTTCACTTTTCAAGGTTCTGAAAATATCTTCAAAATATTTATTTAAACACTTAAGCAGAAAGCTTTGTCTACACAAAGCAGTAACATGCAAATTCCATGAGTACGTTTGCTTTGGGAAACAATATCCCTTGCTGTGCTTCTGAGACTTTTATAAAGCAGTTCCAAATCTATTTATGTTCTGAGCACCTTCTAGGTTCCTTACACTAGGAAAAGGGAGCATTCCAAAAGTCTTCCAACCTTCAGGAAGGGCAAAGTCAGAGGGGAGAAAAGACTACATTCAAAAACTGTATTTAAATGAACTGTGATAGACACATGGCATATACCTTTCTTCCAGACTGAATGTAGTTCAATACCAAGCTGTTTCTGGAGACAATAGGAAGCAGAGGAAGGACAGTATCTTGAAGGATGTTAACGAGGAAGGCTTCCTGGAGGAGATGGGATACATGACGGATATCAAGGAATTATCAACGGTTTTGTTTTTTGTGGGTTGTTTTTTGGTTTGGTTTGGTTTGGTTTGGTTTGGTTTTGGTTTTTGGTTTTTGGCTTTTGGTTTCTTTTGTTTCTGTTTTTTATTTTTAGGAATTATCAACTTTTAATGCCGTGATGTGTTTACTTGTCACTGGCCTTTAAAGTGTATTAATCCTGGGATGCCGGGGTGGCTCAGTTGGCTGAGCATCCAACTACAGCTCAGGTCATGATCTCGTGATTTGTGAGTTCGAGCCCTGCATTGGCTCTCTGCTGTCAGCACAGAGCCTACTTAAGATCCTCTATCCCCCTCTCTCTCTACCCCTCGCTGCTCATGCTCTCTCTCTCTCAAAAATGAATTTTTAAAAAAACATTAATTTTTTTTCTAAAAAGTATTATTCCTGCTGTTAAGATTTTGCTCAATATCCTTTCTGCTTAAAGCATTCTTCCCACATTCAGCCTATTCAAATTCTTCCCATTTTTAAGGCCACCTCAAATTCTTTCCTTCCTTCAACAAGAATCAATAATAAAATCCTTACAACAAGAAGGGGTCTTGTGCTCCTTATCTTTAGGGACGACCAGAAAGAGGGGAAGAGAAGAGTTTGAGAGTCTGTGTCCTACTTGAAGTGAGAAAACCCAAGGGATAAAGCATATGGTCACAGTTTCCAAAGAAGAGTCACATCAGCATTGACCTATCCCATTACACCTCATCTTATTTCCACATGAATCCTAGGAGACAGATGCCACTCCTCATTGCTCTGCACCGTTGACAGATTACTGTACGCATGTCATAGCATTGTTCCGAGGATTAAATGAGTTTCAGCATGCAGAGTGCTGACACAGTAAACATTCAATGCCTGTTTATTACTACGACTTAATTCATATCAATCAAACACACTTAGGGATATTTCCTATATTAATTTCTTGCCTTGGGAATTCCCAGATCAAGTACGTAATATCAAACATCAAACCTACCTGACATACAGACCCATGGTTGCAAATTCTCACGTGAAACTCTCACACCCCTCTCCCAACCACCTCTGTCACACTACCACCACCATTTGCAACTTGTAAATCCAGACACCAGACTGTCATCTGTCTTGGTAGGATTTTTTTCTTTAGTTCCACCCTACCCACTGCCCCTTGTGCTGAGGGTGTAGTTTTTAAGGGCTTGCAGCATGGGCCCAAAGCCTCTAATTCTGTCTCTGTGAGCATTAAAACTCAAGTCCTGGAAGTAATGGAAAACAACATCCTTCTTGCATCCACCGCTCTCTGGGCAGTCTTAGTATAGGCTCAAATTCCTTTACTTTTCAAAATATTTTTTTAATGTTTATTTATTTTGAGAGAGGGAGGGAGAGAGAGAATCCTAAGCAGGCTCTGCTCTGTCAGCACAGAGATGAACTGGGGGCTTCATCTCACAAACCGTGAGATCATGACCTGAGCCCAAATCAAGAGTCCAACACGTAACCGACTGAGCCACCCAGGCACCCTTATAGGCTTAAATGCCTATTATTCAGATCATTAGATCTCTCAGCTATGCATTTACAAGGACATTTACTATGTTGTTCTTGTTGGGTTTTTAATCCAGCATATCTAGGTGTTTTACGACTGGAGGATTTTCTGGTTATTCTAATTTTCCAGAACTAAGACTCCCATCACAGTTTTTCACTGACAATCAAATTAGGGCTGTTTACCTTTATGTTCTCAGCTCTTACCTAAGGGAGCATTTCATGTAGTTTTAAATTCCTAAAAATAAGCTCATGTTTTAGAGATGAATGTTTATTGAAAACCCAGAGGAAATTATGGTGTAGATTATAAAACAACTGCCCAGGGGAACCTGGGTGGCTCAGTAGGTTGTGTCCGACTTTGGCTCAGGTCATGATCTCACGGTTCATGAGTTTGAGCCCCCCGTCAGGCTCTGTGCTGATATCTCAGAGCCTGGAGTCTGCTTCAGATTCTGTGTCTCCCACTCTGCCCCTCCCATGCTTGCACTCTGTGTCTCTCTCGAAAATAAATAAACATTTTTAAAAAAGCTTAAGAACTTTATAAATAAATAAATACAAGAGATCTGATTTAAGATGTCAAACATTCTTTAAGATCAACTATTCTTTATCTCTTTTTAATAATTAGCATATTGTATCAGCCCATAAAATAGCTCACTCTTTGGATTGCGTAAACATATGTATTTACCAACACTGCAACCAGCCACAGTACCAACAACAGAAAACTAAAGACTCTTAGCTGTCTCTCTTGAGTATGTACTCAACAAAGTCCACACTGACCAAATACACTAATTGCTTTACCTTCATCTGGTGCACTCAGGCCCAACGTGGTGAATGGCATTTCGTGAAGCAACACCGCACAATCACGCCAGTTGAAATAAAATCTCTGTACTCATTCCAAAACTAGATCTATATAGTTTAAAATGCCTATATTGTCCATATCTGCTAGCTTAGGGAAAATAAGAAGCTGCCTGTAAGTACCAGAGTAAAGAGTCGCAATTTCGGTCCCAATTGTTGTCAGGTGATTTTTCTCTCTATCCAGTATTCTGATCCCTGCAGACCCTCTTCCCCTCCGTGCCTGCTATATGCTAGAATGCCTCGAGCTTGGTCCGGGCCTTCTCTTGTCATTCTACATCCTCTCCCTAGATTATCTTACACAATTCCATAGTTTTAAATTTCATTTATATGTCAGCAGCTCACAGACTTCTTTCTCTAGCCCAGAAACTGTCTTTTGAGCTCCAAATCTGTATATCCAACCTGTCCGATATCTGTCTCAGACATATCTCTGATACCCAAGTAGTGATGTAGTCTTGCCCTAATGTACTCCTCTATAATCATTTCTATCTTGGAAAATGACACTTCAATCACCCAGTAACTGATGGCAGAACTCTGGAAGTTCTTCCTGACACTACTTTTTCAATGACCTGTATATATAATGCATTAGCAAGACCTAGTGATTAAGATTGATTGATTGATTGATTGATTGATTGATTATAGTGGAGGTAGAGAGAAATGGAGATATACTATGTCCACTACCTTAAACCTATTCCTAGCTGTTTATCATGTGTTACCTGGCCAGTCACCAGGACTAGTTTCCTAAGTGGTCTGCCCACATCCTCTCAAACACTCTAATCTATTCTACACAATGTAACCAGAACAATCTTTTAAAATGACAAAATCAATTCTTTATCACAGGCACATGCTGATTGAAACATATACACATCACTTAAAACTTTCAGTTACATTGCACTTAAGATAAAATCCCAACTCCATAACATATCCTTTGCCAAAAGAAGTCTCAGAGACAAAAGCATTTAGAAAAAAAAAAAAAGATTTCTTAGAAAAACACTTGCAAAAGGTTACAATTGAGTTCAACTTTAGAAGGACTGGTTCACAAAACACGGTCCCCAAGGTTATATGGTTCATAATGGAAAAAGCAACTTTCTCATATGTTTGCCATACTCCCCCAAATTATTGCATATCATCAGACTTAGAAAAGTCAGCATTACAAAAGTCAGCAATTAAATTATTTTTGTTAGGGAATCAGTAACATGCGAGAAAGGCTAAAGGTTTTATTCACTTTGGAGACTATAGATAGTATGACACTGTCCTTTTTTGGCTTACCTCAGAGCACAAAGTGTTTTGTTTTTCTTAACTGTGGTATGTGACATACATACTTTCTCATATTGGAAGCAGGGAAAGGTGCTAATTTTGCTTTATGTGGATAAATCTGGGCATGATGTGGCTACTTCTTATGTCTTTGCCCTCAACTTATGTTATGCTTCCCATATCTATGTTCCAGCCACATGGCCTTCTTTCAGGTTCACCAACCCTTCCCCCAGCACACTGTTCCCTGTCTGGTACACACTCTCTTGTAGCCTTTATGGAGCCAAATCTTACTCATCTTCCCAGTTACAACTTAAGTATCACTTCCTCCAAATCCCAATCTAAATCTATTCTCCTATTATTCAATCAGTCATAATGTCTGCATTATCGGTTAGGATGCCTTTGGTTGTCAGTAACTCAACGACAAATTCAAACATATTGCTAGGGTCTTCAAGGCCAGGGAGGTTTTGAGCATGGAGAAGAACATTCACCAATATGTGTACTTTTGTACAAAGCTCACTTTATAAACATTAATATGTAGTAAGCAGTATTTCCTGGAAATGTTGTCTTGTTTTGTCCCAAACAGTATTTTCTAAGCATATGTGGCTATTGAGCACTGGAAATATGGCTAATGCAACTGAGGAATTGAATTTTTAATTTCATTTATTTTTAATTAACATTTAAAACTGATAATTGCTTCAGTTTTTGGAAAACTTAAGCATGCTTGGAAAAACTCAAATATGTGAATCTATTTTTGCAACTGCAAATTTTAAGAAATCTAAATTTTATGAAATCAATTTCCAATTGAAATTAAGCAATTAAGAATAAAGCATGTAAGTGTAAAGTACATAATGGATTTCTAAGATTTGTATAAAAATGTAAATTATCTCAGTTTTTATATTGATTACCTGTTGAAACTATATTTTGGATATATTGGGTTAAATAAAATATGTCACTAAAATCAATTTCATCTACTTGCTTTTGCTTTTTAAGTGTGCCTAATAGAAAACTGTAAATCACCTAGCTTATTTAAAATTACATGACTAATTACAGAGTTAGCATTATGTTAGGACAGCACAGCCCTTAATGTTGAAATAGTTTACTCAACTAACCAAAACAAATTTAACAAAGTTTCCACATAAAAAGGCTTACAAAGTTTCCACTTAAAGTTTTTGAGGGAGTTAGGAGGAAATACAAATGTCGAGTTGGTGCTTTTAAAAGGTAAGTGTATAACATGCTGATGCTGGATTGGAATTTAGGGCTTTTAGGGGAAGTGGATGGAGTATTAGGTAAACCGGGAGACCACTGCAGTAATCCAGGCATCAAAATGATGATATTGGTTCCGGGCTAGAATGGAGGTGGTGAGATGAAGAGAAGATACACCTGAGAGGCATTTAGGAGGTAAAACTGACGTGGTTTAAAAACTTAGATTCTTATCTGATTGAATGAAAACATTGATTACAGACTATTAATCATATTCTACACTGAAAACAGTAATTAAAACGTATTTAATCGAATTCTATAATGTAATCAAAACAGATTACAGGTTTAATCACATTCTTCAACAACTTTATTAAAATCACAAATCCAGCAGATTCTCATATGCTTCCAAGAACCGAAAACGCGCGCGCGCGCGCGCGCGCGCACACACACACACACACACACACACACACACACACCACGCGCACACATAAAATACAGAACTGTCATAATGATTACAGAATTCACTGGAACATTTACATTTAAACTGATCACAAAGGTAGCACAGGTATGACTTGCACCTAATATCTGCTAAAGGAGGAGCCCCTGACAGGGCTGAGGAATTCATGATTGAATTATTCACGGCAATCTACAGAAGAAAAGATCGGCCAACTCCGGGGCACAGAGGCGGAGTCCGGCTCGGACACTATTGCCAGAATTGGCCGGAGGTCCCACGTCAGTCAGTGGCCAGGCCCCGAACTCGAGCCTCATTCGTCGTCCGCCCACCACGGGGCGGGTCGGCTACGCCTTCGGCGCTTTTATTCACGCCGCGCCAGTGCGGGTCTGATTCGGAAGCCGCAGACCCACCGAGGAGCTGGCACGCTAACGAAAACCTCGGCGCCGTCATTTCAGAGTCAAGGAAACATCGGCAAGGAAACATCAGAGACACAGGCTGAGCCTGCCGTCCGACAGGCCCTCCCGCGGGGAATGCTTCCGGGGCAGGGGGCGGGGCTGCCGGAAGTGGCCGGACGCCGTCTGCTGTTCGTTGTTTAAGCGGCTGACGGGAAGGAGAAGCCGAAGCCCCGGCGGCGCCGCGGGGCGGCAGTCACGACCTGATCCCGGGCGGCCGCTAGCCTCTGGACGAGCCAGAAGCCAGGAGTACCGGCTGCGGAGCGGAGGGGCGAGACGCCCGCTCGCCTTCTGATCTCATCATGTCGCGGGGCTCCATCGAGATTCCCCTCCGGGACACTGACGAGGTAAGTGTCGCGTATGGGGGAGGGTGGGGGCCGTGAACTTGGACGATCTCTTCCTCTCCCCTTCTCTTCGACTTCGTCTCCTAAGCGAGAGCACCTTCTCCCCCAGGAGCCCAGGTCGAAATCCCCCGCCGAAATCCCAGCCACCTCCTTCCCCAGCTCCTGCACCTTCCCAGGCTGGGAACATCACGTCCCCGCAGCCTCGGAGCCACCCCGAGGAGTACTTGAAAGTTCCTTTCCTACCTGTTCGTCTGTTACAGTACTCTGCTCTCTTCCTAATTCTCGGGCGCAGGGGTGTGAGAGTGCCGATAAATTGTAAGGCACCTCAGATAAAAGAGGTGGGCGCTGATGTCACCGTGGTCTCTCTGCTGCTCAAACTATCTTTCCCAGAGAGTACATAGGAGTCGCCCTTTATCCCTTAGAAACTCGCGTCTGTCATGGTGCACTGTGTCCTCCACACACGGCTCCATCAGCGAAATAGAGACCCAGAGATATAGCCTCCACTGTGCACAGATAGAATTTAACCCTGTCTCCCTTCCCACGCCTCATCATGGGTAGTCTGGGGCTTGTCTGAGTAAAGCTCTCAGCAGTGATGTTTATATCCAATATATATATATCTCATACTTGTACTTTTGTTGGGTTGAGATAAGATACTGAGATATAATTCACTTAGCGTCAAATCCACTGGTTTTCAGTAGTATTTGTAAAGTTGTGTAACCATAACCACTATCTAATTCCAGAACATTCACCTACTGGTAATTTTTGTGCCCACTTTCAGGAGTGTCAGTGACACGCAAATGCTGTCTCCCTGATTAATGTGTACAGGGGCATTCAACTTTGCATTGCCTCTGGATTATGCCTCTCAAGTTGTCAGACCTATAGCATCAGAGTGTCTGGGGTGCTTTTCTGCACTCTACCTGCATTATGTGTTAAGCAGGGTTTGGTTTTGTTTTTTTGTTTTTTTTTTTTTAATTTTTTTTTTCAACGTTTATTTATTTTTGGGACAGAGAGAGACAGAGCATGAACGGGGGAGGGGCAGAGAGAGAGGGAGACACAGAATCGGAAACAGGCTCCAGGCTCTGAGCCATCAGCCCAGAGCCTGACGCGGGGCTCAAACTCAAGGACCGCGAGATCGTGACCTGGCTGAAGTCGGACGCTTAACCGACTGCGCCACCCAGGCGCCCCTGGTTTTGTTATTTTTGAGCAAGCAAAGCTTTTGGAACATTTTATAGTTCTAGTGATTTGAAGACAACTAGCGGTATTTGTTGGCTTCTCTATGCTTTTATCTTAATATTACCATATGACCTATTTGACGTGTGCCTTAAACATTTCTTAACATATATTTATTTGCTCATCCCTATTGAAAGTGAACACAAACCCTCTGTGTATCCATTTTGATGTATATTCTGAAAAGCAGCAAAGAAGAAATGTGAATTTAAGGAAGAAATAAAAGTTAAAACCTACATTTTGTGTTTTAGGTCATTGAACTTGACTTCGATCAGTTACCGGAGGGAGACGAAGTTATCAGTATTCTGAAACAGGAACACACACAACTGCACATATGGATTGCTTTGGCGGTCAGTGTTCATGTAACAAATATTTTTTATATGTTGACTGGGAAAAACCTATGATTTCTATTTCCAGATACAGTAATAGCCAGCTTGGGAGCATGATAAGTAAATTGTACCATGTGTGTGGAAGTTAATTGTATTACCATTTATAGAACAAGAAGACCAGTTTCCCAAGTGATGTGCTAGTCCACTGGTAAATTAGTATGGGTTGGTAAAGGCAAAATTCATTTACATTAAACGTTATTCTGTGCCGAGTATTTGATTATTTATTAATTACTCAGTGAAGACTGGCTTATGGTTTGTAGATAATCTGAGAAAAAACAAGATACCACCATGTAAACATTACTTAGTGTTGTTGTCCATAACAATAAAACATTTCCCATAAAATACTCTAGAAAGTGATTACATTCTAGGCTCGCTCACAAAAGCTCTTTGGGGTGAAGTTTATCTCAGTCTTGTTTTTTGTCCTCTTTGATCCCTTCCACAGCATAAACCCTCCTGGAGATTCTCAGGAGAATCACTTCAGAGAGCCTAAAATTCTAACATCCTTCACTCTCCCCAGAACTGACTGCCTAATGTTTCCTTTTTGTGAGAACATCCTAGTAGATTATTCTGGTAATATAATACAACATATACTGCATTCATTTTTGCAAAGCAAGTGTGCCACAGGTCACTTTCATGTAAAGATACATAGGAGGTACCTTATATTATCTTGAAAGGTAGAAGTAGATCTAGAATTGAACTTATATCCAGTGCTCAAACTTAACTGTAAAGAATTTCTTAGATATAGATTTACAGAGAAATGCTTTTAGTGACAATAGTGCCTTTCTGAAGTGTCATTTTCCTAGTCTGTGGAGAACAAGCTATTAATGCTTGTCACATAGTTTTTAAAGCCAG
This sequence comes from Herpailurus yagouaroundi, assembly GCF_014898765.1. Taxonomy (NCBI): domain Eukaryota; kingdom Metazoa; phylum Chordata; class Mammalia; order Carnivora; family Felidae; genus Herpailurus; species Herpailurus yagouaroundi. The sequence goes on along the minus strand of NW_024412449.1, from coordinate 3,899,023 downwards.
AGGGAATTTAGATTTTCTGTAGTGTAATGCCTTCTTTAACAGCACTTACAGAAAAAATGGAAGATTGAAGTATTAGCATGGTACCTGTGGTAAAATTGATGAAACATTGTGGGCTGTAGTATGGTACAAAGAAAAGAGTGTAGGCTTTGGGATCAGAGAGACCTTTGTTCAAATTCCTACTTGGCTGCTAACTAGCTGTGTGACCTTAGACAAATGATCTACCTTCTGAGCCTGTTTTCTCATCTATAATGTGATGTTAGTATGCACTTTAAGAGTGATTGTAGTAGATTAGATTGTAGTAGATTGTGTAGATTAAAGATAAGTATGTAAAGCTCCTGGTGCAGTCTGTGGCTCATAGTAGTTAATAAATGATGAATATTCTTTTTAGTATTAATAAATGAAACAAATGCCCAAGGAAGTTATTCAGCAGGCCCAAAGTCATGGATAATTTTGATAGATCTAGAACCAGAGCCTAAGTTTTCTGTTTAGAATTCTGTATCCCTGTCCCTCTCATTGCTTTTTCTCTTGGGCTCTGATTTAGTTTGAAGTCAACTACTGCTAGCTAAGTAGTAATTTGGAAACATTGATAGTGATTATCACTTTTTTAACAGCTTTATTAAGGCATAATTCACCTATAATAAACTGCACATATTTGACATGTACCATTTGAGATGTTTTACCATATTTCACCCCTGTGAAATCACCACCACAATCAAGAATAATATATCCATCACTCCCTAAAACCTTCTTCCAGACTCTTTCCCACCCCCCATGGTGCTTAGCCTACACCTGATCTGCTTTTGTTGCTAAAGATTGCATATTCTAGAGTTTTATACAAGTGGAATCGTTTCAATATGTACTCTTTTTGGTCTGTCTTCTCTCAGCATAATCATCTTGAGATTTATCCACATTGTAGTATGTATGAGTAGTTCTTTACTTTTTTCTATTGAGCAGCAGCCATTATAACACAAGCAGATTACCACTGCTTGTTTATCCATTCACCTGTTGATCAACAATCGAGTTGTTTCCCGTTTTTGGTTATTACAGACAGAGCTGCTATAAATGTTTGTATGCATCTTTTTGTATGGACATATGCTTTAATAATCCTAATCTGATTCTTTACCTTTTAGCTGGAATATTACAAGCAAGGAAAAACAGAAGAGTTTGTAAAGTTGTTGGAAGCAGCACGTATAGATGGCAATTTGGACTATAGAGACCATGAGAAAGACCAGATGACCTGCTTGGATACATTGGCAGCCTATTATGTACAACAGGCTCGGAAGGAAAAGAATAAGGATAATAAGAAAGATCTTATTACACAGGCAACCCTGTTGTATACCATGGCCGATAAAATTATTATGTATGATCAGGTAAAATAAGATTTCTTTGAATTTATGAAAGGGAAAAAAAATACCACATGAAATAAAATGTGTGTGATAGGCAACAGATTTTTTTTTTGAAAGAATTTTTCTTAAAATAATGTGGTTGATAATAAATAGTCAAAAGAAGGAATTCCTTGTTAAAATGGAAATTTCTTTGGTTGTTGTACTGTTGAAGTAATGTGGGCAAATTTAGCATACATAAAACTTATCCACATGTTGAGTCAATAATTCTTTCATCTCCAGGTGAATTTCAGGCATATTTTAAGGAGTCTAACTTTTCTTTTCATCATTGTTCCTGGCACAGACGACTTGCATTTCTGGATAATTTCTTGATTTGTAATTAAGAATTACCTGTTGGTAGTTCAAACACATTATAGTCAATAGAAGAATTTGTGTGATACTCCACCTCCTTCCTATATAGTTTTCATTTTATTGTTGTATATTCATGGTAAATTATGGTTAGTCTTTGGTAAAGTCAAGTCTAAGATGATGTATTACTTTTTCAGAACCACTTGTTAGGAAGAGCCTGCTTCTGCCTACTGGAAGGTGACAAAATGGATCAGGCTGATGCACAGTTTCATTTTGTACTCAACCAGTCTCCAAATAATATTCCAGCCCTTCTTGGTAAGGTATTTTTGGCAGCCATTTTAGGAAACTGTTTTTCATCATATGCCTGGAATGTATTTCTTTGGCCTGGACAGCAGCATAGAAGAGCTTTACCTTATAAAAACGATCTGCAGGGCACCTACGTGGCTCAGTCTGTTAAGCATCTGACTGCAGCTCAGGTCATGACCTCACGGTTAGTGGGTTACTGAGTTTGAGTCCCGCATCCAATAAGCTCAAGCCCCACTTCCAGTGAACGCGAGCCCTGCTTCGGGTTAAAAAAAAAAAAAAAAAAAGCAGTCCCCACTTTGAGCAAGCCCCACTTCTCTCTCTCTCTCTCTCTCTCTCTCTCTCTCTCTCTCTCTGTCTCCCTCTTTCCCTCTCTCCCTCTCTCCCTCCCTCCTCCCTCCCTCCCTCTTTCCCTCTCTCCTTCTCCCCCTCCATACCTTGTTCATTTGTGCCCTCCTTGTCACGTAAATAAATACGTAAATAAATAAGATCTACAGTGATCTATGATCATTGTTTCTTTTTAAGCTACATAAATAGAAGCTATACCAGTTAAGAATAATCTGTAATCCACTTCTAAAGAGTCAATAAGCAATTTCTTTTTTTTTTATTTTTATTTTTTTTAATTTTTTTTTTTTAACGTTTATTTATTTTTGAGACAGAGAGAGAGCATGAACGGGGGAGGGGCAGAGAGAGAGGGAGACACAGAATCGGAAGCAGGCTCCAGGCTCTGAGCCATCAGCCCAGAGCCCGACGCGGGGCTCGAACTCACGGACCGTGAGATCGTGACCTGAGCCGAAGTCGGACGCCCAACCGACTGAGCCACCCAGGCGCCCCTCAATAAGCAATTTCTATTTGGACAACGGTCAGCTCTTTTACTTATTGTTTTATAATATTTAATATGACTTTTATTTATAAGCATACATTAATATATTCTTATGGAAAACAGGTTTTGATATGAAATCATTTTTACTGTATTCAAGTATTTCTTATTCAGAGATGTATTTGATTTAGGTGAGTTCATGTACAGTGTATGAGACTTGTGTTTTTTAAACAACTCATGTTTATCTTTAAAAATCATTTAGGGAAAGCTTGCATTTCATTCAACAAGAAGGATTACAGAGGAGCTCTTGCTTACTATAAGAAAGCCTTGCGTACTAACCCAGGATGTCCAGGTAAGAGAAAAACTTTAAGTCTAAGCTGTGTATGATCCAAGTGAAAATATTGAGGATTTGACAGTTGCCTATGAAGTTAGTTGTGAAAAGATGCTATAGGGTTGTTGAAAGAATTGAAATTTTTTAAAAATGTTATGTTTGGGGGCGCCTGGGTGGCACAGTCGGTTAAGCGTCCGACTTCAGCCGGGTCACGATCTCGCGGTCCGTGAGTTCGAGCCCCGCGTCGGGCTCTGGGCTGATGGCTCAGAGCCTGGAGCCTGTTTCCGATTCTGTGTCTCCCTCTCTCTCTCTGCCCCTCCCCTGTTCATGCTCTGTCTCTCTCTGCCCCAAAATTAAATAAACGTTGAAAAAAAAAACTTTTTTTAAAAAAAATGTTATGTTTGATCCAAAAGCTGAATAGCAGATCATCTTATAATCTTTTTGTTCTTACACTATTTTTCTATTGAAAATCAGTGATTTAGCAAATCTTATTGAGAATCAACTATGTGCCAGGCATTGTTCTAGACCCAAGGAATGCAGCAATGAACCAAAGAGACAAAAATCCTTGCCCCCATGGAATTCATTTTCCAGTGGAGAAGATAAAACGAGTAAAATATAAACTATGCAAGATAGTGGTAAAAGGAAAGTAAAGCAGAAAAGGTATATGAGAAGAACTGGGGGTTTGCTTAGAAAAAATAAGGAAAATATGTCAGTGAAACAGTAACATTTGAGTAAAAACCTTAAAATAATAAGCATGTAGATTAAATGGGAGAAGATTATTCCCAGAGAGGGGGAATAGGAGGTACAAAGGCTCTGAGGAAAGAGTGGGCCTAGCGGGTTTCAAGAACAGTGAGGAAGCTAGTGTGTCTGGAATCAAGAGGGAAAATGAGGAGGAAAAGTAGTAAGAACTGAGTCAAAGATATAACCAAGGACCAGTCATGTAAGGCATAATAGATTAGTATAAGGACTTTAGCTTTTACTCTGACAGACATAGGAAGCCATTGGAGGGCTTTGGGCAAAGGAGTAAGTAACATGATCTGACTCATATTGAAAGGATCATTTTGAGCTTCTGGGCTGAGACTAGAGTGGGGCAGGGGGGCAAAGATAGAAGTAGGGAGACCAGGCAGAAAGCTGTTGCGGTCATGTGGGTCAGAGATGATTGTGGCTTGCACTAGGGTGGCAGTAGTGGAGGTATAAGTGATCAGATTCTATGTATACTTTGAAGGACGAACTGACAGAGTAGATGTGATATATGAGCAACTGACAGAGTAGGTGTGATGTATGGGCCAAAGGAGGGATCAAAGGTAACTCCTTTGCATAAGCGACTGTAAGAGTAGAGTTACATTTTAGTATATCTGGAAAATAGTTCAAGAAGAATTATTTTTCAACATGAAAATTTTAAAATACCTTTTAGATGTACAACTGGAGAGGTCAGGAGGGCTGTAGTTCAGGAAAGAGGTCTGAGCTGAAGTAATTAATTTGGAAGTCAACATATAGGTGATGTATAAAGCCATGAAACTATGAGGTCGCCAGGGGAGTGAGTGTAGGTAGAAAAGAGGCCCAAAGATGGAGTTCTAGGGAATTCTGGCATTGTAGAGGTTAGGGAAATGAGGAAGATGCAGCAAAGGAGCCTGAGAAGGAGCAGCCAGATGTAAGAGGAAAAGAGAGTAAGTGCAATGTCCTTGAAATCCAGTGTAAAATGTTTCCAGGACAAGACATCAGACAGTATCACATTCTATTGTTAGGTCAAGTAAAGTAGGGACTGAGAATCAATCATTGAATTCAGCAGCATACTAAGCATTAGTGACCTCGATAAAAGCAGTTTTACTGGAATGGTGGGGGTGAGATCCTTGTTGGAATGCATTTAAGAAGATAATGGAAAAGGAAAGTTATTAGAGGCAGCACACACCTGTAGATAGATATGTCAAGGAGTTTTGTTCTCAGGGGAAGAATAGGAGTGGGTTGACAATTGGAAAGGAAAATGGAATCAAGAGAAGATCTTTTTAAGATGGGAGAATGTATATGGATGAGAATGATCTGATATAGAAAATTTGATAATGCAGGAAAAAGAGGAGAGGGTTGCTGAAGCAGTGTCCTTAAATAAATGAGAAGGGGTGAGATCTCATGACCAACCAGTGGAGAGGTTGACCCTTCATGGGAACATGGTAGAGTTTTGGCATGGCCTTAAAATTGGGGAGCATGTGTAAGCATAGCTCTGAAGAGAATGACAGTATGTGCATGTAGTCAGGCACGATATTGAAGACCTTACTGAAGCTTTTTGCTCTCTGTTAAAAAAAAAAATTTCTCTTCAAAAATTAAGACACTGAAGGTAGAGTGTAACCAGGAGTACTGGAAGACAAGAGAAATACCAGTATTGTAGGTGTTCTGTTTATGATGCGAAAGGAGGAGAGCAGTATGGTATACTATCCACTGAAAGCAAGTTTGTGGTCTACCAGAAGATTTTGTAGTGTAAATATACTGAGGTTAATTTCAGGATTTTGAGGCTCAATGTTTAAGTATTTTGTTTAATTTGAACCCTAAAAATGTCCTAGTTTGACAGACTGAATGACTGGTTTTTTAGCGGAAGTTCGTTTAGGAATGGGCCATTGCTTTGTGAAACTTAACAAACTGGAAAAAGCTCGTCTGGCATTCAGCAGAGCCCTGGAACTCAACTCCAAATGTGTGGGAGCATTGGTTGGACTGGCTGTACTAGAACTCAATAATAAAGAGGTATGTGAGTGAAAAAAAAATTTCCTGACTGATTTGTCAGACTTACTGTTCCTTATCTAAAATTCTTGAGGCCAAAGTGTTTTAGAGGTCAAGACTGCAGGTAATAGGTTATTGGGATGCCTGGGTGGTTTAGTTGGTTAAGCATCTGATGCTTGGTTTTGGCTCAAGTCATGATCTCACAGTTTGTGAGTTCAAGCTCTGCATTATTAGGCTTTGTGCTGACGGTGTGGAGCCTGCTTGGGATTCTCTGTCTCCTCTTTCTGTTCTTCCATCCCCCCTTTCTCTCTCAAATTAAGTAAATAAACATTTAATAAGAAGATTTCATGTAATAGAACTATAATATGATGCTGGACTGCATAATATATAATACCCAGGTATTAGGACACCACCCCAAATGCAAACATGTATTTCTGTGTCAGAGTGAGTGACTGTTCACACTAATAGGGTAACCTCACAATTCAGGTAAAGTTTTGCCACCAAGTGAGCTTACTGCAAGATTACAAAACAGCTTGTGTTTTAAGAAGTTTTTGGATTTCAGAATTTCAGGTGAGGAGTTGGTAGGTTGTATATCAGTTTGGCATGCTTTCAATTGCAAGTAACAAAAAGCATACTACAGTGACTTAAACATGAGGGGTTTTATCATCCACTAAACCAGCTATCTAAGGTCTTGGATTTGGCACCTCAGTATCATTAAACCCAAAGTTTTACATCTTTCTGTCCTTAGTATGTGGATTTTCCTTCTCATGTCTGTCACCTCATAGTTGCAAGATAGCTGCTGCATCTCCAGGCATCTCATCATTTCATCAGCCTGATATGGAGGGAGGAAAGGGAAAGGATAAACGGCTTTCTGTTAGAGCAGTTCTGTCTCCATCATGCTTCCCCCTGTGTATAATTGTCTAGACAGGGTTATCAGGGTTTCTCAGCACTATTGACATATGGGGCTAGATAGTTTTTTGTCGTGGGAAATTATCCTACCCGTTGGTAGGCTGATCAGCAGAATCCCTGACTTCTGCCCACTACATGCCAGCACATCCGCCCTGTTGTGATAATGAAAAAAATGACATTACCCCCAGTTTAGAAGTGCCTGGGCCAATCCCCAGAGAAGGGAAATAGATTATCTTAACTGTTTTAGATCAGTCATCATTCATCCCCTGAGGTTTGTAAAGAGGAAAAGGGAACTTTCCTTCCTGAAATTAAAAAATCTCCACAGGCTGTAAAATGTGGCCTCTGTTAACAGGGTAAGAAGGGTGTACAAGCTGTTGGTTAATCCACAAACATCTGCCACACCAAGAAGACAGCTAAAATCTATAAAACTAGAAGGGGGCTTTTTGTGAGGGAGGTTCTAACAATTTAACTCAGTATTTGAAATTTTTTTTATCCCTGCTGAATGTTAACTAAATAAGAGCTATGTTTGGTGTCTGAACTTAGATTTATATAACCTATTTTTCAGACTATAAAGAAAATTTTCAAAAAATGCTGATTAAACGAACCATGAGGTCCTGACCTGAGGCAGAGTCAGATACTTAACAACTGAGCCAGCCAGGCGCCCTGATCCCTCTGGTTTAAATGAAGGAATCCACCTCCAAAACACCTCGTCCTCAGCTTGCTCTCTTAAATTTCAGAGATGCTAGGAGTGCCTGGGTGGCTCAGTCAGTTGAGCGTCTGACTTTGGCTCAGGTCACGATCTCGAGGTCCTTGAGTTCGAGCACTGCGTTGGGCTCTGTGCTGACAGCTCAGAGCCTGGAGCCTGCTTCAGATTCTGTGTCTCCCTCTCTATCTGCCTCTCCCCAACTCATGCTCTATCTCTGTCTCTGTCAAAAATAAATAAACATTAAAAAAATTTTAATTTCAAAAAAAAAAAAATGCGATTAAATAATGGCCCTGTTGTCATCATTTTTCTTTTAGGCTGATTCCATCAAAAATGGTGTCCAGCTTCTTTCCAGAGCCTATACTATTGATCCTAGCAACCCCATGGTATTGAACCATTTAGCAAATCACTTTTTCTTCAAAAAGGTAAGAGAACTCAATTTATTAAAGTTGTTTGCTTTTAAATCCTGATTTGTTTTTCTGTTCTGCAGTTGATACTCTACTTTTTAACTTGGAAAAAAAAATTAAAAATCTCAGGAGGTTTTTTCAAATTAGAGTTTGTATTAGTTAATTGGGGGTGGGTATGTTTGTTCATTCATTCACTCATTTTATATTTATTGACCCTTTATACTATACCTAACACTGTGATAGGGATGTGGAGACCAATAAGATAGAGTTTCTGTACTCAGGAGTTCAGTTTCATAGAAAATGCAGACATGTAAACAAATGTAAATATAGAAATAAAGGTCTCTACCCTGCTGTGGTAGAAAAACGAAAGAGGAAGTGATCAAGTGGTTAAGGAGGTTTTCACCAAGAAGGAAAAGCCCTTGAACTAGGTTTTTAGGAGGAGATCTTTAGGTAGTTGAAAAGGGAAAGGTACAGATCTATGAAATATTCTCAGTAGTTTAGTAAAAGCATGGCATATGGTGGGCTCATGATAGACAATGCATTGGATCCAGATGGTGGGACACTGGTGTGATATAAGGTGTTTGGACATACTTCTCTAGGCAACCAATGAGTCATTGAAGTTTTTGTTTGTTTTTGCATGTTGATCAAGATGTATTTTTTAAAGTTGCCACTAATTCTGTAGAAGCAATGGTATTTTAGATTTTTTTGAATGTTAAAATTCGGTATTTCATTGGCAAAGTTATTATACAGTAAGTATGAAGGTTTTATCTGCCATATGGAAACCAGGTACTAAACTGTACTAAGAACTTTAAACTAAATAGCAAGTTAGGTAAAAGTTCACTAAACTGTATTAATCCTTATTAATAATAGATACTATATCACCATGATTATTGCCACTAATATGCAAGTACTGTTATCTTTTTAAAATGTTTATTTATTTTGAGAGAGAGATTGAATCCCAAGTAGTGTCTACCCTGTCAGCACAGAGCCCAATATGGGGCTCAATGTTATGAACTGTGAGATCATGACCTGAGCCAAAATCAAGAATTAGACACTTAGCCAACTGAGCCATGCAGGTGCCCCCCAAGTACTATTAAATATGCATTCTGTGGGAGTACCTGGCTGGCTCAGTCAGAAGAACGTGTGACTCTTGATCTCAGGGTTGTGAGTGTGAGCCCCACGTGGGGTGTATAGATTACTTAAATAAGATTTTTCAAAAAATGCATTCCATGAATTTGTATAATAGTCACAACATTCCTATGAGATAGTTAATATTATCCCCATTTTGTGGATGAATAATTGCGGCAGAGGTTATAGCCTAAGGTCATACAGCTATTAACCATAATGCTGTACTGCCTCTGGCTATAGAAAGCATACTTGCTGTTCATAATGAATTAATTATTTAAGCTTTATGCTGTAACTTTTATAGTATGAAAAGGCAATTATTTAGGGAGAAGATGGAAATGTATCTTATAAGTACTTAAAGTGTTACTGTTTCAGATAAAACAGTTACAGTAAGTTTGGTTTTTACTGAAAAAAACAAAGGACTGATAATCCTAAATATTTGAATATATATTTAATAGTCATTGCTCACAGCTGTTAGGACAGCATTCTTGAACCAAATGAAAAGGATTCCATTTTAAATTTGGGGGACACCTGGGTGGTTCATTCGGTTAAGTGTCTGACTTCAGCTCAAGTCATGATCTAGCAGTTCGTGAGTTCGAGCTCCCTCTGTCAGGCTCTGTGCTGACAGCTCAGAGCCTGGAGCCTGCTTTGGATTCTGTGTCTCCCTCTCTCTCTCTGCCCTCCCCTGCTCGCACTCTGTCTCTCTCTGTCTCTCAAAAATGAATAAACGTTAAAAAAAAATTTTTAAAAAGAAAGTTAAGTAAGACCACTTGCCAAAATTCACTCATCTAGCAAATAGTACAGTTGAGATGTAGTATTTCAATTCTCTGCCCACTACACTGCATTGCCTCCCCTGTAGAGGAATCATTTAACCAGATGGGGGGAAAGGCATTATTAATTAGTATCCCAGACACTCAGTAATTAACTAGTAAAGTAGGTTTAGAAATGGGAGGAGCCATGGTGACTCCTGGAGCAATTACCACAGACCTCCAGAAAGAACTGAGAACTGAGCTTGGTTGTTTGATTGGAAAGAGAAGCAGCTAGAATGCAGAGTGGATTAAGGACAAAAATTGGGGCGTGAGGGGAAATCAAAGAGATGTGAATGAGGACTTTAAATTGGAATGTAATCTTCAATACTTTTTATGTTGAATTTCAAAGTAGAATCATTTTATTCTCTAAGAGATATGTCATGAGTCAAGGAGTAACAAAAATAGAAAAAGTATATTCCAAACCCAACATTTGACCTTTACCCTCATCTCAGGGACCAATATATAAATTAAGCTAAAAGGCTGTGCAAAATAATTCAGAGTGTAGAGTTTGAATTATTTAGTTCAAATTCAGGTATCACCACTATATAGTTATGTTGCTTTGGGCAGATAATTTCCCTAAACTTAAATTTCCTTACTTGTAAAACAGTAATAAATACCTACTTTATAGGATTTGAGGAGTGGCATTTAGAATTAAATGTAATGTGCATATTAAATACTTATCTAGTGGGAAAGAGTTACTGTTAAAACTACAATTGCATTATTATTCCTAATATTAAAAAAAAAAAAAGTTGAAACTGTCCATTGACCAAACAGAGGCTCTCCAGACCAGACTTATAGCCAAATGGGTAAAACATATCCTTATTAAAACCAGAAAGTTGTTTCCTATCCCTGATGTATAAACTCTGACTTTGAGATTCTCAGGAGATTAGCTCGGTAATCCAAATTAAGTCATGACCCATGGGAAAGTCATGACCCATGTATTCAAATAGAGCTGAATTCAAATCTGGTCACTTAAGCTTGCTACCCTCATGTGTTAGAACATTTCTTTGGTGTCGGGAAAAAAAAATTGTATTCAGATTCTAGCTTTTCCACAATACACTTTATTTCTTTAAGCCTCCATTTCCCCATCAATAAAATGATAATAATGACAATCTTTGCAAGATTTTTGACTGAGCCTAGAACTAATGTAAATATCATACCTACCACAGTGCTTGGTATATAATAGTTCTCAATAAATTGTAATTGTTCCCTTTACTAGTAATAAGGGACTTGACCTCTCAGGGTTTCTCATCACAAAAATACGGCGGATACCTCAAAGGATTGTTGCAGGATTAAATGAAGTAAGAGATATAATGGGTAGATATTAAGTTCTGGGTAAATAATGTTAGTTCCCATCTTCCCTGAAGTTATCAGCAAGGGGAATGAGAAAAATGATTTGTAATTCTAGGTATTGTGCTGTTATTGTTCATTCAGTGAACACATTTTAAAAATGAAATTTGAGGAAGCCTTATGATTGAGACTGTTTGAGTTGTTTGAATTTACTCATTTGGTTTCTGGATCTCCTTGTTCAGGATTATAGTAAAGTCCAGCACTTGGCTCTCCATGCATTCCATAATACAGAAGTGGAGGCTATGCAAGCAGAAAGTTGCTATCAGCTGGCTAGATCATTCCACGTTCAGGTAAGGTCATTTCCAACCTTCTCCAAATAGCTAATTCTTTTGTTTTATAGTTTTTCAAGTCTTTTCAAAACTTTTGTACATTAAAAAGAAGGCAGAGAATCTTTCGTACATACTGTTGGTCTTGCTGTATTTTCATTTTTTAGGAAGATTATGACCAAGCTTTCCAGTACTACTATCAAGCCACACAATTTGCCTCATCCTCTTTTGTGCTGCCATTTTTTGGCTTGGGACAAATGTATATATATCGAGGTGACAAAGAAAATGCATCTCAGTGCTTTGAGAAAGTTTTGAAAGCTTATCCTAATAATTATGAAACTATGAAAATTCTTGGCTCTCTATATGCTGCCTCAGAAGATCAAGAAAAACGAGATATCGCTAAGGTACATTTTAAAAAATCTTAGCTATTCTCCATTATCACTAGACTGTCATTCCTCATTCTTGTTATTGCTAGTAGAGATATGATGGAAGCAGTTTTGTTAGCCGAGCTTGTTCCAGTTGAAATAACGAACAGTTGACGTATTAAACAAGGTAGAGTAGCTACCACTTTTTACTTTGACGGCCTGTAGTTGCTTAATTAAGCCTGCTTTAGCTTAATGATCTCTTTTATCCCAGGGCCATTTGAAGAAGGTCACAGAACAGTATCCTGATGACGTTGAAGCTTGGATTGAATTGGCGCAAATCTTAGAACAGACTGATATACAGGTATTTTAGCAGTGCTTTTTGTCTCCTACATAATGTGTTTTTTGAAAGCGTGGTATAGTGTTTCTCCCTTTCATTTTCACTTACACCGAATTCTCTCCACCATGAAAATACAGGGTGCCCTTTCAGCCTATGGAACAGCTACACGGATCCTTCAGGAGAAAGTGCAGGCCGATGTCCCGCCAGAGATTCTGAATAATGTGGGTGCCCTCCATTTTAGACTTGGAAATCTAGGGGAGGCAAAGGTAGGAAAATAGAAATATTCAGTTCTTACATACTGTCAGGTGGAACACACACCTTTTTAGATGTACCAACTAAGTCTTAACAATGTAATTTTCTTTTTTTTTCATAGAAATATTTTTTGGCATCATTGGATCGTGCAAAGGCAGAAGCTGAGCATGATGAACATTATTATAATGCCATTTCTGTTACAACATCGTACAATTTAGCCAGGCTGTATGAGGCAATGTGTGAATTCCACGAAGCTGAAAAACTATATAAAAACATCTTACGGGAACATCCTAATTATGTTGACTGTAAGAATTGTAAACTTTTTTTATGAATTAAAATTCCCACAACAGCAGCAAAAATTTAGCCTGAAAAAAAAAATCTTTCTTAGAACCATTAGTAAAAAAATATGAAGGTTATCATGTCGCCTTTTCTTCAAGGCAAATTGTGGCCTTAAAAAAATAAAAAAGATGCAGCTTCACTTAAATTTATGCTAGAAACTAAAAGAAACAACTAAAAATGGTTGAACCATATTTCATAAAGTAGGCGATCTTCAGTGTGCCAGCTACCTTTATTAGACTTTGAACAATTCCTTGGCATGTTTGGTGCTAGATATACTTTTCTGATGCTCCTGCTCTAATTTCATATTCGCATTTTTGCAATGTTTATAATAGTGAGAAAAAGCACTGTTTTACCTCAAAATAATTATTACTAAAATGTCCTACTTTGAGTTTTTACATCCTAGATGTAAAATTCAGACAGTTTTTAATTAAAAATGATTTGCAATACTGTATTTCCCTTAAAAGTACTTAAAGCTATGATATTTTGACTCTGGTTAAATCAGGAGCTAATAACTTGGCCCCTGTCATGCTGCTATGGATACAAAAGTGATTTAAAATAAATCATATTTAGTTCAATGCCAGGCTGAATTTGGTTTGATGGGTAGTAGTAAACCATTATTAGTTTCTGGAGAAAATAACAACTTACATTTGTGCAGCACCTTTCTACTGTTCTTTAAGTGGAAGCCCACAATTAGAGCCCAGGTTTTCTAACTAGTAATCCCTAGTAGTCCATGCTTTCACTATTTTGCCTATGACAAGCAGCTTTTTAAGAAAAAGTGACAGTACTGTGCATCAGAGAGAAACTGGAAACAGAACAGCTCTGAGTTTTGAAATAACTTTGCTGGAGATAAGGGCTTGGACCAGGATGTGAACACTGGAATAGAGTGGAAGAAATAAATCCGAGATTTCAAACAGTGACTTGATGGGAACAGAATTGCTCTTTAACTTGTGAGATTATTAATTAGTTTTATTGGGGCTCAATTTTTTTTACCTATGGGATTTTTCTGTTCATTGTGTGAATGTATTAACAGAAATCAATCATTTCAAAAGTACGGCTTTAAAATTATGGTCTTTTATAGATAATATTTTAAACGTAAAAACTTTTAAATGTATATTTTTAGGCTATCTGCGCCTTGGAGCCATGGCTAGAGATAAAGGAAATTTTTATGAGGCTTCAGATTGGTTTAAGGAAGCTCTTCAGATTAATCAGGTTAGTCGTATTAACTCTTAGGTTTGAAAAACAATTATTTCACCTTTTCTCCCTAGATTTTCATTTTAATGGCTATCATTTCTCTAATATCTTGACATCACCCTATTTTATTTACTTGTTGAAGTTACTATAGTGTAGAAGTTATGTAAACTTTTTGATTGTTAGCCACAGAAATAGATTTTACATCATAGTTGAGTATACACACGTGTGTATACTAAACAACTAAAATGAAGGTTTTGCAAATCTTTACGTACCGTTGCCATGTGCAGTACACTGGCATTATTCTATATTCCATTCTGTTGCATTTCTTATGCTGATAACTATACGCTAAAGTGATTTTACAATTCATTAATCCATCCCCACTCTCAATTTGTAAATGTGGCTTGTAAACCTCTTTGGTAATCAGCTATTGTGGAAAGGTGATTAATATCTCTGAATCCAAATTACAGAGTTTGTTTCTTTTTATATGTGTGTTTCAGGACCATCCAGATGCTTGGTCTTTGATTGGCAATCTTCATTTAGCAAAACAAGAATGGGGTCCGGGACAGAAGAAATTTGAGAGAATATTAAAACAACCATCTACACAGAGTGACACTTACTCTATGCTGGCCCTTGGCAACGTCTGGCTCCAGACTTTGCATCAGCCCACCCGAGATCGAGAAAAGGTAATTTCTTTTTGTCCCTTATTTTTTTTTCTTTTTGTATCTTTAAAACAAAACAGACACTTGATTCCTGTTTGAATTTTGTTTTATAATGTATGTTTCTTTTTATAGGAAAAGCGTCACCAAGACCGTGCCCTGGCCATCTACAAACAAGTGCTCAGAAATGACGCGAAGAATCTGTATGCTGCTAATGGCATAGGTGATTATAAGACACAGGCATCTGTAGTGATTTGTGAAATGAATGCTTTCAGAGGAATGTTTGTAGATCATAATTTCTCCCTAAATGTAATAAATGAAGTTGTATTAAAATAGGGCTTTTAGTGGCTTTTCTGGCTACAATTAGAAAATTCTTTTTTTTTTTTAATTTAAAAAAAATTTGTTTTTTATTTATTTTTGAGAGAGAGTATGAATGGGAGAGGAACAGAGAGAGGGAGACACAGAATCCAAAGCAGGCTCCAGGCTCTGAGGTGTCAGCACAGAGCCCGACACAGGGCTGGAACCCATGAACCATGAGATCATGACCCAAGCCAAAGTTGGATGCTTAACTGACTGAGCCTCCCAGGCGCCCCTTAATTTTTTTTTAATGTTTATTTATTTTGGAGAGAGAGAAACAGAGTGTGAGTTGGGGAGGGACAGAGATAGACGGAGACACAGAACTCGAAGCAGGCTCCAGGTCTAAGTTGTCGGCACAGAGCCCGACATGGGGCTTAAACCCATGAACCATGAGTTCATGACGTGAGCCGAAGTTGGATGATTAACTGACTGAGCCATGCAAGCGCCCTTACAGTTAAAAAATTCTTAAATGTGAACCTTTTTATAATTTTAGGAGCTGTTTTGGCCCACAAAGGATATTTTCGCGAAGCTCGTGATGTATTTGCCCAAGTAAGAGAAGCAACAGCAGATATCAGTGATGTGTGGTTGAACCTAGCACACATCTATGTGGAACAGAAGCAATATATCAGTGCCGTTCAGATGGTAATGTCTTATCGTTCAAGATATTTTTGTATTGTGTTCATTGTTTTTTTTTAAGTTTATTTACTTAGAACAAGCTGGGGAGGGGCAGAGAGAGAGAGAGAGAGAGAGAGAGAGAGAATCCCAAGCAGTCTCTACACTGCCAGTGCAGAGCCCAATGTGGGGCTCGAACTCATGAACCCTGAGGTCATGACCTGAGCTAAAATCTGGAGTCAGACATTCAACTGACTGAGCCACCCAGGCGCCCCTATTGTGTTCATTATTGAGCAGATGTTTTCTTAACCATTCTGGCCCTCTCATGGAGCTGCATGCTATTTCTTGTGATACTGTGTCTATTCACAGGCTTATCATCATATAATGTTAAGGCCAGTCTTTGGTGTCTAGACAGAGATACGAGTCCTGGTTCCACCCCTAATTGCATGCCTTGGGCTCTGAGCCAGTTTCCCATTTATGAAGTGGAGATCAGGTACCTTAAATTCACAGAATTGTGTAAACATCCAGTATGAAAAGTACTGGACACCATACTTGGCACTAACATACTAGTATATCAGTAAATACCCAAAAAATAGGATTTAATATTTGTTTGCTTGTTTTACATTCTTCTTTCTCAGATGGGAAAACTGAGTTTCAGAAAAGCTAAATGATATTTTAAAAAGAAAAAACTCCATGGGGATTAGTTTTTATCACTATAGAATTTTGTTAGGCCTTTCATATTTATGGAGTGCTTGAACTTAAAGAGTCATATTTAGCATCTAGCGGTGCCTGGCTGGCTCAGTCGGTAAAGCATATGACCCTTGATCTCGAGGTGATGAGTTCAAGCCCTATGTTGGATGTGGAGGTTACTTAAAAATAAAATCTTAAAACAAATATTTAGCATCTATAGCATATTAAAAAGTAAAAACATCCTTAGGATCTATGGGAAATACTATGATGAAAAAAAAAAGGTTCTTATCAGAGGTAGATGACAAGGGCAGGCCAGGCTCCTTGCAGTGGTTAACCTTTTTTCTAAGGAGGGTGGTTATTATCAAATTCAGAATATTTGAAAGGTACTAGCCACAAGGATTTGTAGGACCCAGACTGCATATGGTAGTCTCAGAGGTTGTGTTTTTGGAGGTGGGCCTTCCTGTTCTGCAGAATGATAAAGTTGCCTTTTAAAAATGCAAGTTAATTACTAGGGATATTCAGGGGGAAACTCTTTAACCATCTTCCATGAAAAAGAGCTTGCTTATGACAAGATATGATCCATGGTCAAAAAGTGAAGTGTTCATGACAGAATTGACATCAGTATTGCCATATATTGGTTTTATAAGAAAACTTTAACAACCAGAACTGTGAGACTTCTCATGCTCATTGCCAGTAGGTTCCATCAATCCTAAAGAAAGGTGGTAGAGAGTATAGCCCAAAGGAACCAGGTATGTAATTTTTAATAAGTTGTCAGTAAGCTTGTCCATAGATTTTATTGCCAGAGATATGAAAAAAGCCATCCAATCTATCCTTTCAGTATTGGTCCAAGTTTCAAATGGAAAAACGATTTTGAGTACCTAGTTGTTGTTTGTTTGTTTTTTTATCAGCTTTTTGTGTTGTGAAAACCTATCCTGGTGAATGTCAAAACTCATTCTCAAATTATTCTTTGAAATTAACCATTCAAAGGGTAAAACACCTTTTCACGCAGCTTTAAAATTGCTTGAAATCTGTTACACAATGACAATATCATTTAATCCTTGTTGTATTTTAATTAACTTTTTGTTTTGTTATAGTATGAAAACTGCCTCAGAAAGTTCTATAAGCACCAGAACACTGAAGTTGTACTGTATTTGGCTCGGGCACTCTTCAAGTGTGGCAAGTTACAGGAATGCAAACAGACTTTGCTAAAGGTGAAAAGGAGAACTCCTTATTCTCACTTAATTCTATGCTGCGTTACATACTTTTATTCTATTTTATGCATGTTTGTATACCTAACATTATATTTGAATAAACTTCTTTTCTTGTCATTAGATTATATGAAATATTTGCTTTGTTTTTTACCTACAGGCTAGACATGTGGCGCCCAGTGATACAGTACTTATGTTTAATGTGGCCTTGGTCCTGCAGAGACTAGCTACCTCTGTTCTGAAAGATGAAAAGAGTAATCTGAAGGAAGTACTTAATGCTGTGAAAGAACTGGAGCTTGCACATAGGTAAAGATTTTGTAGAAACAACTTTTGAAATGCTTTGTTTCTTTAAATTCATTTGTCTCGGGGCGCCTGGGTGGCGCAGTCGGTTAAGCGTCCGACTTCAGCCAGGTCACGATCTCGTGGTCCATGAGTTCGAGCCCCGCATCAGGCTCTGGGCTGATGGCTCAGGGCCTGGAGCCTGTTTCCGATTCTTTGTCTCCCTCTCTCTCTGCCCCTCCACCGTTCATGCTCTGTCTCTCTCTGTCCCAAAAATAAATAAAAAAATAATAATAATAAAAAAAAAAACCGAAAAAAAATAAATTCGTTTGTCTCATACAGTACTGAAAATCACTTCCCTGAAGCGATCTCTACTAGAAGCATTCCAGTGGTTTTTAAGCCAAAGCAGGTGGCTGCCACCAGGTGGCGCCAAACTGTGACCAGGACCCTGCCAGATTTGGATGGTGTAGTGTCCCCTAGAACTGGCTGGCTAGTTTTGCAAGCTTGCCCTAAATTTTCATTAATCTGACAGTAATATTACCCAGAATTTTGCACACTTGAGATTTTTAGACCCCACTTATGTTGGTTTTATTACTTATAATGCTGTGTCTTTTCATAGAATATTAATTTTCATTGAGCTAAGATTAAGGCCTATCCTCTTAAATATTGAATGGGTTTCTGCACTGAGCTCAAAATTTATGTACTTCTACGGGATTTATTTGTAATTCTGTGCGTGATAAAATCAAAACTTGATATCTCTTCAGGTTTTGTCTAACCTTATTTAAATTCTTATAAGAGCATTTCTTGCCTCACCTGGTAGACTAAGTGCCTTTATGGCATACACCTCCTAACCCACATGCAGACGTATTTAGTAGATACAGTGTTTAGTTACATATTGGCTGCATGAACTGATTTTGGGTTATTTGTGAATTTACTGATGATATTAAATATGACTACTTATCTTCATGAACTTGTTTTTTATTAAACATATTGAGTGCTACTTTGATGAGAGTCTTTTTAAATCGGTCTCATATAATTTTCTTATTGAGATAGCCTTTCATGTATCAAATAGGTTCATGTAAGTCAATCAATACATAAACCTTTTCTCAGACTATTTTTGTAGAGCAGATTAAAAATCTAAAGAGCCAGGGCACCTGGGTGGCTCAGTCGGTTGAACATCCAAAGTGATCTCGGCTCAGGTCATGATCCTTGTGGTTTGTGGGACTGAGTCCCACGTCAGGCTCTGTGCTGAGAGTGCAGAGCCTGCTTGGCATTTTCTGTCTCCCTCTCTCTCTCTCTGTCCCTCTCTTGCTCATGTGTTCTCTCTCCCCCCTCTCAAAATAAATAAACATTTAAAAAGTAACAAAATAAAAATCTAAAGGGCCTGTTTCATTATAATTTTTTTTCAGTGAAGTATTTTATTTTCTCATTCCATTTAGATACTTCAGTTACTTGAGTAAAGTGGGAGATAAAATGAGATTCGATTTGGCCCTTGCTGCTACAGAAGCCAGGTAATGTTACTACTTACGGAAGGTGACTTTGGGTGAAGCAGTGATGTCGATGTGCGCTGGGTGGCCTTCCAGGGGTCGGTCTTTCCCACTTGTCTGTAAGACTCCCCAGCCTGGACAAAGTCTTTTTTCCAAGGGTCCTTTCAGGAAATATGACAAAATCAATTTAGTACAAGTACTTAAAGTGTGTGGGGAAAATACTTTCTATCTATTTTCACTCTTTGATTCACATGTGGAGATAATGTTGAAAATATATCTGTGATTGGAGAGGACACTTATAATTTAGAAAGTTACCAAAGTTGACAGTATTGACTTATGAGAAACTAAGTTAATTTTGCTAATTAAAATATCCCATAAATATCTGCTAATGAGCTGGCTCTCTGGCTTGTGTAAGGAAAACAGATCCTCTGAGTTTTTGAGCAAAAAATGTACTAGCTACATTCATGTTTCTCTAAATCTGGAATATTATAGGCAGTGCTCTGACTTACTGAGCCAGGCCCAGTACCATGTCGCCCGGGCACGTAAACAAGATGAAGAAGAAAGGGAGTTACGGGCCAAACAAGAGCAAGAAAAGGAACTGTTAAGGCAGAAACTTCTTAAAGAACAGGTATTTATTGTGTTTTCAGTTATACTAAAATTCAAGAATGGTGTGCACACACACATATGCCTTGCATGTTAAAGAAGTCCTTCTGCTGGTATTCGTGATATTTTTTCAACGTTTTGATGCAGTTTCTTCCTACTCTTTTTTTCCTCATAGGAAGAGAAACGTCTCAGAGAAAAAGAAGAGCAAAAGAAACTTTTAGAACAGCGGGCCCAGTATGTTGAGAAGACCAAAAATATTCTTATGTTTACTGGAGAGACCGAAGCGACAAAAGAAAAGAAAAGAGGAGGTGGTGGTGGACGGGTAAGATGTGACTCCTGCTGGTACTGATGGCACCATCCTTGTCATTTGACTTTCAGAAGTGAATATAATTGGTTCTGTTTACTCAGTGCTTAGTCCTTAGCTTTGACCTCCTCCTTTGCTAAGAGGCAGTCTTCCAACACAGTGCTTTATATGGTATTATTTGGAAATGCATTCCAGTGTTAGCTCCGTACTTGGACCTGGTGGTGACCTAAGCCACTTGAGCCATTCACCCTAATTAGAAGTCTTCAAAATATGGGCCTCACCCACCACCCCTCCCATGCAACTTGATAAAAGATCCTTCGTTTGTCAAATGGCTGATAGGATCTGACCTCATTCCACCAGCCAGGCGAGAACTGATTATAGTCTTGTTTGGATTGCAGCGTTCTAAAAAGGGAGGAGAGTTTGATGAATTTGTCAACGACGATACCGACGATGACCTGCCTATATCCAAGAAGAAGAAGAGAAGAAAGGGCAGCGGTAGTGAACAAGAAGGGGAAGATGAGGAAGGGGGTGAAAGAAAGAAGAAAAAGAGGAGAAGGTATTATCAATGTGTTGTGAATGTATTTATTGGAAAATGTGTGCAGTTTAGAATGAGAAAACCTGTGGTGCCCACGCTATCCACGTGCAATCTTAGAAAAGTCACCAAGCCTCAGTTTCCTTTGTGTAAAATGTAATAGTGATGCCCACCTCAAGTTTTACTAGATGTGTAATATGTGAATTAATGTGAAAGAAGGGCCTTTTATTTTTTTATTTTATTTTTGTTTTAAGTTTGTTTGTTTATTTGTTTGTTTTGAGAGAGAGTATGCATATGCATGCACGTGCAAGCAGGGAAGGTGCTGAGAGAGGAAAGAATCCCAAGCAGGCTCTGTGCTGTCTGTACAGAGCCCAACTTGGGGCTTGAACTCACAAACCACAGGATCATGATCTGAGCCAAAATTGGAAGTCAGACACTCAACCAACTAAGCCACCCAGGCGCCCCTGAGAGAAGGACCTTCTAATCTTCCTGGTGCCATTTGCTATTAAGATAAGTGGTGCCCCGCCCATCTCTCACTGGAGGTGCCCCTGAGCTGTTCTGTTCCTCACTTGTGGTGCTTCCCTGTCCAGGAACCTCCAGTTGGCTCTCTTAGCAAGGCCTGTTCTTCCCACCCCTGGCTGACTCTACTTGGGGAAGAACCTAATGAATTCATTCCGACATGGACCTGTTAAATGGAAGCTATGATCGGACATCAGCAGGCCTGGAATGAGTAGCTGGCAAGGAAGGAAGAAGAGAGGAAAGATGTGAGATCAGGAGCCTGGGTCTTTTCTCCCATCCTCTGTCCCTCCACCAAGTACAAGATTCAGGCTTATCTTAGATGAATAAGAGGACTCAACAGAGACTAAATTATTTGGTGGACATTGCATAAATACATGGTTCTTGCAGACTCCTGAGCTGTGTGCAGCAGTTGTAAATTATGGCCTCTGCCCTTGACGAGTGTTCAGTATGGTTGAGGATAGCCCAATAGAGAATAGCATTCAGAATGAATAATATTTTGATGACAAAGTAGTCTTAGACTTTCTAGGCATGAGTGAACCTTGACAGACTTTCTCTTGTTGTTCACTCTTGAAGACCTCCAAAGGGAGAAGAAGGATCTGATGATGAGGAAACAGAAAATGGCCCCAAACCGAAAAAGCGACGTCCGCCAAAAGCAGAGAAGAAGAAGGCTGTAAGTTTATAATACTGTGTGGTTTTTATGTCCTGCTGTAGGCACAAAGGCTTGCCCTACACAAGCATGTATTCTTCCCCTGCAGTTTCTTCAAACACAAATGCTTCTTTTTGAAGTGTGTTGGTTGCTATTTGTTATCATCACACCGCAAACTAAGTTTAACAAGATGTCCTAACATAATGCAACCTAGGAATCGTGATTAATCTGCTATGTCTGATCTTTCTGTAGCCCAAGCCAGAGCGTCTGCCTCCTTCAATGAAGGGAAAAATAAAATCCAAAGCCATAATATCATCAAGCGATGATTCTTCAGATGAAGATAAACTTAAAATTGCTGATGAAGGGTATGAATTTTTCCCTTAGCACATTCTTTTTTTTTTTTTTTAATGTTTATTTATTTATTTTGAGAGAGAGAAAGAGGATGTAAGCGGGAGAGGGTGAGAGAGAGAGAATCCCAAGCAGGTTCAGCACTATCAGCACAGAGCCAGACGCAGGGCTTGAACTCCTGAACCAAACCGTGAGATCATGACCCAAGCCAAAACCAAGAGTCGGACGCTTAGCTGACTGAACCACCCAGGCACCCCTCCCTTAGTGCGTTCTTTTAATGAAAGATAAGAATGGTCACTGTGCCAAAATGTCTTCCCTCCAGCTTCTTAGAATCTCTGAGGTGGAAGAAACCTTAGCACACCTCTTAATCTAACCCTGTCATTTTGTCCTGTCACATGTTTTTCCCTCAGAGAAGAAAACCTATTTTGAAATCTCATTTCTCCATGGATATTAGGTGAAATTTCCTGGATGGTATCCTTCTAAATGAATTGTCTCACTTTCCTACACTTACCAAACTGGCTAAAACTGTTATGAGTAGCCTGATCCTGGTCATGTGGAAATGGGACTTTCTTGACCATTTCCTCCCTTGTAGGGCAGTGCTGACTCAGCTGTGCCTGCTCCATGAGGGACTTCTCCTAGACTGCTTGGCCACTACTCTCCTTTAGCTTATGGCACACCTGGAGAAGCAGTATTGATTTTACTTGTCCTAAACTTGTTCCTCAAGCTGGAGGTTCCCCAGCTTGGGATAATGCTATCCCATCCCATGTATTTCTCCTGATGGCTGTCATTTCATTCATTTGTTCAACAGTCATTTGAATGTCCATTAAGAATTCCATGAGATAGTGTGCTGAGTGCTTGGGGATGCAGAGGAAAAAGTCCTAGACTCTGGCTTCAGAGAATGTGTGCTTTAGAAGCAGTGAAGTGTAACATAAACAAAAAGCCACATTATATAGTGGGATATATCCCCCTATAGTGGGATAGGTATTGTCACTTATGGTTTTGTATATTGCTCTCCAGGGTCCATACCTAATCTGGAGTTGAGGGGAGGGTTGTAAGAGACTTGTTTTGTAAAAGAAAGGCTGTTTGAGTTGAATCTTTGAAGAAGAATGGAGTGCTGGTTAGTTAGAGGTGAGCAGTTAGCATGTTGAGAGAACTAAGGGTGACAGTGGGGGTGCTGAACGATCTCTAGAGAGGCATCTGTAAAGACTTGCAGTTCCTTTTTTCTCTGAAGACACTGGCTGACACACATTGGGGTTGCTTTACCCTTGCCCACAGTGTTACCCTGGTCAGTGGTAAAAGGCCAGCATGAGCAGAGCAGTGAAATGTATGGTTTTAGAATGAGCATTGTTAAAATGTGTAGGCAGAAAGGTCCATGTGAGAGGTTGAGCTGCTGTCAAACTATGAGGTCAAGGCCAAGTTGATTTGAGCCACTTGCATCAGTTAAACTTGATCCTGAGTGTCACGAAGTGTTTGCTTATTTGGCCAGGTGGAATGGTGGGAATTGGACCCAGGAGGCCCACTGGCCTTTAGTATATATAGGGAATGAATGTAGTGTCTTCTTCTTACTCACTCTTCATATCCACTCAGGGTGACCGGAGTTACATATTGTATGTGTAGGTTTCTTCTCTCAGATTTAAGCACCAAGAGCCTTCCTTCAGTCATGTGGAGATGGTTTCATTTCTGAACAGAAGAATGTATTATGTCTCCTTCACCCTTTTTAGACTGAACCCTGTGCCATTTAGTATTCCTTTCCATGGAATCCAAAACTGAGGAATATGCCACAGGGGAAGTATGTTCTCCTGTCCAGAGCTCTGGGGGGTGAGCAGCTGTCACCACAGTTACGGGAATGTTCTTTCCTCCAGAGCCTCCAGGAAGCCAGATTTCCTGGGTGCTACCACCATATCAAGCATAGGTACAAGTCCCATTCCCTTTAACCCATCAACTGATAAGTAGAGGGGAACTCAGGGCAAAAGTAAGTGAGCTACAGAAGCCTTTCAGCCCTGGCTTCTTATCTTGAGTAAGACTCACCCTGGTGGAGGGCACGAGTGCAGCAGCAAATCCTGGATACAAATGGTGCCTTTGCTCTTCAGGTATCTGATAGGACGGGGAAGAGTCCCACTCATCCAGCCTTGGGAGATGGTTAATTCTTCAGAGTCCCTACAGCCAAGCAAAATCCTAGGTTTCACTTCTGCTATGAATTTGCTTATAAAGATAAATGTAGCCCTTCCTTTTCATAATTTTATGTATGAAATTGAGAAGTGCTTCATTCTGCTGAAAGGTGCCTGATAGAACCCAGTGAGAATCCTCCTTTACTGTTTAAATGCTGTGTCATAACTAAAGTGCCTTATTTTTTCTTTTTAATCCTTTTTGATTGTGAAATATATCAAATTTACAAAACAGAACACAAAACAAATATCACAAAGTGAACACCGGAGTTAACACCCTCCACGTCAAGAGATAGAATATTAAATGCCCTTATTTGTTTAGACAACATTTTCTGCTTGTCAAGGCTCCCATTAGCCCAAATCCTGGTGTCTAACCAGTGCTTGTCTTTGCCAGACATCACCGCAACAGCAACAGCAACAGCGACTCCGACGAGGGTGAACGGCGGAAGAAACATGCCTCTTCGGACAGCGATTCTGATGAGAACCAGAACAAGTCTGGCAGCGAGGCCGGCAGTCCCCGGAGGCCCCGAAGACAGCAGTCAGATGAGGATTCAGACAGTGACCAGCCAGCCAGAAAGAGAAGGCCCTCGGGTTCTGAACAGTCTGACAACGAATCTGTGCAGTCTGGGAGAAGCCGCTCTGGAGGTTCTGAGATGGACTCTCGCCCGGCTTCTCCAAGTGCCGAGTCAGACCACGATTCCGAGAGAGGATCTGATAACGAGGGCTCTGGCCAAGGCTCTGGAAATGAATCAGAACCAGAGGGATCCAACAATGAGGCCTCGGATCGGGGCTCAGAACATGGATCAGACGATAGCGACTAGGTTTTATTTCATAAATAAGCTTCATCTCTGGAGGAAACTTTTTTAATATATGAAAGCTGTGACAGAAACGCTTCAGATGTTTAGTCAAACAATTGTGAAATTTTTCCTAAGGCAGTTTTTTTTTCTACCCATTTGTATATTACTAAGCCCCAAGAGATATTTCCTGCGCTAAAGTCCAGTATCTGAGTCTCTTGAGCAAGTGAAGAATGTGACTGTTCCTCGTTGCGGTACAGTTCTACCTGTCATGTGTGAAAACCACAGGAAGAATAAACCCAGATGCTGTATCATTCCTACAGAGGTTTGGCTGAAACTGGCAGAGACGTCTCCTCATCTTCGTACGTTAAACAGCATACTGTTTCGGTTTTTATTGCAGTCTTTGACCAAGTGGTGCAGGCAACTTGGTGTTCATGTCTTTGTTCCATTTTAAGTTTAGATTGAGAATATTTTTATTTTCTGGAGGAGGAAGTATCTACTGTATAATCGCACCAAAGTACAAGTGAAAGGAAGGTTTTCTCCAATAGTGTAACACTGCAGCCGTGTAGATAAAAACCACAGATATGTAATTTGTTAGGTCGACTAAGATGTGGACAAATGCTTTTCTGTTAGTAGAATGCAAAGACCTACATATGTCACACAATAAAATTCTCTTACCAACTTTTATGGGACATCGTGTCATTTTTATTTGCTCAGTATGTTTGTGTATGAAAATTTAGCAGTAAATAAACTATGCAAATATTTGGAAGAACCTGAACTAGGCTGAAGGTTGTTTACTCAAAACTTCACAAATTTTTTTTAAAAGATTTTATTTTTAAGTAATCTCTCTACCCAACTTGGGGCTCGAACTCACAAGATCAAGAGTCTCATGCTCTACCGACTGAGCCAGCCAGGTGCCCCGAAACTTTTATAATTCTTTATAGATTGTGGAGTTTTTTTTTAAGATGCAAGCAAACTAAGGTACTCATATGTATTTGTATTTTCAATAATTCAGTGATTAACAGTTTGAGTAACATTTTTTATGTTGCACTGTATAGTTTGTAGAAAAGCTGTAATTAGTAAGTATTAGGCATTGAGAATGCAGAGATAAACTGTCTTTCCTGCCAAAAGTCTAATGGAGATCAGTTCATTGTCCCTATGGTGTGAAAAGGGGAATGTTTGCACAGGTTGTGGGTGCAGAATGGAGGATGAAGTCAAGACAAGGTTTCCTGAAGGACAGGAGACCTGTGATGGTGACTCAAGTGACCGGCCAAGTGAAGTATTAGAGTGTGTTCTAGGCCGTGAGGGGCGCGTGTGCAGCTCCTGGAATTCGAATGTAAGACAGGCAATGAATTTCTGCCTTTGAAAGGTGAGGAGCCTGAGATTCAAAAGTTCATGCAGCTGGTAAAGGTGAGATTCGGACTAGAATCCAGGTCTTCACTTTCTCCTTTTTCCAATACGTCACATATAAGTGAACTAGCCAATCCCCAAGTGACAAAAATCCGTCTAAGTTAAAAAGCATTTCCCAACTGATAACTCGACATCAAGGAGTAACTAAACAAACGTATGTTGGTAGAAAGTCCTTTGGAAAGCAATTTTTGGAGGGATTTAACACAATGCTATCTCGCTGTTTGAGGTTTTGGCTACAAAGGTGCTTTTTAGTATATGCCCTGATTTGTAATTTTGGGAACGCATTCCACCTCAATATGGGTATTTCTTCCAGGTGTGCCCTCAGATTAGGGCAGTGACATGCCCCCCTGACCATGGTGCCCACACCAGAAGCCACTGTGAGGTCTCTTCTGGCAGAACTCCCCTCTGGCCATAATTCGGAGCCTGGAGGTGACTGAAATGACCAAGAAGTGGGGACTGCCCCCACTGAGGAAGGGGAAGGTCTTCCTGACAAAGGAAGCCTTTGCTCTGTGGCCGCTGCCTGTCCTGGGGCCTGCATGTCAGGATCAGCCTCCATTTCTTTCCTTTTTTTTTTTTTTTTTTTTTTTTCTTTTTTTCCCCAGGCATGATTGACAACATTTTATGACTTTCAGATATACAACATAATGGTCTGGCATTTGTATGTATTGCAAAATAATTACATTAATGTAATCTAGTTAACATCCATCACCACACATAGTGACAAAAATGGAAAACAGTATGGAAGTTCCTCAAAAAATGAAAAATGGGAGCGCCTGGGTGGCTCAGTTGGTTGGGTGACCAACTTCGACTCAGGTCATGATCTCGCAGTTCGTGGGTTCGAGCCCCGCATCGGGCTCTGTGCCGAATGCTTGCTCAGAGCCTGGAGCCTGCTTCAGATTCTTTGTCCCCTTCTCTCTCTACCCCTCCCCCACTTGTGCTCTGTCTCACTCTGTCTCTCAAAAATAAATAAATGTAAAAACAATGAAAAAAAAAAGTGGAACTACCATATGATCCAACAATCCCAGTTCTGTTTATTTATCAGAAGAAAATGGAAACACTAACTTGGAAAGGTATATGTACCCCCATGTTCACTGCAGCATTACTTACACTAGCCAAGATGTAGAAACAGATCATCTAAGTGTCCCTGGATAGATGAATGGATGAAGCAAATGTGAGATATCTTCCATTCCATACACACAATGGAATATTATTCGGCCATAAAAAAGACTGGAATCTTGCCATTGGTGACAACATGGATGGACCTTGAGTGCATTATGCTAAGTGAAATAAGGCAGAGAAAAAAAGATAAATATTGTATGATCTCACCTATCTGTGGAATCTAAAAAATGAAATGAGGCTCATAAATAAAGAGAACAGATTGGTGGTTGCTAGAGGTGAGAGGTTTGTGGGGAATGGGCTAAGGGGGGTCAAAAGGTACAGACTTGCAGTTACAAATCATGAAATCACGGGAATGCAATGCACAGCTTGGCAACTATAGTTAATCATACTGTGATGCATATTTAAAAGCTGCAAAGAGTACATCTTTTTTTTTTTTTTTTTTTTAAGTAGACACCATGCAGGGCATGGAGCCCAGGGTGGGACTTGAACTCATGACCCTGAGATCAAGACCTGAGCTGAGATCAAGAGTCAGATGCATGGGGCACCTGGGTTGAGCATCTGACTTCAGCTCAGGTCATGATCTCGCAGTTCAAGCCCCATATTGAGCTTGCCATTGTCAGCACAGAGCCCGCTTTGGATCCTCTGTCCCCCTCTTTCTGCCCCTCCCCTGCTTGTGCTCTCTCTCAAAGATAAACATTAAAAAAACTATTAAAATTTTAAAAAGACGCTTAACGGACTGAGGCACCCAGGCACCCCTAAGAGAGTACATCTTAAAAGTTATAATCACAAGAAAAAAAATGTAACTATGTACAGTGAAACCTATCATTCAACCCTCTGCCCTAGTTCTTGGTGGTCTCTCAAACCTTTATGATTGTCCAAGCAGCCTATTTTATTTTTCATAGCTCCCAGTAGTTGAGGGTATGCCAGGACCTGTCAGTGTCGTAAAGGACCTCAGACAACGCCTAGATCCAGGCTGATTGGAAACCAGACCCTCAGGCCCAATAGGTCCCTTTCACAGGAAGACTGAGTTCCTGTTGCTGTGCCCCGAGGGTGGTGGCTATTTAATATATGGGACAGCTGGAGCAAGGCAGAGAGCACAGAGATTGCTTCCGCAGGCCTCTGTTCCTTGAATGCAGCTGTGTAGGCCCCAATTAGTGGGCAGGCCGAAGCTCCTCAGCAAGCAAATAGGCCTCCTTCCCAGAAGGACTGGGGCTGTATTTCAGTGTGCTCTCTATACAGAGGCCAGAACATCTCTGATGATTACTGTCCCATGGGACCCAGGAATACAAGCCCCCAGGCGCTCAGAGCCAGGTGATCAAGGGGCATCCCCTGGGCTACAGCCACAAAAACTGGGTCTTGGCAAAACCAGGGCATCAGCTGCATATAGAAGCTCCTCTCCGGGAGAAACTGGAGCTGAGAAGCACGGCAGAGAGGGGCCTCAAAGATGGCACCCGCCAGGAGGGAGCAGAAAGATGGCGTCCATCGGTTTTTGTCCAGAGAGTATCCCAGCAGGCCCCTGCCCTCGAGTCCAACGCTTTAAAATTAGCAAATGACCTTCTGTCACATAAAGTCTGAGCACTTTTCAAAGGCTGCTTCTGCATCGGGCCAGAAGCCCGTGAGTTACACGGTGAGTAAGTCCACGTGTGAGTTCTTTCAGAGCTGTTTCTCAGTTTGCCGCAGCCCCACAGGTCTTTTGGGCTTGGGCCTGCTTGTTTTTCAAAGCTAGCTGTTTTGAGGGCTTGTCTTTCAGGAGCAGGTCTCAAAAGCTGGGGTGACTAATATGGGTACCAACTCCTCAGGGGAGAAGCTCTGGGGTTTGAGTCCCTTCCCCATTGTTGATAGAGGGCGGGCGCTGGGGCGCTCAGGGTGCAGCGGTAGGGGGCAAGGAAGTGAGGGGGTAAAGAGTTGAGAGGGTGAGGGATAGGGAGGTGAATGGGTAGGGGGTAAGAGGGTGAGGAGTTGGGTTAATGGTGAGGTTGTTTTTCAGCCTTTCCTACCTGCTTTGATGTGATTTTTTCCCTCTCATTTGCTGGATGTGAAGGGGTCATTCTGCTAGTTTTGGGGGTTTTTTCAGAGCAAATTTTTCCATGGGTAACTGTAGATTCAGTGTGTCCATGGGAGGAGGTGAGTTCAGGATACTCCATGTCGCCATCTTGAACACGAACCTCAGCTTCCCTTTCTTAGGTCAACGTCAGCAGGAGAAGGCAGCAGGAAATAGTTCGTTATGAGCAGAGATACTGGAATCTAGGTGTCCTGGAATCAAATCTTGCTTTGTGATGCTGACAAGCCATGTGACCTTGAGCAAGTTACTTCCCTAGTTGAGCCCCTCTCCTAACTAGGAGCCATTTCTCCTACACTGTAAGTTTTGAGAGACTCGCATGGGTCTGTCACAATTAGAGAATGTGATTTACGTTGGCTTTCACGTTAATTCCAAACTAGTCCAAGTATCACAACTATTGGAGCTATTAAACTTTAAAATAAATTTTGCTTAAATTTAGGCAAGAAAACCCACGTTGTTAATCTGACTGAAACTCAATCACTTCGTCTACTGAAATTACTATTTCATAGCATGAGTTTTCTTAAGCAGGCGACTCTTCCATTATAGTGGAAGACTATACTTAATTCATAGGATTGTTGTGAAGATTATGAAGGCAGGTTCGATGGTGAGCCTGTGATGAACTCCCAGTAAAGTCCTCCCTGTGACTGAATCGGCTCTGAATGTCTGGCCCTATTGACCAAACTCAGCAATCCTTGTTTAGACTGAGTGGGGACCAGGGCATTACTCTTTCCTTTTAAAAAACTCTTGCTTCTGCCTAGTTCCTCTGGAGAAAAATATTTTTAATCTCCAGGAAACGTGGCCTTCCTGGAGCTTTCTAAGTATCCCTTGTTTTCATTCTACTAACAAACAATTTCTTCCCTGGGAGATTAAGTAGCCAATAGAATCAAGATAGACCTCTTAAAGGGGCACCTGGGTGGTTCAGTCAGTTGAGCATCCAGCTTCAGCTCAGGTCGTGATCTAGACGAACAGGGTTCGTCTGTTCAAGCCCCACGTTGGGCTCTCTGCCATCAGCACAGAGCCCACTTTCGATCCTCTGTCCCCCCTCTCTTCCCCTGCCCTGCCTGCGCTCTCTCAAAAATAAATAAGCATTAAAATAAAGATAGACCTCGTATCAGCTCCCAAAACCAGAATTTGGAGCATGGGCCAGTACAGTTTTTTCCTAAAGATAGTTCCTGATGCTTTGGTATTTGGGGAGTGTTAGCACTGCATATAATGCTTATCATGTAGCATCAGGAACACAGAAAAGGGTATATGCTACAGGCAAATCAAGTTCATCTAGACCTCAGTGTGCCCACTGATTTGGGAGGCTCAAATCAACAGACTGTAGCCTGTCATCAGGGCCTCACTTGGCATCAGGCCCTGGCTTCTAGCCCGACTCTGACACTCACATTGATGTGACGAAGCACTTTACTTTTCAGCCTCCGTATCCCTATCTATCAAATAAGGTGGTTTGACAGCCTTTCAAGTTAAACATTCCAGGGTCATTACAGAGAATTTTGAACAGACCATCTAGTCTACTTCAACAGCCTGAGTAACCTGAGGTCTTTCCGTTCCAAGCAATTGGAAATCATGTCTGCTATTTCAAGCTTAATTTTTCCACAGATTCAGATAAATGATATGTTTTACATACAAAATATGTATATTCGCTCTTGATTTTTTTGTTTATTCCGGTTACTAGAGCCAAAATGTTTTTGTAACATTTGTCATTCTGAAAATACTGAGTTTTAAATACCTCAACTTTTTTCTGCATTTTCCTTGACATGTTGATCTATTCTAGATTGCCACTGTTGCAGCACTCCAGGGGCAAATCTGTACTTGGTCATGTGGTCCACAGCTCAGTAGTGTAGAGAACACTTACCTGGTGCAAGACATCGGGGCTAGATTTTGAAGTGTCTTATGCAGAAGTCAGTAAATTAGTGAATTCACCTTCTTGTCCATTCTGTCCCCTAAGTCTCTAATCCAGTCTGTTTGCTGCACGTTTTCCCTGAAACACTAGGTCCCAAAAGATACTCCTTAAAAAAGAATTCCATAACCAGATAAGCTAGAAAAACGCTGAATTCTAGAGTCCTTTGCAGGTAAGATGCTTTTGGTGATAAACCACAGAAAATGCTGTTTCAAACTGATTTAAAAATAAAATTATTGGGGCGCTTGGGTGGCTCAGTCGGTTAAGTGTCCAACTCTTGATTTTGGCTCAGGTCATGATCTCATGGTTCATGAGATTGAGTCTGGCATCGGGCTCCACACAGACAGCACGGAGCCTGCTTGGGATTCTCTCTCTCCATTCCTCCCCCCCCCCCACCTCAAATAAATAAGTAAACTTAAAGAAAAAATAAAGATTATTTTGTCCTGTGCGGGACATCTGGGGGGAGGGGGGAGGAAAGGACAGTTCAGTCATTCTGTTTATCATGCGTACGCAGAAGAAGGTATAATGTAGTAAGTACGAACATAATTCAATACCTCGGCCCCTACCAGAGACTGCTTATATACCTGTTCTCATTGGCACCCCTCTCCATTCCCACATATGATTCTCCTCAGTGAGGTATTTAACCCTCTTTTGATGATCCAGGGTCGTAATTCAAACAGTGGTTATTGTTGTGTGCTCCTACAGAAAGTGAGGTATGTCAGGCTCCCCACCTCTGACCTGAACGACCTGAGACTCTTGATTGAAATAATCTATTCCTATGTCCCCACCAGTGAGCGAACTCGAGGACAGGGATTCTGTCTTCTTCATCTATTTGCTAAGAGCCGAGCATAGGACTTGGCAAGACGTAGGTACTAATTTATATTTTGTTCTCACAACTGAATCTCTAATCTAAAAATGGATGCCGCCAGAAAGAATCGGACTCGGAGGTCTCTGGTAACTCCATTCTTCTCTCCTGCAAGAGTTTTAGCAAATTCATTTCGCCGGAGTCGTGTTTACATTTGACCTGTGAGTGGCAAACATTTGGTCAGAGTCCAAGTGCCCCATCAAGGACAGACAAGGTGACCACCCGCAAGTGCACTGCCACACTCTCCACGTGGCTGTAAAGGGTTAGGTGGTTGTTTGTTAGAAATCATTCTGATTGCTCAGCAGATTTTGTTCTCATTTTTATAATTGTGAAGGTACTGCGTATTGGGCAAACTACTGAAAGATCATTACTCTTGGGCCTGATCCTAATAAACAAACCCGGAAGTTGATCTCTAGACCCAGACGGGCTAGTTCATCTAAGCAGGGTGGAGTGTCTATGATAGCATCTTCTCCCTGAGAGGGATCAATGCCAAATCCTTTGTTCTCTCCTGGACTGTTTTGTTCTCTGGAACAATGCTGCTTTGATTTCTCTTTTGGGAGCTGGTGCTCCAAGTTCCTTAGCCGGGAAAGAAGTGGAGACTTCATTTCCTGCCTCGGCCCGCTGCTGGACTGTCCTGGCCCCAGCTTGTGTGTAGACGCGTTCTTCCGTCTCTCTCCTCCTGCTACTTCCAACTCAAAGTGGCAGCAGAAGCGATGTGAAGGAGCCCTCTTGGGCCAAGGAGGGGTGAGAAGGGAGCATCACCATATTCCTTGACCTATTAAGTGAGGGATGAATGCTGGAGTTTAGTTTTTATTATTTTTTTAACATTTATTTTTGAGAGAGAGTGAGTGAGCACAAGCAAGGGATGAGCAGAGAGAGAGAGCGAGAGAGACAGACAGAATCCAAAGCAGGCTCCAGGCTGCGAGCTATAAACACAGAGCTCAACGTGGGGCTCAAACCCATGAGCCGTGAGATCATGACCTGAACCAAAGCTGGACACTTAACTGACTGAGCCACCCAGGCGCCCTTGGTGTTGGTTTAAAGAACGTTCAAACCTTGCTTCAGCACCTGCAGCTGTCTTATCAGTCCACCCTGAACACTCTGGCCTCAGAATCATACACCTCCTTCCTGTCCATGGTTCACAGAAATCACAGAACTCAGGTTTCCACCCCTCTGATCCTCCAAGAAGACTCAGGGACTCTTCCTGCTGGAATCTCACACTGCAAACAGTTGGCTTCATCAGAAACCTCTGTTCAAGGCAGATTCGAGGCTCTCAGTTGTCATACGAGCTGGCATTGACTCCCAGTGACATTTGTGCTGTGGCCGCTGGCCCCTATGCCCTATCACGAGGATGGCAAGTGCTTTACAGTTATTTGGCCCAAAGGAACAGGGTCCGAGAATGGGGAGAGGCTTTGGCCCCTTTGAAAAGAGCTGGGACTCCACCCATAGAAAAAGTTGGAAAATCAGTTGTTTGGATCGTAAGAAGACCTGGGGGCACAGACTTGCTTCTCCATGCAGTAGAAGCTGAGTCCCACTCCTGGAGACGTAGTATAATCCTTGGTGGTCAGCAGGGGAGCCTGTATTATGTTGTGCATCAGGGTTGTCAAACTTTTTTTTTTTAATTTTTTTTTCAACATTTATTTATTTTTGGGACAGAGAGAGACAGAGCATGAATGGGGGAGGGGCAGAGAGAGAGGGAGACACAGAATCGGAAACAGGCTCCAGGCTCTGAGCCATCAGCCCAGAGCCTGACGCGGGGCTCGAACTCACGGACCGCGAGATCGTGACCTGGCTGAAGTCGGACGCTTAACTGACTGCGCCACCCAGGCGCCCCATGGGTTGTCAAACTTTAATGGGCTCAGAAATCACCTAAAGATTCTGATCCAGTAGGTCCGGAGTGAGTCCAAATATTTTACAATTCTAACAAACTCCCAGATGATACGAATCCAAAGACTACAATTTGAGTAGTGAGGTTGTACCTCATGACAAGTGTACCCCAGGGGCACCTGGGTGGCTCAGTCTGTTAAGCATTTGACTCTTGATTTTGGCTCAGGTCATGCTCTCTCAGTTCATGAGATCAAGCCCCATGTTGGGCTCTATGCTGACAGTACAGGGCCTGCTTGGTATTCTCTCTCTCCCCTCTCTCTCTGCTCCTTCCCTGCTCTCTGTGTCTCTCTCTCAAATAAATAAACATTTAAGAAAAAACAAACTGGGAACTGTGGGAACACCCACAGTTTTTTTTCATCGGGGCTAGAAGGCCCGGCTTCTAGCCGGGCTAGAAGGGGCTTGGTGTGGAGAGACAGGGAAGGGGGAGGAAAGGGTCAGAGAAGGCTTAGGGAAACAGGAGAAGATATGAAACCGTTATTTCAAAGAGCAGGAAAGTGGGCATACCTGAGAGGCAGTAAAGTCAGATGGTGTAAACTTCAAAGGGTCTGAGTCCTTGGAAGAAAAGAGGACAGAAGTGGTTGGAAAGTGCTGATGGGAAGTAAGGTGGTCAGGGGCCCATCCAAGGCCACTGGCACGAGAGGAAAGAGAGCAGGGGAAGTCACGGGCTCAGGCAACAGCCAGATTTCCTTCAGAGAAAGAAGTTGACCGTAATGTTCAGAGCAAGATTGCATATATGGGGACATTTGCTGGTGACAGACTGGGGGACCTAGGGGACATGAAGAAAGGGTTTGAGAGAGCAGGGGTGGGGAATTGGGACAGAATAGCATATATACAGAAAAGTTCGGGGTGAGGGTCTAGGGTGGAGGACCAGGGGCCCTCGGGCTTCTGTTGGGGTGGGGAGGGAGTGAGGCATGATGGGAAAAAAGGTGCTTAGAGTGGGGGTACAGTCTCCTACGACTCCAGTAACGCAGGGGTCCCTACTGAGGGAGGGGGCGGAGGGGAGGGCAGGGGCATAAGAACTACAGAACGGTGTCACTCCTGGCCCCGCAGGCTGGGTACCTCTTCCCCAGGGCCTGTTGCGTTGTGGCACTGGAGTAGGGAGGGATGTGGTTGTGACCTTGTCTTTCCGTGGCACGTTGTTACTGACGTGGGTTTTGTTAAAGCAGTGTGGTCAGGCAGTGCAGCGTCCACATTGCTCTGGTGACAGGACTCCCTGCTCAGCATTTCCAAAGATAAAACAGTAATTGTGTTTCGCGTCCCATGTACCATATATGCCCAAATGGAAGGTGGCCTTGAATTACAGTGTGATCCTTTTCCCGCGGTAAAGCGTCTCTCGCTGCTCAAAAGGTGCTTGATTTAACTGAAGTTTATAGACTTTGGGATGCAGGCGAAATAGTTCAATGTCTATTAATCACAGGTATTAATTAATTTACAAACATACATTTAAAACCACATATAAAACAAAACATTGGTTAAGAACTAGTGTTTTTCTCCACATTTCATAAAATAATTTTACTCAAATTCATCATAAAATCTTTGACCAGGGCCTTGGTCTCCAGCCACGTTCCAAACTATGTGGCTTTTGAGAGGAGGTATCCTTCCCTCCCCGGGCATTGTTTGTGATCCAGGCCTGACAGTCTGTCTATGTTTGGCTGGAGACGCATCCTGAGCTACATGTGCTCATTCACATCACAGTAAGACTTTGGGCCTTTCCTTTTGTCTAGTAAGTGCATCTTGTGCGCCTCCATGGAGCATACTGATTTTTAAGTTGATCCTTAAAATGCTTATTTTTAATTTTTGCTAACTCTTTAGATTGTGTCATTACATCCCCAGGAATAACGATTAAATCTGTGTTAAATTTCTCTGTGCTTTTTTGGTCTGTTTTGGTCTTTTACACCGAGTCTGTCGGGGGGATATCTCCATACACATTGAAAACTAGCATTGATTGGGCCATTTCAGGTTCATGTTGATGGGGTTTTGGAGTGGTGGGGGGGGTTCAGAGCCGACAGCCAAGAAAGAATTCTAGAAACGTCTTTGGTGCAAAAAAAGGTGATTTTATTAAAGCGTCAGGACTGGACCCGCTGCCCTGGGGTTGTGAAGAGTGACTGCTTATATACTGTGGAGTTGGGGGAGGTAAAGTCAAGAAGAAGTTTTTTGTTTTTTAATGTTTATTCATCTTTGAGAGACAGAGACAGAGCGTGAGCAGGGGAGGAGAGGAGAGAGAGAGGGAGACATAGAATTCAAAGCAGGCTCCAGGTTCTGAGCTGTCAGCACAGAGCCTGATGCGGGGCTCAAACTCACAAACCCGTGAGATCATTAAGTCAGATGCTTAACTGACTCAGCCACCCAGGCGCCTCTCAAGAGTAAATTTCTTAAAGGGATTGCCATATGCTAAAGAGGATTTAGAATTACTGGAGGCCCAGCTGTTGTCAAACTAAGGTTGTTTTTCCCTCTAGCAAAGCATTATCATTAAGATAGTAGGGAGTTGCTGGAGATTAGGTTATTGATAAGATCACCCCTTTCTTGTAATATTACTAAGATATTTGTAAACCGATGGAGACTCTATCACTTTAACCATTTGTTTTCTGTCCTTTGTTCTTGGGCAGCCAAGGGTGCCTGAGGAATACCACACTGATCCCACCCAGCCGGAGGGGGTGGGAAGGTGGGGTGGGGGGTTGTGCTAGCTTACCGCTTGGCCCTCAGCTTGCCTTATGGTCCCTCATGAGTGTGTCATCCCCAAATAATACATCCTTGTGCACAAAAAGTAATTGAGAGGGTCTCCTGTCACTTGAAACAAACTGTTAATGCTAAAATGTTGGGCCATTTGGGGATGGAAAACTGCAGGTATCTATGGTGTGGGTTGCCATATTTTAGTTTCCCCACCTTTGGAAACCAGCTCCAATGTTGACTGTGTCTAACAGAAAACATATAAGCTTTAGAGTTATTCATACTGTAAATCCTAGTTCTTCCAACAACAAACTATGTGACTTTGGACAGTGGCTTCATTTGAATGGTGGCTTCATGTCCCTCAGCCCTGATTTCCTATGGGTTCAATTGGGATAACAATGTCTGCACCCCAGTACTGTTCTGAGATTCCAATGCAATAATGTATGCCATGGGCCAGGCACATAGTTGGGGCTCCCAGAAGCCAGCCTTTTTCTTACTGATTTCTAAGAGCTTTTTGTGGCTTTTTTTTTTTTTTTTAGTTTATTTATTTAGAGAGAGACAGAGACAGCAAGAGTGGGGGAGGGGGAGGGAGAGAGGGAGAATCCCAAGCAGGTTCCATACTGTCGGCACGGGGCCCAACGTGGGGCTCCGACTCATGAAACCATGAGATCATGACCCGAGCCAAACGTTTGACCAACTGAGCCACCCAGGTGCCCCTGTAGCCAACTCTTAATTGTAAATATGGCAAATATTTTTCTTTGTTTGTCCTTTGTTTATTTTGAGCCAAACAGGTTAATAGACAAATCCATCAATATGTTCCTTTGTGGTTTCTGGATCTTGTTTGTTTGTTTCCACGCAGAGGTGGGTTTTCTGTGAAGTCGAAGAAGCTTATGCTTCAGGGTCCCCCACCTCCTTGGGCCCTGTACCTAATTTTGTATTTGTAATTTTGTATTATTTTTCCTAAAATGGCTCCTCAAATGATTTCATCTTTGGGCCTCACAAAATCTGGGGCTGTCACCAATGATATGCTCTGAAAAGTCACCTTGCCCCAAATTATGAAACTCTTTAATATGATTAATTTTATATCTTTTCACTTATTTTTATTTTCTAAGTTTTCAGTGCTAACGGGGATTACTAGTGTGGTAATTTTTTTCAGAGTTGATTTTTCTCAGAACAAAATAGAGCTCTACCATCCATTCATTCATTCATCCAGGCTCTTCCCTCACCTTCTGCACCCAACTGGGTAGTGAGGTGGGTTCTGGGGAGGGGACAGGCAGGGGTGGCCTGGAAGGCTTCGTCATGGTGGCAGTGGGGATGCTAGTAGAGCAGGGGCAGGTGGGCTAGTTTCCGTTTCCTAGGGCTGAAATTGCCTCAGAACAACAGAAATGGACTCTCTCTAGTCCTGGATGCTGGAAGTCTGAAATTGAGACATTGGCAGGACACCTGAAGGCCGTAGGGAAGCATGTGGTCCATGCTGTTCTCTCAGCCTCTGGTGTTGCTGGCAATCCTCGGCATCCCTTGGCTTGTAGAAACCTCACTCCAGTCTCCACCTCTCTCATCATATGGCGTTCTCCCTGTGTGTGACTGTGTGTCTCTTTTTTTCTCATACGGACACCATCCATATTGGATGAGGACCCATCCTTACGACCTCATCTTGATTACGTCTGCAAAGAGACGATTTCCAAATAAGGTTACAGCCACAGGTCCCTAGAGTTAGGACTTCCACATATCTTTTGGGTGAGACACAACTCAACTCATAACAGGTGGATGTGGAGGCTGAATGTTCCTCACCTCAGTCCTTTGGCCGGACCTTGAGAGGCACCTGCACCATCAGGTGCTCACCCAGCTCTGATTGTACCCTCCCAGGAAGGAGGAGCTCACTGCCCCTGGGTGAGTCTCTTTCTTTCCTTTCCTTCTGTTCCCCCAACAGGTCTAGCAGAGATGAGTTGTGGCTCCTGAAATGCAGGGCAGGGTTTGAATGATGACCCCACGACAACGCTGTGTCCTAGTACATCAAAAACGCACACAAAAGGTGCCCATGACTTCTTGTTGAATAAATGAAAGACCCTGGGCAAGGTGCCAGTTTCCTTATCAATAAGATAAAGATAATAAAGTACTTGTCTCCAAGAGGTTGGGAAGATTAAATGGGATGATTAATGTGCCTAATCCAACCCCACATGTACGAAATGCTCAAGCAATGTTAGCTAGAATAAGCACGCTAATATGCCATAGCAAAGGGTGGATAATATTAATGAATAATTAATAGTATTAACAAATAATAATAGTAATCCTCCAAAGGCAGTCCGTTCCACTTAGAGAAAAAGCCACAGTCCTCATGATGTCCTGCTCTTTCACATGCCTCCTTGCCGCTCTCCAGCCGCAGGACCCTGCTCTCTGCTCAGCCACACTGGCTCCCTCATTGTTCCTCAGACGCCCCATGTGTGTTCCCATCTCAAGGCCTTTGGCTGTGCTTCCCCTGTGCCTGGAAAGTTCTTCCTCCAGACATTTGCACCATTCACTCCCTCGCTTTATTTAGATCTTTGCTCCAGGGCCCCTTCCTCACGAAGCCTTCCCTGAACGCCCTATTTCAGCTAGCATCTTCATCACTCCCTGCTCTTCTGTTTTATTTTGCTACGTATAGCACTTTCCATCAGACACCAGCCACTTGTTTCTTCTCTCTCTCCTGTCAGCCAGAATGTGCGCTCCCAAAGAAGCCTTTGCCGCATTCACTGTTTCATCCCTAGCACTGGAACAGGGCCCAGCATGTAGCTGGTACTCAGTAAGTATTTCTAAGATGAAGGGACTTGTAGAGCAATCCCCACATCTGTCAAACACTGTTTCTCATCACCTGTCTATCCTGCTCCTTGCAATGACCCTAGGAGGTGGCCAAACCAAGGATTATTTCCATAGATAAGGATGGGCGCCTGGGTGGCTCAAGTTGGTTAAGCATCTGACTTCGGCTCAGGTCATGATCCATTGATAAGGCATATGAAGCCCAGAGAGGTGAAGCAGTTCGCCTAAGCTCTTGGAACTAATTACTTGGGAATTAGTAATTACTGGGATTCAGGCTCGTAGAACTAATTCCTTGGGAAGCTGGGATTCAGGCTCCAGTCTGTGACGCTGTGGGTCTCACGCAGACCTGGGTGGCCCTCGGGATTCACTGATAATCAGTCACACTGTTGACATCCACGGTTGACAGGGGGACCAGACCAAACCAAAGTAAATTCTCCTTCTCCCCTCCCCCCTTGATGAGCATGCCCAATAGGTTTGGTCCTCTTTCCCCTTGGGCTGTACCAGACGAGTTCCCTGGTGTCCTCCTCCTGAGAGGGGTGGGTGTCTTCTCCTCGGAGCCCAGCAGAGGGCGCGGTGGAGACAGTAAGCCTGACCTTGGCTCTATCCCATCCTTAGGGACTGACTCCAGGTGAGGTGGGCTGACAGGACAGTCTGTGGGTCTGGGTGGCATGTGGCTCCAGGGTCCTGTGTATGCTCCGCTCTGCTGTGTGCTCAGGCGTCTTCTTGACCAGAGCCCGGGGTTTCCTTGGAGGACACCCGTTGGAAGGCTGACTCTAAATCTAGTGAGGTATGAGGAAGGAGCTTTGTAAGTCCCTGTCCTCCTGGCCCCGCTGAGGAGCTGGTCCCTGAAGCTGCCCTGCACTGCCACCTCTGGCTGAAGATGAAAGATGTCCCCTCAATCAGAAGTGTTGGAGCGCCTCTGGGGTGGAGGGGGTGGGCGGGTAGATGGGGGCCCTGCGGAGCCAGGAGAAAGGTGAAGCCGGCTTCCCTACCACTGCCTAGAGAGCCCCCCGCATCAAACGCTTGTCAGGAGAGTGATTCTTCCTTGAAGTCACAGCTTCTCCAGGGTGTTTCCTCCTCTTGGCTCGGGTGGCCTATCACCGGCCGTGGTTGCACCGTCAGCTCCCATCTACTTCCCCCGCTGTAGAGGAGGGGGCTCTTGCCTGGGAAGACATGGTGTCTCACTGCTGCCGTGTCGCAGCCCTAGCACAAGGCTGGCAGTGAGTGATGAAGCGCTCACCTTTGAATGTACGAATGAATAAATTAACGTGGGGAGCTGAGCGTTTTGTAATTGGATTCAAAGCAGATCTGGTACAGATCAGGACAAGAATGATCATGCCGTCGGGTATCAAGTATAGTCACTCGCTCGGATTGCCAGAAAGTCAATGAGCTTGTTTCAAGGCCAGACTCTTACACAGGACTCTACCTGGACCCTGACCCCAAGTTTGTGTTCTTGAAGAGACACACGTTTTCCTTCATGCCCCAGTTATATAAAATTCGTGTTCCACAAAACCTCGATTCATTGTTGCATTCCATAGAATGCATTCCATTATTGGTCCTTAATATGTGTCTAGCCCTGTGCCAAGCCCTGGGAATAGAGCAATGAACGCAACACTCCCTGCCATCTGGGAGCTCTCAGCACAGTGGAAAGCCCGGGAGCAAGCAGGTGGTCAGAGCGCAGTGTGGTGAGTGCTAGAAGGGGAGTTGGAGTACAGAGAGGCCACCTAGCAGACAATTATGTTTTGGCTGTCTACCCAAGTTCCCTTCCAAAGTTCTTCTTTCCCTTTGCACTGTAAGTCTTTGCAGGCACCAGGGCCTGCTTGACACAGCAGGAGCCCTGAAGATCCAGGGTCCGCAAGGGGAGAACACGTGATCCAAGCCTAGTCAGTTGTGGGCTTCTGCCTGGGGCTCTGAACCTGGACCCGATGTCACTGGGGGATTCAGATACCGGCACAGGAGGCTCTGGGGTGTGATGGGGGTGCTGGCAACATTGCTCTGGTCAGGCGGTTTCTGTGGTTCAGGCTACCCAGCTTCCCTTAGTCCCTCTTCATTTCTAAGTCTGGTCTCAGGGCTCCCTTGAAGTGAGTTCCGATAAAGTTCCTTTCTACTCAGTTTGTCCAGCGTACGTATCTCTTCTTTGCATCCAAGAGCTCTTGATTGGTACAAACTCCTCACCTAGTCTTGGCAGAGGAAGGCAAGTTTTCCAAATGTGGAACATTTATGCTCATCTCTGAAGGATGAGTGAGAATAAGCTAGATGGAGGGAGATGAAAAAGTGGGAATAGTAAGGAGAACAATGGTCCAGGCACAGGGAGCAGCCTGTGAGAGACCCAGAGATAGATGAAACAAAACAAAACAAAACCCCAAAACACTTAAAGGGGCAATCAGCAGGTAACTCCATTGCTCCATTGTTAAAAGAATTTGGATTTTCTTCTGAAGAAAACTTGGAGCCACTAAAGGCAGAGTTTTAACACTCTGTGATGCAGAGAATGGACTGGAAGGAGAGCAAGATGAATGGGAAGGGCGACTGTTCGGAAGTCAATTGCAGTGATTCAGGCGTGAGACAGTGGAGCCTGGTGCGGGGCAGTGCAGTGGAGATGGGAAGAAGGCAAGGGCTTCAGTAGCTATCATGGAAGGAAGATGGACAGAATGTGGTTGGGAAGGAAGCGAGGTCAAGGGTGACTCCTTTTGGGCTCAGATGGGAGTACCATTTAGAGCCAGAAAAGGAGGAAATGTTGGTTTGAGGGAGTTTAGTGATGGACACACTGAGTTTGAAGTGCTTGGGGCACATTCAGATAAAGTGTCCAGGAGCTGGTTGGATGTGCAATTTGATGCTCTTCCAAGATACAGACACCTTCAGGATGTAGATGGTAATCGGAGCAATAGAAGTTGAGTGTTGAGCAAAGCGTAACAGTAACGTTTATAAGCCAGGCTAGAAAAGAGCTTTAAAAGGACACCGAGAAGCCTGAAGGCAAAGAGATAAAAATTGCTGAATGCTTTTCATAGGTCAACTAAGACTGAGAAATGCCCATTGGATTGATCTGATTGGAAGCTCGGGATGGAAGCAGCTAAGGTAAAATGTGAATTCACATACATCAAAGGCCTACTTCCATAGGAGGCTCTCTTGCTAGTGACATTCACATTACTTTTAGTTCTCGTGGCATTATTCCCATTTTCAAATCAGCTCAGAGGAACAAAGTACCTTGCCTAAGATCACACTGCTACTAAGTGGTAGGAATGAACCCTATCTTGTTACTCAAGTCCTTCCTTTCCACTTTTTCCTTTTAGGTCCAGATCCTGTCAGGTAGAGTAATTTTATTAATTTGTGATTTGGTTAAGTATTCTGTGTGCTAGGCTCTGGGGATAGATACAGCCAAACAACAAAAAACTCCATCTCCTCACATTCTGGAGAGAGTTAGACCTAAATATGCAGTAATGGTGGTCATGGCACAATCTAAAAAGGAAGAGAATAAATTATGTGCGTTTTGTTTTTTGTTATTAAAGGAAGCTCTACACCCATGGCGCTGTAACTCCAAACCCTGAAGTCAGTAGTCACATGCTCTTCCCACTGAGCCAGCCAGGTAGCCCTGAGTTACATTTTTTAAATAGGGTAGACAGTGGGGTCCTAATTAACCCGGCATTTGAGCCACAACTTGGGGAGCCAAGTCATCCGGTTACGGGGGTGAGGGGAGAAATGGGAAAAAGCCTCTTATGTTTGGCATGTCCCAGGAAGGAGGCGGCCAGCGTGGCAGGAAAATGAATGAGGGCCAAGTTGCAGGAAATTAGAGAAATAGGGTGTTGGGAAAAGGACAGGACTGCAGACCAGATCAGATGTAGGGCTGTGCAGACCGAAGTACTATCTTGACTTAAAACCCACTATACTATGGAATGGTATGAAGATATACCACTGATACTACACCACGGTCGTTATTTTTGTGTTGTCCG
Source organism: Herpailurus yagouaroundi (assembly GCF_014898765.1). NCBI lineage: Eukaryota > Metazoa > Chordata > Mammalia > Carnivora > Felidae > Herpailurus > Herpailurus yagouaroundi. The sequence continues at coordinate 3,855,272 of NW_024412449.1, read as the reverse complement.
GCCATCCATGTACGGTTAGCTTCTCAAGTTACCATGTATTTCACAGGACAAAGAAATGTCACCAAGTTTGTTGCTATGCATTAGTAAGGGTTCTCTAAATTTGTGAGACTTCCCCTTGAATTTTCTCTCATCTGTCATTTTTTTTTTTTAAAGGTTTGAGAGAGCAACAGTGTGTGTACAGGAGCAGGGGAGGGTCAGAGAGAGAATCCCAAGCAAGCTCCGCGCTGTCAGCACAGAGCTGGACGTGGGCCTCCATATCACGACCCATGAGATCATCGTGAATCGAGAGGTGGACGCTTAATTCACTGAGCCACCCAGGTGCTCCTAAACCGTAATTCCTAAACCTGCCTATAGTTGCTACTTAAGTCACACACAACTCTATCAAGTATCACAATGTTTATTGATAGATACAAGTATATAAAATCAGGGCATGAACATGACTTGATAAATTAAGTAGACTTAATTTCAATACTATAATAAGAGGGACCAATTCAAATTCTCACCATTTGTTTCACACCCACAAAACCACTTCAAGGGCATTAATGATCTCTCAAAACTGATCAGTTTTGTGCAAGTAAACCATGTTTCTTTTAAAAAGACTTGTGCACTTGCCCAGGCTCAAGGATATTAAAATCTAGCACATAAAGCCCATTACTAGAGGTAGAAATACAGGCAATATACTATTACGGCAACAACCATCAATTACAGTTAAGAATTTTTCTGTAACAACCAAATGGATAATCAAATATTGCAACAACTCAAGTATTACTGAGCAAAGTGCATTTCTACAGTATTCAGTGTTGCTATTCAGTTTTCTAACTTAAAACAGCCTATGATAACTGGCAGCAAAGAAGGTCCTTGCAATAGACTGCCTCTGCTTGAGAACTTATGATGTAATTATTGCATGCTGCTAATATACTATCTAAACATTAAAGATACTCCTAAAATATTTGATGGTAGACTATGATTAAGACATTACACTACAAAAAAACCTTATGCAGAAGGAAATCCTAACTGACGTGCTTCTGCTTTAAATATTGTGAAAACATTACAGCGGAATGAATTTTCGCAGTGGTTAGGTCAAATGCAGTTACGTCATAGCAACAGTATGTTTTGCACAATTTAAGGCTTTGGCTGGTTCTTTAGTCAGCTTCTTCCTCAGATTCTTCTTCTTCAGCAGTTTCTAGCCAGGTTAGCCACTGATTCACCTGTAAATTTGTAAGTTAACAGAATTAAGCCATACTTCTGAAAGAGAAACTCAAATCCATAGTTTTGACTTAGCTCCTTTAGTGGGTTTGCTAGCTTGATCCTAAGTTTTAGGTGGTACACCCTTTATAATAACAAAAGCCTCCGAACATACTGTTAAATATTACTTGGCTATTGAAGAGAATTTATTCTTTATATGTAGGAAGCTGTTGACTTCTTGACACTACTTCCAATCACATCGTAGGCTCATTTTAGTATGGGACAGGGGCTCCTCCCAAACCTGAATTATGTTAGCAATACTGGGGAGAGAGAGGAGAGAGATTCCTAAAAAGATTTCTAGCCCTATCCCAGAATTGCTAGCAGATTCCCCAAGGGCAGGGAGAATGATTAGCTCACAAAGCTCACCTGTGAACCTTAGGAAGAAAATACTGTAGAGACCAGTGCTTCTCAAAGCCTGATCCCCTATGAAATCAGCATGAGAATCGCCTGGACTGTGTTGTGTACCACAGACCCGCTAAATCTGATTCTCTGAAACTGGTTTTTCAACTACTCTGTACGTGATTAATGTACTGTGATTTTAGAATCCCCAGAGATATAAAGGTCTTCCCCTAGGACTAGAATTCCACTCACAGAAAATGAAGATGTGAGAAAGGAGAAGCAATCTCTTCTTTACTAACATTTTTTTAAAAGCTTAAATCCAATCTTGTGCAATCACTCAACCATTCAACCTTTGGGAGTAGCTTTACTCCTAAAAAATGTTAGCCGCCAACATCTTACATATATAATCACTAGGATAGAAGCCTTACACCACTTCACAGCTTTCCCTCACTGTACTATTTTTACCAAAGCTTGTAAACATGCAGAAAGATACATACAGATAAAACTACAACTATTTTGCCTCCTGTACTTCACTAGATACTAAGTAAACTGAAAAAAGCAGACTAAATGCCTCCAACAAAAGATTTACCTGGAACAAAGCCTTGCCTTTCCCAGGAAATTCTTGGGTTATATCTTCTTTCCAAGCCAAAAAAGCTTCTTCTTCAATAATTTCCATGTCATAAAAGTGAACAAAAAAGCGGAGCAACATGCCTAAAAGATAACACACAAACCCCGTGATCTAGTGTGATGTGGAAAAAACTGCCCCACGCTCGCCACCGTCCGGCTACTGTCCTCGGCCACTCACCTTTGGGGAAGTTGCTGTTGTAGCAGTGCACCTGCAGGGCATACAGGGCACTGACTTGCAGATCAACGTGATCATGAAGGAATTTCTGCATTACTGGCTTGAAAGAAAGCAGCAGTTGTTTTTCCTGCTCTAACTGTTCTTTGGAAGGAGCAGAGGAAGAATCTGTCTCATCACTGGGTGGGTTTACTTCACTAGAAATATACTGTAAGAAGCTGCACAGAAAGAGATCTTGTCAGAACCCCAAAGCAAAATTTTCTAGCCCAAGAAAGACCATCCTTAGTCCCTTGCCTTGTATTTTCTAGTAAATGTTAATGTAACCCTGGACTTTACCTTACCTAGTCATTAAGATGTTCACAAATCCTTTATCTACATGAAGTTTGGGGGAGATGTTATCTTTAATCCATTTATATATGGTTTGAGGGGATGGATCCAACTTTATTTGCTTCAACAATTCCTTCTCCAATTTGAGGAGTGGGAATAAGAAACTCAGTCCCTTTCCTTCCAAAATCTCCAACATGCGGTCCTTATTCTGATCAATTTCTGAAGAGACAAAACCATCTACACATCAGCAAGTAGTTCATTTTAGCCAGTTGGCCTGTCTAGAAAATGGCTTTACAAATGATTTCCCAAATGTCCAAGATTTATAGTAACCCAGCAAAGCAAACACTTAGTATCTGGATCAAATGAGAGCAGTTAAATCATTATCACTTTTCATAAAGGTGAAATCTAACCTATGGTAATGCTTATCATTATCTGGACAAGATAATCCAGTCTGATTTGTATAGATCCACTCAAGATACTAAAGACTCTTCAGATTTTGTATTAAGAAAAAAAAAAAAAACCCCAAAATTCTCTTACCTGGGAGCATTTTCTGCATATTGACCTTGCTTTGTTGAAAAAGTTCTGTTAACCATTCTCGATCTTGTAATTTAGCTAATTGCTGAAGACAAAGTAAGAAGAGAGGAAAATGGGTGCCACTTTCCAGTGGTTGAGCTAGTTCTGAAATGCTCACCAGCTCTGAAATGATGGCACGAGCTGCAAACTGTGCTAAATATGATTTCACCAAGGGGATGTCAACCTCCAGTTTGGGGCACTGGTCCAATACGTTCAGGAAAGCCTTAGAAGGAATACACAACACAATCAACTTAGCAGTTCTCAAACGTGAATGCAAAAAAGTTCCCCCAGAATCAGAGCAGTGTTCTCACCTGCATGAAGTTGTCACTGGTGGCTATCCCTTCCTGTTTGAGCAAACTGATCAAAGAACTTGCTTTTTCTTTATCTTCATCACTTCTATCTAGTGACAGGATAATTACTTTGCTTAACATCTCAGGAAGAAAGTGTTTAGGAGCCCTCATCTCTCTCACACCACTGACCGCTTCATTCGCGTTCCCACTATTCAGATATTCAGTCACAACAGTTTCCTGAAAAGAACACAATCCAAATCTCTTTAGTGTTTTCCTATCTCAAATAGACTCCATGAATCAGACTATGGGATTATTTGAAACTTACAGTTAGTTTAAGTAGTTCTTCCTTTGATGGTGGTGGCTTTTTACTAGTCTTGGCAGGCTTTTCCTGGATAAGTGGAGGATTAGTTTTGAGACCAAGCTGAGGTGTCTAAAAACAAACAAAAACACAGCAACATGACAAGTATGATTTAATTTTTTTAAAAGTGTGTGAAGTTATAGGAAAGACCCTAAAAAAATTCTTCAGACATCTTCATAAAATACCATAACCATAGAAAATACTATCCTACTACAGTCCATACCTGTCCCAGAGGTGGTGTTTGAGTGCGTGGTGGTTGTGCACTAGGAGGAATCATAGTTATCTGGGGCTGAAGCTTTGGCACTTGATTTTTATTCATTAAGAACGACTGAGCAGGCCTCAGGCTAATCTAGAATTGAAAACAAAACAAAGTTAACATGCAGTTGGTAAACATTAGATCCAACATCCTAAGATTAATTCAGTATATACAGACATCCTAGAATCTAGGGCGGAAGTGAAGAGAATGGACTGCTGAAAAGTAAGCTCCATGTTAACGTAACTTCTGGCAAGAAAACTAAAGATCTGATCCACATGAAAATAATATACAGTTACAAAAATCTTGTATTTGTACTAGGATTGTCCTAGAATAAGCATCACTAAAATATTAACTAGAAAATGTCTTGTTTTATTCTTATAGTTAAGTCATTCTATACACAGAAAAACACAATTAAAATCCTGACAACCATTTTCTTTGCTTTAATTGAAGATTTTAAGAGACTTGCCCTCATATCTCATAATCTTCGCTCATAGGACGCTGGACATCCAAAGAAAGAAAAAGAAGTATAGAAAAGAAAGAATTAAAGAACTCCAGCATTAAGTCCTCTTAATAACGCGTCTTATTTATAATCATCGGGCAATAGATTTCTGAATCGACAAACTATGGCATAGAAGTAACATAGGCAAATGTACCTCATCTGCATTAAGCTGTCCTTTCTTAGAAAACCGAGGTGGCATATCCTTCGACTGTCCTTGCAGCTGGGATAAGAGTCCCTGACTCTGGTTATGGTAGAGCTGGCTTAGCCCCTATTTTAGAAAGGGAGAAAGAAAGTCTAGATAAAAAGGGGTCCACAAATTATGGTAATCAAGTACCAAAGGGATGAGCCAAGCCATAAGGAAAGCTAAACTGAATCTGCCCAGAGAAAGTAAAGATGCAACAAGGGAAGAATAAAAATCTAGTCCTATCAAATAAAAACGCTGTGATTTTACTAATTTTAAGGATAAGCATCTTACCCAGTTTTAAGTAACTGGTCACACAGATGCTTTGGTTTAGAAAAACAAACATTACCCTAAAATATCACTTTTAAAAAAGCAAAAAATAAATCACATGTATTGGAGGATTTAATATTTGTTGCCTAAGCATTCTTACGTTTCCTTACCTGGCTTTTCATAAACTTGCCTCCCATCTCTCCAAACTGCGATTGTGTGGGAGGCATGATGTGTCCCCCATGGCCATTGAAGAGTTGATTAGAACGATGACGCCCCATGGTGGGTGAAAATCTATCCTGGATAACTCCTGGACCAGTACCAATTCCGCTACCTTAAAATACATACAGGAACAACTCTTTACAACTCTGCTACTGTTAAAACATTTAAAGTTGATTTTTTATTTTAACAAAACCACGGTTTTGTTCAAAATCACCTGGCATTTGTCCAAACATATCAGCAAGTCCTCCAAGTGGGTCCCTATCCATTTTCATCCTGGGTGGCATGAACGGTCCCTCCAGAAAGAAGTCACTTCTCATCCCTTGAGCCATAGGAGCAGGAATAAAGACTCCTAGATCCTTTAGAAATAGCGAATAAACACCTGATTCTAGACACTATTTTACATAAATAATTCTCATTTGGGGAGAAAAAAACCCTTTCAGGCTACTGGAGTGCTAATTATGCAATTCTGTATATAATTTCTTCCCCAAATGGTAAACAAGAAACTAAAAACATTAATAAGCTCCACCAGTAAGAGGAGTCTCAAGTGTTAATAGGATCCTTGTGGTTCAATAAACTTAAAACCAACTGGATTAAAAAAACACCAGTATCTTACTTTTACTGCATCTTGACGGATTTGATTGATCGTCTTTGGTCCATTGTCAAGAAAAGCCTTGCGAGGAACCCAATGGTGTTCTCGCAACTCTACAGTATCCTTTAATTTAAAAATAGTTCCGGTAAGTTTTAATTTTAGTATTTCCAAAGAGAAGAAATCAGCTTATCAACACAGTTAAACCAGTTTTACCTGCAGCAGGAAACGAATCCTCGCTGGCAATTCCTTACTTAGCATCAAGGAGCACATTCGGGCAAAGTACTGATCCATTAAGGACTAATAGAAGAGAAAAATACTTCACTAAAACATGTTATGACAAAAGTGTACTATTTAAGGCTTTTAAGACTTCTCACATTATAATCAAAGTTGATGGGCTAATATGATAATCCCCTGTATCACAAAAACAAGTCCTTTGATTTGAAGAAAATTAACACAAGCTACTTAATAACATACCTTGGCTCGTTCATGGTCTAATCTAGGTCCCACTGTCCTCATTATCTGACAGAGGCACTCCAAATCCTCTCCCATATCTTTGAGTTGGACTCTCTTCTTCTTTTCCAAAAGCTACCAAAAAGAAATGCCAATGTGTTGACAAAGTCTTATTTAAGTTGTAACACTTTTCTACCTGTATTTTACAAAACACACTGCATACTTCAAGTCACTATTTACAACATTTAACTAGCAGTTTTGCTGACCATTCTGAAATATTAAACTAACCTACCAACATTCTCAGATAGTACAAATTATAATTGACCCCTCTCCCACAAATAATCACGTAACCAGTGATAAATCTAAGCCTACATTCACATACTTACTGTTTTGATGCACTTATGAAGGATAGATTCATGAATAAGATCAAGCTTTCCAAGTTCTCCAATGAATTTGATGTTCCCCAACATCTTGATCTTAGCAATGGCTCTCTGTTCCTCCTCCTCGGGGAGGAGGGGATTTTCACGCTTATCATAGACTGAAAATACACAACAGAAAAAAGTCAACATTCAGAATGAAATTCAGTATCCCCAGCAGTACTTAGGTATCAAACATAAACTCTCACCATCAACATTTCTGGTTCGGTTTTCAAATTCATCTTGTAATTTGGAAATTAGGAGGCGTCTGAATGTCTATTGGAAACAAAGACATTTGGCAGGTTTTGTTAAATGAAATCTTTCAAATCAACTTTGAAATAAGCAAGCAAACACTACCACTTACTGTGCTTTGCTTCTGTCCTGGTTGACCCTCTGCTGCTGGGCCATCAAAGTTTGGTGCATCTTCTGCCAATCGCAGACATAGCTGAGCATACAGTGAGCTATACTTTGGCTCTTCTAGGGCTTTGTCCACAATCTACAGAAAATGGCATTTTTCTTTTTTTTAAATAGGACAACCTTCTGAAAGTACCCTTCCTTTAACTTAATACTTCCTTATAAGCCTTAAGGATCTTAAACCTCCTAACTTTACTGACAAACTCTGCCTCGTTTACCTTATGCATATAATCTCTTACAAGTAAAGCCCCCCCACCCCCTCCAAGAGTTAAAAATATCTTGGATACTGAAACTATAAACAGACACTGAAATCTTATTATCAACTATCATACAATTCATTTCCAAGACCAAAATAGGTTTTCCACAGAAAGAAAAACACAAAAAATGTGAATAGCCTGTGCTTTAGCCCATTTAACTCTCCAAGCATTGTATGAACAATTTACAAATTCACCTTTTAGGACAAAGGACAACCACACTTGGGGTAAGCACTGTGTAATGTATGAAATTAGCAAATCTCTGTTGTGTATGTGAAACTAGTATGAAATTGTATGTCACACTATACTTCAACATGAAAAGTAAAAACCCACCTCTTAAATCTGATGCCATTAAAAGTTGGTTATTTTTAAAATCACCATCACAATTCAATAAACATGTAGCTCAGGCCTCCAAGTTTTAAGCAACAATGTAGCATGTACAGAAAACTTGGGTCTGTTAACTATTTTACTCTCCCTTTCAGCTAAGCCAATTTTTAACTTACCAGCAGTATGACCCCTTTAAGGATGAGTTTAGACTCTACACCCACATTGAGGAGCTCAAGGCATAGCTTGTCAAACTTTTCAGGAGTAAGCTTATTTAGTATGCTGGGGAGAAAGGAATCATACTAAGTGTCAGGCAACACACAAAAAATTAGAGTTGAAAAACAACTTTGAAATTAATTTTTTCTTCAAGACCCATCTTACCCGTATAACCAAAGGTATGTTAAAATAAAGCTGTTATTCAGGTAATATCTGTACCTGCTTCGGGGTCCCCAGCTGTTTGACAAATCTCACTACCTCAAAAGTCAGAGAGCAAGAATCTTATTAAGGCTAAAATCCAGGAACTAAGACCAGTGTGTTCCATGCTTCTTCAGTGGGTTACACATCAGGCATGGGAAATATCAGGACTTCAAAAAGGCTTATGTATTTTAACTCAATGACCACAAGCAACCCTTAAGCCTCAAAATAGCCAACATGCTGCTCTTCAGTTTAAGATAAAACTGCCAACACTGGCATTCGTTAAAATACACACTTTGGACATGAACATTGCTTTCTAAGTAATACAGCCTACACACGAGACAAACCCAGCCAACATTCTTTTTCCCTCGTTTTAGTGAAAGAACAAAGCAGATGTATAAACTTACCCTCTTACTTTCCTGAAGATTGCATCATGTCGTTCTTTTTCATTTGCGGAGTTGTTTGCTGCGGAGTTGTCATCTCGTCTAGTGCTTCGTGCAGGAATCCATTTCTGAGCGTTTTGCCCTGGGGTTTTCCCCAGGAACTCGCTAGTAAAAATTTATATAAGATTCCTAATTAAGATGATTTAAAACCTAGCACGGTCACTTATCAAACGTCATCCCACTCGGGTATCTTTCTAAATAGAATAAGCGGTTTACATGTTTTCAGTTTCCCTTACAACTAAGCAACTCGCAATCAATGCTTCTCAAATTCAGAATCACCTGAAGGGCTCGTTAAAAGACATTGCTGGGCCCACCCGCAGTTTCTGTTTTAGTGGGTCTGGGGTAGGACTAGATAATTTGCATTTTTAATAAACTCCCAGGTGGTGCCAATCCTGGTGGTTCTAGGAATCACACCTTGAAAACCAACATTTTCTAATGTTGTGTGACCATGTTCCTTGCATGCGTACAGCTCTACCACTAATTAGTACAGGTAACTGCTGATAATAGTAATTGTTGATTTCTGAATATTAATGAAAACAATCCAAAGAGCTAAGGATAAAGAGCAGTTCGAGAGCCCTAATTCAGGTAATTTAGCAAAAAGGATAATTAAGAGCTGATATTCTAAGAAACCATGCCCAGTATGATTAAGATTCTCGGTATCTATAACTACATCGTTATATGTGTGAAATACTATTAAACTAAATCTGTTCTATGGCAACTCATGGCTTCTACACACTTACTATACCTGTTGCCAGCAGTCTTGGGATAGTGCTGAGGTGCACCCCTACTTCCTCCTCCGCCCGAAGAAGCACTATTTAAAAGAAAAACTTCTTTAAAAATCCATATGCCACCTGTCTCACTTAAAAGGGCTAAAGGGTCTCTTTAAGTATTCTGTATTTCAGAAATTACACTACAGACGAAGAGGAAACTGGGCCTATAAAGGAAAGTCAAATCACTGACAACTACTCTTCAGAGGACAAACAAAAAGATAATGAGAAGTGAAGAACTTAAAAAAAAAAAAATGTACGTGGCACATTATACATTGAACTTGCAGCATATTAAGTCAGAATTACTTAGCGTGGGGATTCTTTGGATTTTGCGATTGGTCTCTTGGTAACAATTGCCAAAAATAAATCTCCACATACCTGAAACGAGAAGCACCCCCTTCTGCGATCGCACTCTCCACTTTGGCGGCTTGACAACGAAGAATCTTCAAAAGAATAATATTAATGGATGGGGTGGGGAGGGAAGAGGATGGGAGAAATGAAAAACCTAGAATGAGAAAGAGTACCAAAATTAGACACTGCTAACACACAAATCTATAAAGTTTCCTTCAATTAGAATTTATTTCAGATCCTGGCACTGCAGTTAACTGAACTTTGACTGCATTGCAGATCTCCTAAGACTAAAATAGAACGTACTCAAACACAAGTGGACAATTATTTTGCTTAGCCACCTGGAAATTCCCTTATGTTCAAAGATGCAAAGAACCTTCACAGAAATACAAGAGACAGCATTTCAACTGTGAACAACGAATCTTTGAAAAAGCCACATTCTACTTTCTTGAAAGCTGAGCACCGACATCAAGAACAGAAAACCTAACTTATCCGCATGGGCACATTATGTGGAAAATATCCTAAGTTTGCACTGCCTCGACGACGAGCCCAGCGGGCCGAATAAGACCTGACTAAAGGCTGTTTAGCAGTTTTCCTTCACTGTCCGTTCTTTTAACCCCTCCGCACACAGGGCATCCAGGAAGATGCGAGAGGGACATGGGTGTACGGTGGCTGGCACTCAGCAGGCGGAAGACACCGGCAACAACATGGCAGCAGGAACCTCCGCCCCATTTTTTCCCTTCCTGGGAACAAAAGAGCAGTGGATTCCTCCCACCCAGACTGGAGTTAGGGAAGTGCTTCCGACAGCCTCCCCTCGAAGCCGCTGGGGGCAAGCCTCGGTGGGGAGGAGCGGAGGCCGCCCCCGCCGGCCCAGCGCCCGGCTCTTTGTTCTCCAGGCAGGAAGGCGGCCTCCTTCCCACCCGCCGCCTCCGAGCGGGCCCCCTCCCTCCGCATAAATCCCCGAGGGACTGACAGCCGCTTCTCCGTTCCCTTCCCTGCTGACAAAAAGACGCAAATCTAGTTTTCTCTACCCTCGCCGGTCCCAGGCGGGGCCCGCTCCCCGCCGGCACCGGGGCCTCACATACCGCCTCCCCGCCGGGAGGACGGACTCCGGGACTCCTACGCCTCGGCTGGTCCCGCGCCAACGGCCGGGCCCTCCCCGCCGGCCTGCACGTCGCTCCCCGCCGGGGCGCGCGCGGCCCCGCCACGCTCTCTCCCTCCGAGCACACCAGCGCCTCGGCCCGCCCTGACCCCGGCCACAGACAGCCACGAAGACGGCCGGGGGACGCCACGGCTCCCGGTTTCCTTCTACTTCATCAGCAACGGGAAAGGAGAACAAAGGAGAATTTCTAGGTGCCCGGAGCGCGGAAAACACGCTAACAAGGGCCGCCCCGCCCGGCTCCGCCTGCGGCCGCCATTTTGTACCGCTCGAGAAGAAGCGGCCAGGGGACGGCGGCCATTTTAGAGCGCTCTACTCGGCGGCGGCGGCTCCACTCACCTTCACCGAGAACTCAGCAGCTGCCGCCGCAGCTGCCTCCTCAGGATCCGGTCGTCGGGGACAGGGAAGGGAGGGGGAAGGGGAACGGAAAACAAAAAAGGGGGAGGGAAGGGGGAGGAAGGAGTCGGGTACGACTTGAAACTCTCAGCTCAGAGGAGTCGCTGCCGCAGCCACCACCCAGTACTCGCCGCCACCTCCATAGAGCTCCGACTCGCTGCTGGCGCTGAGGCGTGTCTGAAGCCGAACTTATCACTCTGGAGCAGCCGAACCCACCAGAGCCGCCCCGAATGGCTCCTTCGCCACCCAATCAGCAGTCTGGTTGCACTCTACCACCAATCCGCGTAGAGCGGTGGGGAGGAGTCACAGGGCCAAGCTCGGTTGTGGCGCAGCCCCGCCGCAGTGCGCAAAGCCATATTCGCGAAGGCTCTGAGACCAAGCCAGTGGCGTAAGGGGAGCTGAGTACCGTGGAGATGCGGGCCACTTGCGTAAAGTCGGAGAGCCCTTCTGCGTCTGCGTTGGTGTGGCTGTCTCATCTTCCTCCTCTTTGTTCCCTGACTCTACCCTTGCTCGAGTTGTGTAGCCCTCTTCCCCTCTACCTCGTTTTGTCACCGGGAATATGGGGGTGGAACTCACTTCTCCCCTACCCTACCCGATTCCGGTCCGTGGCGAGTCAGAGCACTGATCTTTCCTGGCGCCCCCAAGGAGCCTTGATTTCCCCCCCCCGCAGCCCCGGCTTCTCCCGGACCGGCCTATAGGGTTGAGGCCTGGCGCCCCCGGGGCGCAGTGCCTGGAATAACTATTGGTCTCCAGGTGCTCAGCTACGGCCTCCTTAGGTCGGGGAGGCGGGAGGATGGGTTCAGGAGACAAGAGGATGCACCCAGATGCGTAAAGAAGACTTCATTCAGCCTCACTTTTATTCTACCCCCTGCAGAGTGAATGAGGGATAAAAAGAAGGGGTTTACTGTCTTTGTACCTCACACGAGAAGCAGCTTTTCCCGAAGGAATGTCCGGCCAGCGGTCACAGGAATACCCAGACTATACCAGACTTCTTTGGAAGAAGTATTTGCGGAGCGCGGGCGTTTGGAGGATTTTAATTGCTAGCTCCTGATTTTTGTTTTTTGGTTTTGTTTACTTGTTTTTAAGCACGTTGAAGATTGTCAGCCGTGTATTTCCATTTTATGTAAGGTTCACCATAACAAATAGGATTAGGCTTTTCAAAGCAGCAGGATGAACTATTTATACTTCTCAGGTAATATTTTTAAGGAGGGCTACCGGAAAATGAAGTGTTCCATCGTTTGCGACATTTCAGCTACAAAAAAAATGGAGTCCTGGCTATGCAAAAATGGAGTCATGTTTCCATGTACTTAGAAGAAATTTCCCCATCTTCATTTTGAACATGCAGTTCTCGATACAATGTATATCAAGAGCAAGAAACTGTGTTTTAACATGCATGTCTTTTAAAGAAAGTGTCCAATAAAGGACTGGATTTTCACAGACCAGACATGTTTGACAGGTCAAAACAGCTCTTGGTGTTGAAAGCACCTAGTCCATAATATAGTCTTCACGAAAGTTGCAGTTTGTCCTAAGACGTTTAAACCTGCTAATAGAAGGGTGTGGTGTGGCTCTGAAGATTTCTAACACAATTCCAGCATCTTTAGATCTTTGACATATATGAGGCTGATCATTATCCCTCATTCTTTTACTAGTTATTTGTTATTAAGTCAATTTCACTTGACCTTCATCTTTAACAATTGGAAAAGATCTGACTCTTGGAGTTAGTTACATGTGGAAAAAAAAAAACATTTTGGGAAAGGAGGAAAATTGTGTATCAAATACAAGAAATTGTGTTTCAAATACTTTGTAATTTCAGGACCCTGTAGCTTCAAAATAACACCAGAACAATATTTCTTTATAATATTGTTATAGGGCTTTATAGGTTTGCAAAAGGGCTTTTCATATTTGTGGTACTTTTTTACATAACTGGTTTACATTCTTCATGACTAATAATACATTAATCTAAAGGAATAGTGTTCAAAAACACTATTCTAGTCTAGATTTCAAAGAGAGTATTTCCTGAGCCCTAACACCCGGATGGTCTTTTGAGGAAACTGAAACTCAATAATTAAAAAAGGTTTTACTTACTCTTTGGTAATTGTGAACTCCTCTGCTATGGACTTGGCAGGTATGAATGTATGTGAGAAACTTGGCTGGGAGAAAGTAACGCAACTAAGAAGGTGAAAATATGGATAAAACATGATCATAATTACCTTTCAATCAGTAGGAGAGATAGATTCACAATTTTGAAATGTTTCCATCACATCATGGATGTATGAAAATTCAAGTCATTATCTGGATTTTAACTTTTAGTTTATAGAAAATTGAATTTTAAATACACCCACTTCAATATGCTAGTTTTCACATTTCCATTTTATGTCAGTTTCCTATAAGATTGAAAAACAGAGTCCTGACTGACTTGTTAACTAATATATTTTTGCATTCTTTTAACTAGCCATGTCAAATGCTGGTTATTATTCTAACACATACAACTCCTGGAGCATCTGCTACCCTCTTTGTGCTTCCAGATTCCCTAATCATACATCTCTAGCTCAAATCTCTAACTTCAGTTCTGAATTTCCAACAGCCTATTATTAATCAGAGATGCAAACTTGCAGCCATATTGTATTTGGGCCACACAGTAATTTTAAACATTTGAATTAGTTGACATTTACATTTTTGAAGATTTTTACACAGAAATCTAGATTTCTATCTTCTTATGAAAAATCTTAAAACATGGCAATACTGGGATTGAATTTCCAACAGGGCAACATTTAAGTATAGCTGAGTAGCCACTGCCTCATTTATGTTTTCTCTTCATTTCACTACAGTTAAATCTGATTTGATCTACTCATTTCTATTTCTGCCTGGCCTCTATGCCAGTTTACTTTTTTGAGTTATTTGTTCAAACTCAAACAATTAAGTATGTAACTAACTGATCATTTTCCTATTATAAAGAAAAGGAGTCAGACCGGTTAGTTCAACTATCTTCTCTTACTGTGTAATGTTGGCCAAATTATTTAACTACTCTCTTTTTTTTTAGTTTTTAAATCTGTAAAATGGGAATAATAGTAGTTATAGAGTTGTACAGATTAAATGGCATGTTTGTAAAGCACACAGCCTAGACCCTGACAATTTCTGTTACCATAGTATAATATTGATCAACCGTTTGACAACTGCTCTAGTTTTGCTAAGGATTCTACTAGAATTTATACTAGAAATTTGACTCTACATTTTCTCCTTCCTTTTGATCAGGTTTAATATTCAGTCATTTACTAAGTCCTAGTGTTACTTCCCTCTAAATCATCTTTTTCCCTACAGTGTCATTGCATACATCCTAATCTAGGCCTTAGTATCTTTTTCTCCTAAATTATTGAAAAATTCCAGTTGGTCTCCTAGTCTTTTCCCTCTACTCTGTATACACATTAGTCCTCCTTAAAACACTTTTTTTCCCCCACAACATATTATCCATGCTCAAGAATATTAGTGCTTCATTGTTTTCTACATCAGGTGATCTCAACCTTGGCTGCACAGTAGAATCACCTGAGGACCTTTTATTTATTTTAAGGTTTTATTTTTAAGTAATTTCAATACCCAACGTGGGGTACGAACTCATGAACCTGAGATCAAGAGTCACACACTCTAGTGAGGCACCCCGCTGAGGACCAGGACTTTAAAACAATGTCCGGGCTGGATCCAGTTCTAGATAAATTTGGATCTCTTAGAGTCCAGGCATCAACCACTTTCAAAGCTCTCCGTGCGATTCCAATGTACAGTTAAGGTTTGAGAACTACTGCAGCAGGTCAGAGTATTACAGAAAATGATACATTTTACAGTTGGAGAAAACCCTAGGAAAAGGAAACTGCGTTCTAGAAAAGACAAAGGACTTTCCCCAAGTAGGGAAACAGGCGTTAGAAGTCAGGAATTCCAGTTCTTGACGCTTTTGTCTGGCTTTCAAGCCCTTCATGTTCTGGCCCTACCATACCTCTTCTGTTGGCCTTATTTTTCACCACTCCCAGACACCCAATCTTCCGTCATAGAGCCAGTTAAGCTGGTATTGCTACCTCAAAAAAATTCACTCCCAGTGATTCTCCATAGCTTCGAATTTTGAGGCCATCCTCATTTATTGCCTCCAATTCATTCCTGAAGCACAGTTATGAGTGTATAATTGCCTTGCTCAAAAACCTCAGTAAGGTCTACCACAGCAGAATAACATCTGATCTCCTTAGTTTGGCATAAAAGGCACTTTGCAATCTTGTTTTAGACTACTTCCCTGTTCCTAGGCACATCCCTCTTCTATTCCTAATTATCCATATTCTCGTTCGATAGTACTCAAATTTTACTTATTATTCCAGTGTTCTATACCATATGGCTAAAATTTGGAGGTCTTTGTCTACTTGGCAGAAAAAAATAAAGCCAGTGAGTTAATATATTAATGGCTAGACATGGAACTTCGGCTTAATCTCTGTTTTTAAGGAGCTCACAATCTAGACAAAAGATATGTAATCTAGCCAATTACATACAAGGGCAGGGAAGGGTAGAATCAATGCTAAACTGCGCTGCCAAGAAAAAGTGCTATAAGGTTTCATGAAGCTGTAGCCATCCTTCCTTGAGTACCAAAATGATGATTTGGGATGGTCTAAATGGGCAAAGAAAGTTCTTGAGTTGATCGGAACGCTGATGACTTTTAGTTTAAAGCTAATCAGTTTTAATTGGTTAGACTGCTGTTTTAGGGAAATTAACCTTGTGCTTGGAGTAGAATGGATTGAAAGGCAAACCTGAAGATAGGGAAATCAGTTAGAAGGCTATGTACTGTATTATTTTTATGGGGCTTATTTTTATTTCCCTTTCAAAATCATAAGGTCCTTGAGATGGAGAACATTTCTTTTGCATTTCCAGTAGAGTTCTTTGTACACAGCAGGAGCTGAGAAAATATTTATGCATATTATCTTGTTGACATTTATTCGTTCATTTTTCTCTTGGCTTCCATGACTTGACAGTTTCCAGGATTTCCTCCTACCTCATTGTCTCCATTACCAATTCAGCTGTCTTTACTGGCTTCTCCTCCTCTGCTTGACCTCTAAATATTAAAGTACCCAAGGATTTATTTTAGACCTTCTTCTCTTCCCTCTGACTACTTTCCCCCTAGGTAATTCACCTATCCTATGATTTTAAATACCATTTATATAATGATGATTTCTAAATTCATAACTCCATCTGATTCATCCCTTCCCCCATGCAAACTATAGATATATGTCAAATTGCCTACTGAAATTTCCCCTTGGGTATCTAATAGGCATTTCAAATTTAACATGTTCAGAATAGTTTTTTCCCCCATTGTTCATTATATGCTGGTTGCTAAAGCCAAAACCCTATGAATCACTCTTAATTCCTGTCTTTCTTCTCCCATATCCAATGCATCAAAGTTCTGCTGGCTCTATCTGCAAAGTATATCTTAAATCGGTCCATTTCTCTTGATCTACATCACTGTCACTTTAATCTAACCACCATTATCTCTAGCCTGGATTACTGCAATAGCCTCCTAACTGGTCTCTCAACTTCATCTCTTGCTCTCTAATACATTCTCTACCCAGAAGCCAGTCATCTTTTAAAAACGAAAATCAGATAACACCACTTCCATGTTTAAAACCCTTTTGATCATGGATATATGTTATATCCATAGTAAAATTCAAACTTCTCATTGTGGCCTACGTAGCTTTCCATGATCCAGCCCTTGAATATCACTCTGGCTTCATCTCCTACCATGTTCCTCCTTGTCCTTGATAGTTCAGTCACACTGGTCTTTTTCTTTTCTTCAAACATTTTAAGTTCATGCACAGCTTTCTATTCCTCAAACATGCAAAGGCTGAGGCTGCTGCTTTTTCAAGTGCTACTGTCCAAAAAGCTTATTCCTGTTGTTGTTTTTTTATGTGGCTGGCTCTTTTTCATAATTTAGGACTCAGCTTTATCAACTTATGGTCACCTTTTTAGAAAAGTCGATCACCCTATGTAATATCTCCCTTCCAGCCACTCTATCTTATTAGTTGATTTAATTTTTTTTCATAGTCCTTATCACTATATGAAATGATTTTGCATTCTTTCTTGTATATTGTCTGCTTACTGCATTAGTATGTAAGCTCAATGACAGCATGGACTTTGTCATTTTCACTGTTATATCCCTAAATACAGTGCTTTTAGAAGAGTTTCTGGCATACAGAAAATATCAGTGAATATTTATTAAATATAAGAATATACATTCTCTCATTTGAGTGTCAGTACAAATCATGTGGATAAGTAGGGAAGGGTCATTTCCCCCATTTTATTTTATTTTATTATTTTTTTCAACGTTTATTTTTGGGACAGAGAGAGACAGAGCATGAACGGGGGAGGGGCAGAGAGAGAGGGAGACACAGAATCAGAAACAGGCTCCAGGCTCTGAGCCATCAGCCCAGAGCCTGACTCGGGGCTCGAACTCACCAACCGTGAGATCGTGACCTGGCTGAAGTCGGACGCTTAACCGACTGCG
>NW_024412449.1:3613830-3837409 GCF_014898765.1 Herpailurus yagouaroundi | reverse complement strand
CCTGGCTGAAGTCGGACGCTTAACCGACTGCGCCACCCAGGCGCCCCTGAAATTGACATTTCAATTGGTAGATTTTGAGTAAAGCAGATCACCATACATGATGTGGGTGGGCCTCATCCAATCAGTTGAAAGCCTTAATAGAAAAAGGAATAACCTCTTTCAAACAAGGAATTCTGCCAAAAGATGGTCTTTGGACTCAAACCGTAACTCTTTCCTGAGTTTCCAGCCTGCCAGCCTGCCCCATTAGATTTTGGACTCACCAAGCCTCAACAATCACATGAGCCAATTCCTTAAAATAAATCTCTCTCTATATATAAATACAAATCCTGCTGGTTCTGTTTGTCTGGAGAACCCTGACTAATATAGCAGCTACTTGGAAAACTACTGTGGCCAGGTAGAGTTGTCTTTTTGGAGAAGTTGAAATTAATCTCATTTTCTTACTTTCTCTGGAAGGTTGATGGCTAACTTAAAACGCAGGTCATTTAAAAAGAGTACCTGGTCGTAGGTAATTTTTAAAGTGCAAGTACAGATATGCAAGACATTCAAACATGCAATTACTACGGGGTGAGTTTTAAATGCCAGAAGATGGGTTATTTATGCTGTTGCTTTAAGAACTAGTATATATATGTGCTGGAGTGGAATTCATCTACTAACTTGTTTGAAAACTTAATTTATATAATGAGAATTAGAGATATGCTATATGAATACATGTTTCTCTTTATAAATTTTTAAGTTTCTCTAATGAAACTTAATGAAAGAAGACCAATCATGATAAGTACTGAGCTTAAGGATGATGACAATAATCATAATAATACTTCAGAGCTGTGCAGCAGTATTTTTCTAAGTAGTCCAAAGCATTTTCTCATGTCACATCATGCTATCTTTTAGGGTGGATGGTAAGACATAGGTAGTATTACAGTTCTATAATTCTACAGATGATGCAACTGAGGTACTCTACGATCTATATCTAAGGTCTTGCTCCTGAAGTTGCCCAAGGCAGGGTCTAGAAACCAGGATACCCAGTTCTATGCCAAATATTCTTCCTTCTTTTTAAGTTGTTTGCCTCATTTGTTTCCTGGGCTGGGAATTCAGGATCCCTGACCCTTCTTCAGATTTAGGAGGTAAACTAGAGCTGTGTTTGTTGTGTGTTTAGATATCCTGTATTTCTAGTAATTTTGCCACAGACTGTGGTATAACCCTGAAGGACCACTTCAATGGTGGAGAATTTCAAGGATTTGTGAATACTGTTGGGAATTCCAGCACATTTGGACTTGAGTACTCTAGTACTCATCATGGCTTGCAATTTTAGACTAAAAATATTAGTGAACATGGGAAAGATATGAGAAAATGAGAAATGGGAAAGTTTTGTGATACCAAGTAAAGGAGTTTCTTTTTCCTAGGTTTATTCATCCATTGAGAGAGAGAGAGTGAGCGAGCGAGCGAGCACAGGAGGGGCAGGGAGAAAAGGGAGAGAGTCCCAAGCAGGCTCCCCACTCTCAGCAAGGAGCCCTATGTGGGGTTCAAACTCACGAAGTGTGAGATCATGACCTGAGCCAAAATCAAGAGTCAGATGTTCAACTGACTGAGCCACCCAGGCGCCCCAGGTGAAGGAGTTTTTACAGCACAACCAGCTATGTGCTTTTTTGAATCTTAAATTTTGGCAATGAAACTCAAATGTAGAAGAATGTTCATTTTTACCCATAAAATTATAAATTCATTACATGTGATTGCTCTGGTTCATGTAAATATTGCTCAAAGTGTAGTAGTCATTCTATCAATAATTTTGGTAGGATAATTTTTGTGCTCCTAAAAATAATAACATATTACTTATAATAACTAAAGAACTTACTGAAAATAACATACAATGATTGAATAATGTTTGCTCTATAGAAAAAAAATAGAGAGCCAATTATAAAAGGGAAAGAAATTTGAAAATAGTGTGGCAGACCTATGTGTAACAAAGTGAATTCTGGTTGCTAGTGCACCAAATACCTACCTTTCCTTGGCTATAAATACACTGTTCTCCGATTGACAGTTACATTTTATTGTGGTTGATTAAATAATAAGTGGAGAGAGAGAACATTTGTGAATCAAGAAACTAAAAACAGAAAGCAAAGTATCATAGTGAACCGATACTGATCCATAGTTATAAAAGTCTGTCTTAAAGACTTTACTTTTTCTCCCACAGCACTGCACATCTTCATTTTTATGTCCTGCAGCTCAACTCAGAGCCTGTCCATGACTCCTCCCCTCCCTTAAAAGAGACAGTACCTCTTGGGGTACACAAATCAACAAAAATCTTGGCTTGGGATGCAGAATGACAAACCAGAACAAAGGATTGTCCTTATTTTTAGTTAATTCACTGTATCCTGTTTCAGATCCTCTTTTCCCCCTCTCAACTATCATTTAACTTAGAACTTTATATTTTAGAAAGGATTTTTATTCTCTTCTGGACAGAACATTTTACACATTTGCCTGCTTTCTGCATTCATTCACTGTGATTACAAGGCAGAGACAAAATCCAGCTGTTCGGGGAAACAACTGGTGAGAAAGAAACTTAAATACATTTATTCAATGGTAAATTCACTCACACCTTTCTGATTCAGCTCACCTTTCCACATCTGACTGGAGCCAAAGGGCAAACACACATATACTGACAAACCACCAAATCAAAGTCAGAGGGGTAAAAAAAGGACCAGAGTCATTTCAAGTCCAAAGTAATGACTTTTGAGAACTTGGAGAGCTGATGATTTGGGAAAGAGAAAGTATTGTTTATTTTTAATTAAAGGAATTTAAAGGAAAGTCAGAAAAAAATGTAATTTTGACAATCCCTGGTAAGTTTAAGAAAGAAACAAGGGAGATCAAGATTTATGATTACAAGATGCACTTCTAAGCTCTCAAAGAAAACATAATGTTAGAAGTCAAAGGGTAAACATTCTTTTTTTTTAATGTTTATTTATTTTTGAGAGAGAGACAGAGACAGAGACAGAGACAGAGTGTGAGCAGGGGAGGGGCAGAGAGAGGCGGAGACACAGAATCAGAAGCAGACTCCAGGCTCTGAGCTGTCAGCACAGAACCTGACGTGGGGCTTTAACTCGTGTACCACAAGATCATGATCTGAGCTGAGATTGGATGCTGAACCGACTGAGCAACCCAGGTGCCCCCAAGGGTAAACATTTTTTCTTGCATTTAAGAGTCAATGAGGAAAATCTTGAGAATCTACCTAAGTAAACAGCTACTTCTTTGCCTATAGACCAAATGCAGCTCATTGAAAAACAAATGCAGTATTAGCTTCTGCTTCATCTCTATGTTCTGCCTAGCACAGTGTCTGGCACATTGTGGTCATTCAATAAACATTTGCTGAATTGTTAGTGTGACTGAAGTAACATAGATCTTTCACCAATAACATCGTGGGTCAACTCATAATAATTAACAAACACTGTGCATACTATGTTCCAAATATAGTTCTAAATATTTTATATGTGTACACCAACCCTAGTAGGTAGTTGATACTCTTCTTTCAAAGACAAGGAAGCTGAGGCACAGAGAAATGAGTATGTGACAGAACCAGAATTTGAGACTAGGTAGCATGGGTTCTAGATTCCAAAAGCTATACCCCACTTACACTGCCTTGGGTCAATCAAGAGAGCCCCACAGTAACTCCA
The DNA here is from genome assembly GCF_014898765.1 of Herpailurus yagouaroundi. Classification (NCBI taxonomy): domain Eukaryota; kingdom Metazoa; phylum Chordata; class Mammalia; order Carnivora; family Felidae; genus Herpailurus; species Herpailurus yagouaroundi. The sequence goes on along the minus strand of NW_024412449.1, from coordinate 3,833,744 downwards.
TGCTAAATTTAAGCAAAGCTGGATACCTGTCTGACCTAAGAACCAAGAAGACGAAGTGTGCCACTAGGCTGGGGAATTAGCATAGATATGAGGTGTTGGCTGATAGTAAGCCCTGGGAATCAGGAAGGGCCTCTGCTAGTTTATGGAGTGGGGCAAACACACTCACTCATACCCACAGTTTGGTTAGTGGAAAGTGAAACAGATTTCAATTCTTCAGCAGGTCTTTTAGACCACTTTTCTGGTCACCTTCATGTTGTACAGAAATTGGAAAAGGAGAGAGGTTAGGGGGTCAAGAGGGAGAGAGAAATAGGGATTAAAAGCCAAGAACAAAAACTGGCATGGGGAAAAGGGGAGGTGGAGTCAGACAGCCAAGACTCAGAAGTTGATAAATCCATTATGGTGGTAGTATGATTGAATGGAGTTTCAAAAGTTTCCTCTTACCTCCACCCCTCAAATTCTGCTAAAAGGTCTTGTTCCTTTTGATCAGAGGAACAATATAAATACCAACAAGTAATAATGAACGTGGTTTTTAAAAAATCAATCTTACGAGAGAAAGACTAGAAGGGGAAGGGGTATATAAAATTTAGCTTGGAGTTTTTAATTTTCTGTGGCATAACATCTAAAGGACACTGTCAGAAATGGTCCTGGGTAGACAAGAATAGCATGTGATTTTTTTCCCCTCACTGACTGAAGAGGCCTGCAATCATCTTTGGTCCAAGTGCTACATGTAAATCCACAGAACATACAGGTAGATGCACAGATAAACTGGTGATAGGCACCAGGTGAAGAATAAGGACAACAGTTTATTAAAAAATGGCCTGAAATCCAATTCATATGCAATTTTCCCCAGGGCCTACATGTCTGAGACCTCAAGGAAAGAAGGGGACAAAGGACATGAGGGGCACCCTCAAGTAGGCTATTGAAAAGATCTCATGAGCCTGGTCACCAATTAACCTGTTTTAGAACAAAAGGCTATGCTTTGTAAATTGGAATTTTCCTTTTTGTAGTCTCTTTGCTGAACTTCCTTTTGGAATCCATTATGTTTTAATAAAACTCATTTTGGAAAAAAAAAAACAAAACAACCTTAAATGCACTAATAAGGAAATTACCTACTATATGCCAGGCATTGTGCTAAGGGTGCTAGGGATATGATAATGAAGAAGGCTTTGCCTTCATGCAGCTAAAAGTCTTAGCCTTCATGTAGCTAAAAGTCTTTTGGGGGAAGAAAGACCCTGAAAAAGAAATTCAAATGTGATGTGTTGTTATGAAAGAGGAAGTACAAGTTGCTAAGGGCATTAGCGGAGAGAGCAATCAGACATAAGCAGAAGAGAAATTCTCAGTGGAAAGAAAAGCCAAGATAAAAACCAAGAACTCTCAAGAATAAGTGGGAATAGGTGGACATCCATGAAGTTAAGATTTTATTCATTTGACATCAAATGGGTTGAATAGTTCAATTAGGTAAGGACCCCCCCTGCTCTTTTTTTTTTTTTTTTTTCTTTTTCTTTTTGGGCCTTTGTCCAGAGAGTGGGAGCACTCTGAAAGATCTGGTCTGAATCCAGGCTCTTTCATTATTTTTATGGATTAATTAAAACTGTTATACACAACACGGCTACAGAATGTGGGAGATAGGGCTGTTGTCCAGAAGAGCTGATAGCCTGGAGAGACGATGTATAAAAATGAAAGAAATAGAAGCAGTTTGTCAGGAGGTATAAATGAATAAAGCCTTATAAAAGGCAGAGGAAGAAATTGCTACGGGCAGGAATGATAAGACATGATGTCATGATGGAGATGTCCTATTTTAGAACTTACTGGTAAGTTATACCCCAAGACAGGGCTTAGTGTACAAACCTGGGTTTTAAAATTGACCAGGATTTATCAATCTCCATAACTATTGATATTTTGAGGCAGATAATTCTTTATTATTGGAGGCTGTAGTGTATTGGAGGATTTTTAGCAGCAATCCTGGCCTCTACCCATCACATCAGTAGCAACATTCCCCTCAGTTGTGACAACAAAAAATGTCTCCTAGCATTACCAAATGTCCCCTGGGAGGTAAATCACCCACCAGCTGAGAACCATTGCATTAGACCCTGATACCATATTGAGCGTTGCTCAAAATGGCATACGGAAGGAGGTTCAGCAATACAGGGGAGTAGCCAAAGATGGGTTGATCTGTAGTTATGATGAGATAAATACTTGACATCAAGATTACACATTCTGGTATCTAGGAGGGGGGTCTTGGACTCCAGAAAGCCAGGCAAAAACTTCCCTTTCAGTATGAGACATTATGGGTTCAACTGTTATTGAGACTATCCAATGATCAGGACTAGACAGCTATTTCTGGGCCAAATGAACAGGGAAGATAATTCCATACTGTCTCTCTCACTCAAAGGGAAGATAAAAATCTACTCAAACAAGTATCTATTAGGGATCTACAGTACAATTATGTCAACATATAGGAGATGAGCAGGTTGAGCCATGAAGAGCTGGAACAGGTGGAAACAGATGTGAAAGCACTTCCTTTAGGTTTGGGCTTACTCATGGGAGCTGAACTACATACTCTTTCAACAAAGGGAAGACATTTTAATAATATTATATATTACTCATTAAGTGTCTACTATGTGCCAATACTTTAAAAACAGTATCTCACTTAGTCCTTAAAACAACTTAGTGAAGTATTACTATCCTCATAGTTTAGCCAAGGTTTAGAGGAGTTAATAACTTGCTAGTTTATTAACAGCTAGTATGTAGATAACCCAAAATTCAAACCCAGATTTGTCTGACCCCCAAAACTTTGATCTTTCCAAGCACCATGCTGTCTTCCAAGGTGTAATAAGAAAGTGATGTCAAGGAAATTTTGGTTTCAGTAAGGGGTAGGTGTATGGGAAATGAATAGGCTCTGGCTGAAAGAGGAATTGTGTAAGGATGAGTGTTTACTCATACATACAGAGGTTCTTAGCAAATATTTAAAGACAGTTTGTAAAATAGTATCATGTTTAATTAAGGGATTATGTTTAAGGGAGGCACTGATGAATGCTGGATATCTAAAATATAATTTTATGCTTGTTCTTAAAGAATCCTCAATCTAATATAACACAACTAACAATTCTACAGTATAATAAAATAATACTTTATGTGAACAAAATTCCGTGGAAGCTGTGGGTTGATGCTCAACCTCTTTCTAATCCAAAAAAGCTGGAAAATTAGTGACATTTCCCAGACTCCTTTTCATTAGGATTCTAAATGTGATTCAGTTCAAAGGATCTTGTGAGAAAGGAATTCAGAACTGAGCCATGGAAAGATACATGGAATGTAATTCACTTGTGTGGATTTGGCAGAGGTAATATATGTGATTCTGGAGCTAGCAGTTTCCCATAACATAGCAGCAGCAGCAGCAGCAGCAGCAGCAGCAGCAGCAGCAGCAGCAGCAGCAAAAGTAATGCAGTTCTGTGGTGAACAACAATGGCAGCGGCTTCCTACAGCAATGATAGTGGGAATATTTCTAACCATGGTAGAAATGGATGGTGGTGAGGACTGAAGGTTATTCTGAAGAGTTGGGCCTAAAAGTTTCTCCTTTGGTACTTTCGAAGATTTTATAAGCACTCAATTTTTCATTTAAAAAGTTTGCCTAAACATGAACAAATTGATGAGGACAGCACAAGCATCCTGGAACACTACTGTAATAGCTGTCCTCTGGGGATAAAGGTTGCCATGTGTTGCCATTCAAATGGGTTTTCTAATTTTAATGACGGTGAGAGATCCTGAGGTGGCAGAGGTCAGGTAGCAGAACATAACTGCTGTAGACACAGTGAGCACAATTACCAACATAAAGTAGTATTATAGTAATAATTGAAAGGTTTGATCTACAGAGATCTTTGGTGGTGGTTAACTCTTCAGAGTTTCCAGTACTAAAATAGCTAAGGTCTTAAATATTTGTGTAATTGAACAAACCCTAGGTTGGGAAAACAGAGGCCTGACTAGAGATACCACCAAGAGTAATGTAATACCTTTCACCCATTTCCTAGTTCTGGAAAGTTCACAGACTCAGAACTACTTGAGTACAGAGTGTGCTAGGTACCTGTGAAAAAGGACCTTGTGATAATATCAAATGTATCATGTGTAAATCTTTCTCTCAGCCTTTCCCTAAAGGGACATACAGCTATATCCTAGGATAAAACTGTACACAGGTGGGGGGGAAGGGAGAAGATATGGACAATGGTGTTAATCCCTGGTGACCCAGAATATTATGCACACAAGACTCACTGGTCTTATTGTATATCCTCACCATCCAGTAGCAGCGAGCCTTTAGAATTCTTGAGTGGTCTTCTGAAGACTCAGTTCCAGTGTCGGCAGGGAGGGAACAATTTGCAAAGTTAGGGGTTGTCCTATCGCAGGGATTAGCAAATTATAGTCTGAGGGCTAAACCTGGCCCACATCCTGTTTTTGTACACTCTTTAAGAATGGCTTTTACACTTTTTAAGGGTTGTAAACAAAAGCAAATATGTGACAGACAGCATATATGGTCCTTAAATCTTAGAATATTTACTATCCTTTATGGTCCTTTATAGGAAAAAGTTTGCTAACTCCTGTTCTATAGTATTATGTGTTGTGAACTAGCAACTAACATAGAGTGCTGTTTTTCCCTTATCTACAGTACATAAACTGGGGATCCAGGAGTGAGATAGACACCTCCCACTATCATACCTGTTGATCTACCCATAAAATGTTTTGCTTTCTATTCCCGTAACTTTGAGGTTTGCCATTTAAAGATCTTAGTATCCAAGGGAGGAATATGCTCTGTGAAAAACTCAACAATGGTTCCACTTAACTGGAAGTTTAAACTGATAGTTGACTATTTTGGGCTCTTCATGAGACTGGAACAATAGGGGGGAAAAACAAGTTACAGCATAGGCTGGGATAATTTATCTTTGATATCAAGTGAAAATCCGATTGCTGTTACATAATAGGAGAAAGGATGAGAATGTCTTGAAACTCAGGAGGTACTCTGGGTTACCTCCTAGTATTGCTATGTACAGTGGAAAATAGAAAACTATAGCAATTGAATTCAAGCAGAAGCATTAAGGTGCTTCATTCCTGAAGAATGAAGATTACCACATCATGTGAAAACCTAACTAGCTGTAGATGCTGGCAAAATAGATATAAAATACATGATGGATGAAAAAAACCTCAGACCAGTTATAAAATGAGGATGTAGTAGCTATCCATCTCCTGTGTTCTGTTTTATATACATCTATGTATGTTAATCCTACTCATTGACTTGTTTTCTTCCTACTTGATATAAGGTATATTTGTAGTTTAATTAATGGTATTATACCAATATTAATTTTTTAATTTGTGTATGATATGGTGATATAAGATGTTAACATTGTAAGAAGCTAGGTGAAGGGCATTTGTACTATGCAATTTTTCTGTAAATCTAAATTTATTTCAAAATAAAAAGTTAAAAGCACAATTATAAAAACAAAATATATTATAATTTAGAAATACATATAATAAGGTGATGAAATTTTAGATGCAAGCTGGCAATAAAAAATGCACTTATATAAAGTTTGATCTTTTTTAAAAATACAAATGGCATTAAATATTTCTTCTAAATTACACTAGTCACACAATAATTTTTCTTCTATTATTTCTTCAGTGAATGCTGCCTTAAAATTCTCTCTCATCTCTTTTTTGGAACTATGAGAGAGATGTTGAAATCTCTGGATTTTTCTTACATCTTAAACCACCTCTTCTCCAGTATCTTTGTTATTTTGGAATAATTTTTCAGCTTAGTCTTCCAGTTTTGTTTATTTGTTCATCATCAAAGTCCATTTGCTGCTTAGACCATGCTTTAATTTAAAAATGTTTAGGGGTGTCTGGGTGACTTAGTCAGTTAAGCATCTGACTTCAGCTCAGGTCATGATCTCTCAGTGCGTGAGTTTGAGCCCCGCGTCGGGCTCTATGCTGACATCTCAGAGCCTGAAGCCTGCTTCAGATTCTGTATCTCCCTCTCTCTCCGCCCCTCCCCTACTTGTGCTCTCTCTTTCTCAAAAATAAACATTTAAAATAAAATTTAAAAATAAATAAAAATAAAATTTTAACAATTATTTTTTAAAAAATAATTATTTATTTTGAGAGAGACAGAGAGGGAGGGAGGGAGGGAGGGAAGGAGAGAGAGAGGGAGAGAGAGAAAGAGAGAGAGAGACACCCAAGTAGGCTCCGCACTGTCAGCGCAGGGCTCCACTTATGTACTGTGAGATCATGACCTGAGCCAAAACCAAGAGTTAGATGCTTAACTGACCAACTGACCCACCCAGGCACCCCTAATTTTTAACAATCTTTAATCAGTTCTTTTTCACAAATTTAGATGCAGTATTCTCTCAGTCTCTCATATTCCTCTGGGGATATTCTGTATAAGGATTAAAATCTTAAAATACATGTAAGGTGCTTAGAACAATGCCTGACACCACACCCATTATACAGTAAATAATTAATTGTCATTTCCAAGACCCTCCTCTGTTTACTCTAATCACTATTTGCTTGGGTGTTAGTTCTTTTGTTGATTGGTGTCAACCTTTCATAGTATTGGTTTTCCTTGGTATTTGGTGGTTCTTGATTTTGTATTCATTTTCCTTGGGTATTAGGCGGTTCTTCATCTTGGTATTCCTTATTCTCTGTGCATGATGCTGTTTCTGTTTACCATAGTTTGCTTTGATGATTGTGAGGGAGGGTATAGTAGCTAATATTCTGGGTGTGAAATGAGGCTTCCTTTCCTGGATATAGCCTCCTGGGGTATTGTCTGGCTTATCTGCCACAAGTTTCCAGAGTCATCGAGCTAGCCTAGGGGCAAATACCATTCCAGAGTACCCTAAGCTTTAAAGAATGAATGGAGGGAAAAACCAACTCAACCAGAGGTTTCAAATGCCATTCTTTTATGGTTGCTCTAGGACAATGTACCCTTCCCATTACCCCTCAACTCCCAGTTATCCATTGCCTCTGAGCTTGAAGCCTGATTTTTGCTCTGCAAATCTGATTTCATATGCCCTCTGACTTTCAGGGAGTCCTCAAAATTCCAAATCTGCTGGCAATCCTGGACTCCAAAAATCTTTAAAAATCTTGATCAGGTTTTTTGGTTTGTTTTTACAATTCTGTGCCTTTGTCACCTGGCAGAATCAGATTCATGCTTTAAGACTCAAAGTAATTTTTCTTCTTCAATTCATAATTCTTTAATCATATTTCTTCAGTGAACTTACATAGCTCCTTGTATACACCTTTATTGTTATTTACAAATGTCTGTATCCTTTCCCACTAAAACTGTGAATAATCAACAAATGAAAGATACGTTCTCTAAAGGTCTATGGGTGACACTGAGTGTCCACCAGATTCTTTTCTTTATGTGGTCTTGTTGAGAAGTAACTTACATTTTATGTGCTTCTGATGCTTCTGTACCTTCTGATATTACTAAAATTTGAAATTTATGGTACCATGGACTGAGAATGAAAAAAGTTGAACTTGCCCTATCTATGAAGAAAATGATTAGGATGAACAATACTAGGAAAAACAATTAGGATGGAAATGGCTTACTCTTAGAGAACAGATTTTTAACACTTTAGAATGATTCATTTCTAGACAAGTTTATGCTAACCTTACGTTATTACTATGCATTCAATGGGAGAAGAGTAATAGAGGGAACACCATGGCTTTGTCAGGCAGATGTAATTCGGAATCTCAGGTTTGCTACTTTATCAAGCAACTGGAACACTCTAAGCCTGCAGGAGGGCAATCTTCTAAAGTGGCTCACAGTGCTCTCTGCCTCCTGATATTCATGCCTTTGTGTAATATTCTCTCCTGTTTTTTGAGGGGACAGGGGGCTATATTCCCTATGCTCTCTTTTCATCCCTGTGACATAATATTTCATAATTAGAAGTTTGTATATCTTAATCCCCTTCACCTGTTTTTCCCATCCCCCCCCCCCCCCCCAAGCCCCTCTTCTTGGGCAACCACCAGTTTGTTCTCTGTATTTATGAGTCCATTTCTATTGTAATACTCTCTCCTCTTGAATGTGGGCTGGATCTAGTAACTTGTTTTTGTTTTGTTTTTAAATAATCAATAGAAATTAAATTTTTTTTTTTTTTAATTTTAGAGACAGAGAGAGAGCGCGCGCGGGAGAGAGGGGCAGAGGGAGAGAGAGAATCTTAAGCAGGCTCTACACTCAGCACAGAGCCCAACCTGGAGATCAATCCCGCGACCTTGGGATCATGACCTGAGCTGAAATCAAGAGTAGGATGCTCAATCAACTAAGCCACCCGGGTGCCCATAGAAATTTATTTCTTACAGTTCTTCTGGAAGCTGGGAAATCCAAGATCAAGGTGCTAACAGGTTTGGTGTCTGGTGAGAGCCTGCATTTTTGGTCATGTAGTGGCTTGCTTTTAATGAAAAGACGACAAAGCGAACACTTCCAAAATTTAAAAACGTTAAAATGTAAAAGTTTATGACTTCTGTCTTACTGGCTGGCACTCTCTCACTTGCTCACTTTGATAAAGCCAGCTGGCATATTGTAAGTAGCCCTATAGAAAGGTCTATGTGTTAAAGAGCTGAAGGCAGCCTCCCACTCAGTCCAACACCCTGTGAGAAACTGAACCCTGCCAACATAAGGGAGTTTGGAAGTGGATCCTTCCCGAAAAGAAACTTGACATGACTATAGCCCTGGCCAATACCTTCACTGCGGCCTATAGGAGACTCTGAAGCAGAGTCTGAACCTAAGCTGTACCTGGATTCATGACTTAATAGAAACTGTGAGGTAATGTTTTAATCCACTAAGTTAATTTGTTATGCAGCAGATAATGCAAAGCCTTAGCTTTCTCCTCTCTAAAACTGGGGTTGATAGCTTCACAGTTACAATAATTAAATGAAATAATGTATATAAAGCATTTGCCATTCAATATATACATTTTTTGAAAGGTACCCATTAACTCAAGTCCATAAAAGACCTCTACCAGGTATGTTTTATCAAAACACTTATGACATTAAAATAATGATTTTGAGGGCACCTGGGTGGCTCAGTCGGTTGAGCATCTGGATGACTTTGGCTCAGGACATGATCTCGCTTGTGGGTTCAAGCCCTGTGTCAGGCTCTGTGCTGACGGCTCAGAGCCTGGAGCCTGCTTCAGATTCTGTGTCTCCCTCTCTGCCCCTCCCCTGCTCATGCTCTCTCTTTCAAAATTAAAAAAAAAAAAAATGTTTAATAAAAAAATGATTTTTAATGCTATACCATTTTTTATTTTTATAAGTTTATTTATTTTGAGAAAGAAAGCACGTGTATGCGCAAGCGGGGGAAGGGCAGAGACAGGAAAGACAGAATCCCAAGCAGGCTCTGCGCAGACAGTGCAGAGCCCTATGTGGGGCTAGAACTCACAAACCGTGAGATCATGACCCAAGCAGAAATCAAGAGTCAGACGCTTAACTGACTGAGCCACCCAGACATTCCTAAATAGTGCTGTAGCATTTTACAGTGATTTTACATACATTATCTTGTTTGATTCTCAGAGCAAGAACATGTGGCATAATAATATACATGGTTTTAATTCTGGGGTTCTGCCACAGAGTTCCCAACTCTTGGAATTTCCTGATAGGAATGTCTTTTGTCCCTCATTAGGGGTCCCTTTTGAGCACATCTGAGTTTATGCTAATGAGGTGACTTAGGTAGGGCCCCTAGATAGCCTTGGGATGGGGCTAGTTACCAGAAAGATCTAGTGGTCAGAGGCTTGGAACTTTCAGACCCACCCACTGACCTCCGGGAAGGAAAATATAGGGAAAGGCTAGATTATATAAAAACTACTGAACAAGTTGATGAGCTTCTGGATTGGTAAACTAGTGGAGATGTGAGGAGAATGGCTAGCCCAAGAGAGTGTGGAAGCTCCTCACCCCCTCCTATATACCTTGCCCTATGCATCTCTTCCATCTAGCTGTTCCTTAGTTATATCTTTTTATAATAAACTGGTAAAGGTATGTCAATGTTTCTCTGAGTTCTATGAGTAGCTCTAGCAAATTAATTAAACAGGAGGAGGGGGTCATGGGAACCTTGAATCTTTAGCCAGCTGCTAGGGTGACAACCTGGACTTGCTATTGGTGTCTGAAGTGGGGCGGTGGGGGGGGGGGGGGCAGTGCAGTCTTATAGTACTGAACTCCTAACTGTGGGATCTGACACTATCTCTATGTAGTGTCAAAACTGAATTAAATTATGGGAAATCTGGAGCGCCTGGCTGGCTCAGTCAGTAGAACATGTGACTCCTGATCTCAGGTCATGAGTTTGAGACACTCACTAGGTGTATAGATAACTTAAAAATAAAATCTTACACAAAAAATTGCAGGATACTGGTCAGTGTCTGCTGAAAATTGAAGAGTTGCTTGGTGTTGTTGAAAAAACCATGTATTGGAAAAAGAGAATAAAATATTATTCCTATTTTGCAGATGAAGAAACTGAAGGTCAGAGAACTTAAGTGATTTGTCCAAGTTTTCACAAGTAGAAAGTGTCAGAGCTGAGATTCACACCTAGTCTTTTCTCTTCATTACCATGTTAACATCCAACACTTAGTGAACAATTATTAGGTGTCAATCATTATTCTAGGCCCTGAGAATACAGAAGCAGATAAGAAAATCAATGCCTATGTCCTCAAGGAGCTTCTATTTCTTTTTATACTATAAAATTGGGGAAAAAATAATTAACTTTTCATTCATTAAATCTTTTCTGTTTATTGTGGATTGATTTTCAATATTTTATGGCTTGGAAATGCAACGTTTACTTTACCATCAACTTTGTCCTAATGTGAGTAAATTTCACTAGGAATGATGTAATACAAAGCAGAACCACGGTGGTGTTTCTGTATTTGGCTAAATACTAGATAAATGCTCCACACATACATCAAACAATTTCTTCAGTGATTTTTTTTTTTTTTTAAGGTAGTCTTGATGCCTGTGTAGAGCTCAACACAGGGCTTGAACTCACAACCCTGGGATCAAGACCTGAGCTGAGATCAAGAGTCAGACGCTTAACTGAGCCACGCAGGAACCTCCTTCAATGATTTTCATAATAGGGTTTATAAAAATAAATTTTGAACTTCAGGCCTTTGTTTCCTAAGTTTTACTCATCTCTTATATTGTGGCACAGAGGTTAGTTGATGAAGGTATGCTTTGAGTACAAAATTAAGTAGAATAGATACACAGATACAGTTTATTGGTGTTGCACTATTTAAGGAGTGCTAGACTTATTTGATGATGTTTGCAGGAACACTGAGAACTTACTGATAGTCAATTTATTGTGAAATTAGTAAGACTCACTTCAAGCTCACAACAGACTAGAGATTATCTATATTGTGTCTGACTTGACACTGAAGCCTTGAGAGTACCTTGTTTTCTAGAATAAGTACACAGTTTGTCAGAAGAAAACTTTCCCAAGCCTTCCTGAAAAGGGATGTTGGCTTGTTTCCTGATGCCAAGTGTCTGGTCAATCTATGGTGCTTTGATAGACCATATTTATATTTAAAAGCTGGTATGGGTATTTGAAAAGCGAATTGTTATTAAGGTAGATGTATTCTAGAGTGATTTTCACTGCTGCCTCCTGAAATAGGTGCTTGGTAGAGGAAAAAGATGGTGAATGAATGTTGCTGAGTGAATCTGGGAGCTTGTGAAAGTATTTGAGGCGTTGACAATATGTCATGACCTCCTACTTCTTATAAGACATGTCTAGCCTTTTCATTTATACATAAAGAATAATTAAAAATAACATTTTGCATTTTAAATGCCCTTGTCTAAACCAAAAGTACTTCACATTAGGCAATTAATTCTTCCATATCATGGTTATATAACCTACCACAGAATTGCCTAACACCTATGAAGTGCTTTGGAAATTGACATCAAGAGTGATTTTTAAATACTGTTTTTGGGGGTGTATGGCTGGCTCAGTCAAAGAGCATGTGACTCTTGACCTTGGGGTCGTGAGTTTGAGCCCCACATTGGGTGCAGAAATTACATAAATAAATAAAATGTAAAAAATTTTTAAAAAAATCTATTGTTTTTGTAGCATGGTGAAACAAAATTTTGGAACAAAAAATCTTATTCTGTCATCCCAGAATAAACCAAACCAGCACTATTATATTCAGACCAGAATTTACCTTACATATTTTGGGCAGGGAAGTAGGGGCTGCTTCTTTATAAGAAACCTTGAAATCATCTGGTAGAAGGAATTTAAAACTAAGTTAAAAAATAATTCCAACACTGAAATTCCTATGGGTGAGCCCCTTTTGCTCCTCTACCAAAAATTCTGGAATTCTCTTCCTTGAGGGACAGGGGAAAGGTGACAGCAAAAAGGACATGGTGGTAGCATGTAGAGTTACTAGAAGAGTATAGGTACTTCAAGAGTTACTAGATGAGGCTTGGAAACCCAACATCATCTTTTCACTCAATAAAAACATAATGAAGGCCAAATCTTTTATACATCATGGACCTTTGATTAATATACTGCATTTACTTATGATAAAGACAATCACCATTAAATTTTGAATGCTCCCAAATTTAGATAGTTGTCAAATTTGTGCCACAAAAAGTCTAGCATCAAGCTATATGGGATGAAAAGAAGTACAACATACGTTCCCTACTCTTAAGGATGGAGATGGAGAATCTTTCAACTAATGTGTACATTTTCTAAAGGGGTCTCCACAGTTTTGTGTCTCCTCAGAAGTATATCAAGGGCCCAGTATCATCTTAATTTTGAGCTCTTCAAAGAGGATTCTATATGGTAGATATTATGTCTGTACTAATGGTTAGAATAGCTACAGTTAACAATAGCTCTTTCCTCAGTGCCTTCACACATTTTTACAAATAAGATACCCCCGGAGATGGTAACCTAACCCCAAACCCCTTTTCCTGTTTGAGAACCACAATGGCTTCTCATTGTACTTGAAAAAAAATCCAAAATCTGGTTCATTCCTGTACCTTTGGCAACTTCTATCATGCTCACAGAAGTTTATTCCATATATACTCATCTTTCTATTCTTTAAAGACACCAAGCTCTTTCTGTATCAGGATGCTTGCATTTGCCTTCTCTCCATCTGGAATATTCTTTTCCCAATCTCATTTGAGTGGCTCCTTATCACTCAGGTTTCAGCTCAAATGTCACTTTCTTGAAGACCTTCTCAGATTATCTGTTAACACTCTGCTTCATTACTGTTTTATTTTCTTCACAGAACTTGTCTTTCCCACTAGAATGTAAATTCTTTGAGAGTAAATGACATGTTTATGCCCTTTTGTGTTACTATTTATTTAGTCTGAGTTTGACATTTCTTTCAGCAGGTCTATGGAATTTTAGGAAGGTAGAGTCAAAGGTAGGCACTTAGGTCACCACCTTAAGCCTGAAGTCTCACTTGTTTGGGGAAAGGTTTATTTTGCTCAAAGGGATTTGTTAAGAAAGCCATGCTAACCATTATGTGATGGATTTTACCCTGTCAATATCTAATTCTTCTGAGAAGTTAAAACAATCCTTTAGGGAACTTGTTTACAATTTCGACAGAAAGCAACTTTTAAGAAAGAGGACTACTCAAACTACTTCTGGCTGATTACTGTCCCAACAAGGCATATGAGTTATTAAATTAAAAAAAAATCACACCATATTTATCTAGGTCTTCAACAAATTAAAGGAAAAATAAGTTTGTTTTCAAGGTTAATTTCTAATTTGAAATTTATATGCCTGACTCACAGCTATCCCAGCCTAAGCTAATAAATAAAATACATTTATCAAGTTGTCCTACCAGGAGAAATAAATAGCACTTGATGATACCTAATAATACCAACATGCACTGATTTAGTTTCTGGTCTATAAAATATTACCAGTGGCATAATTTTGAATGATAAAACTATGGTAGATGACTAAGTAAAGAGATCAGGCTATCTTAGTTTGGGATGGCACTCATCTCAACATTGAAACTAAGTTTACCAATAAATTTTACTTTATATTGATTTCCCTTTGGACTATGTTATGAGGATTTTGCCAATGTAAACTATCTTTTTATTTAAAAAATTTTTTTTAATGTTTATTCATTTTTTTTGAGAGAGAGACAGAGTGTGAGCAGGGGAGGGGCAGACAAAGAGGGAGAATACAGGATCCGAAGCAGGCTCCAGGCTCTGGGCTGTCAGCACAGAGCCGGACATGGGGCTAGAACTCACGAACTGCAAGATCATGACCTGAGCCGAAGTCGGACACTTAACCAACTGAACCACCCAGGCACCCCTCCAATGTAAACCATCTTAATAAAGGCATTTATTGGTCTAGGTAACAAACAAATTACAGGCAGGATAGTAATCAAGTGCTCTGATTCAGTCAGGGCTCTGATTTAATTTCTCACTGTTTCTGGCTCTGCCCTCCTCTATGTGTTGGCTTTATCCCCAGGCTAGAGAGATGCAGCAATTCCAGTTCTCCCAAGTACACAGGACCTTGATTTCTTCTTTAAAAAAAAATTTTTTTTTAAGTTTATTTTTGAGAGAGACAGTTCTAGCAGGAGACAGGCAGAAAGAGAGAGAGAGACAGACAGACAGACAGACAGACAGAATCTGAAGCAGACTCCAGGCTCTGAGCTGTCAGCACAGAGCCTGACAGGGGGCTCAAACTCCTAAACCACGAGATCATGACCTGAGACGGAGTTGGACACTTGACCGACTGAGCCACCCAGGTGCCCCAGGACCTTGATTTCTTTAGTGAGGAAACATCTTTTCTCAAAGCCCCTATAATAATCCACCCTTGCTTTTCTCTAGCCTACACTGGGTCACATGCTACTCTGGACAAATTCTTGTGGTCAGAGTAATACTATGCCTTAATAAACTTAGATCCAGGTTCCTGAACAATTGTTGTAAGTGCAATGGCATTGCACTCACCAGTACTTTTCAAATGGTGGATCATGACCCAAGAATGTATCATGAAATTAATCTTCAGGATCTAGTCTTCATTTAAAAAATTAAACAGATTTGAGATTGTGTTGCATATATGAAGTTAGTAGTATTTTATGAAACTTTGCTGCTTATGCATACACACACCTGGATTATAGTATAAAAATGTTTCTTATTGTAAACTGAGGTCAAAGAGTTTGAAAACTACTATCGTATGCAAAGCAGTTTCACTCCCCAAACTGGAGTGGGGTCAGCTGTTGCTTAAGTACATGGATTATGTAAGGGAAAAATGGATCCCTGAAAGAAAATAGATACAATTTGGGAGAAGAAAATAGATGCTGGGGATAGTCAACAATTCCTACTGCAGCTTGCTGGACACTTTACTATTTAATCTATACTGGATTCCAATACAGTCACAACCAAGTGTTTTTAAATTTTTGCAATGTTCTCTCAAAGTATACCTCTCTTCCAAAGCATTTCTTTCCTTCCATCCAGTAAGTATCCATGATGGGGCAATTTATAAATTTCATCATTTGGTTGGTGGAAAGTATTATGGTAAAAGACTCATTGAAAAGCTTGGCTTCTAGGGAAAAAAAACCCATATTTCAAATAACTGAGCACATCTTTATCATCATCCTAATCTTTAGGTTTAAATGTGGATCTTATTTGACAATAACTTTAGAGCTCATTTTAGTTTAACTAAGTCAAGAAACTAAGGCCTACAGAGGAGGATGAACTTATCTAAGGCAGTTAATTAGTTGTAGAACACAAGTCTCTTGACACCTGCTTCAGAATTCTTTCCACTGTACTAATTAACAGTACAGTTACACCAACTTTAAAAAAATGAAAGCAAGTAATGAACATGAGTAAATTCCAGATGCACCTAGTTTTACACTGCTGATGGATTCTTTTAAGAGGTGTAGGTAAATTATATTTGGGGGAGAAAAACTGCATTTTTTAAGGCAACATGGGAGCTTATTTACAAAATGCCACCTTTGAAGTCTTTGAGAGGCAAAAAAGTTAATACTTTATACGTTTAAGGCTAAGAATTTTAAAGCTAATTTTTATAATGTTACAGTACAAATTGTATTTCACCTTAATACTTCACCTTTTAAGGCAGGGAATTCAATTCACTGAGCTTTTTTTAAATGTGTATTTATTTTTGAGATAGTAGAGAGCATGCAAGTGTGTGCACAGGGGAGGGGCAAAGAGAGGGGGACAGAGGATCCAAAGCGGGGTCTGTGCTGACAGCAGAGAGCCCTATGCAGGGCTCAAACTCACGAACCATGAGATCATGACCTGAGCTGAAGCCGGATGCTTGACCAACTGAGCCACTCAGGTGCCCCTTTGTATGATTAGAAATTTACTAAGATCTATGAATGATCCTAAAGAAGTCCCAGATACTAGAAATTACAATGAGTATTTATGTATGTGTGGTACTAGGAAATAATCCTCATTAAGAAATAAAAGCAGTTTCAATTACTTATTTTTTATTACCATTTCTTTTTTTTTAATGTTCTTATTTTTTAATGTTTATTCATTTTTGAAAGACAGAGAGAGACAGAGCACAAGCAGGGGTGGGGCACAGAGGGGGACACAGAATCCAAAGCAGGCTCCAGGATCTGAGCTGTCAGCACAGAGCCCGATATGGGGCACAAACCCATGAACCGTGAGATCATGACCTGAGCCAAAGTCAGATGTTTAACGGACTGAGCCACCCAGGTGCCCCTATCATTATTTCTTAGTAAACTCTGTGCCCAACATGGAGCGCAAACTCATGGCTCGGAGATGAAGAGTTGCATGTTCTACCCACTAAGCCAGCCAGGCACCTCGCAATTTTAATTACTTTAAATATAGAGATTCACAGTGAAAAAGTCCTTTTGGGTTAGATACATCAAATTTTGTTTAATGCACAGGAAGAGTAACTATCATTTGAGGATGCCATAAGGACATTTTTTAGTTCCCAAATATCTCTTCCAGTATGAAGCATGCCACCCATTTCTTCCTTTAAGAGTTGTTTTCTCTTTTGTGTGAAAGGGTTTGGAGTACAATAGAAAGGGAGTCTGGCCGTGTTCAAGACTTTGTTTGCTTTGCTTTTATTTAAGAAAGGCAAAGTCTGAAGAGTATGTAGGTTTAAACATCCAAGGAAAAAAACATCTTCTGTCTTAGGATTCAGCCATGGTACCTACAGTAGGTTAGGGTAACACAGAAGTTGCTGTCTGGAACTAGATTTGCCTATCATCCAGCAGGTCCCAGGCCCACCTTCAGGTGCTAACAGTCTACTCTCACTAGCCACACACACTATCCCTAGGTTAGTCCTGATATGTTACAGAACAGATAAGAAGTTGGCATCAAGAATCAAGTTGGGATAGTGGTAGCATTAAAGTGGTCTATTACGAGACAGCAGGGTCCCAGTCAAAGGACCTGGGTTTAATGCCAGAATCTAGACTCTCAGAGGAGGAAGTTACAGGTAAAGAAAGATATCTCAAAGGGTGCCTGGGTGGCTCAGTTGGTTAAGCATCCAACTCTTGATTTTGGTTCAGATCATGATTTCATGGGATCATGAGTTCGGGCCCCACAACAGGCTCTGCATGGACACTGCTGAGCCTGCTTGGGATACTCTCTCTCCCTCTTTCTCTCTCTTAAAATAAAGACTTAAAAAAAAAGAAAAAGAAAAAGAAAAGGACTATCTCAAGAGAATGATACTCTGAACAAAGAACTTAATCAAGGGCTCAGGTTCAGTGATCACAAGAGTCCAGTTACAGACTTGAGGTATCAGCCAGACATGGATATTATGGCATTATATACACTTCTCAAATTAGCATAGATTTAATTCTAGGATTAGTTGACAAAAAAACCTGCATATATGAGAAATTATGATGAATCTTTTTGGAGAATTAATTTTCCCTGATGGCAATTTACTCCCTATTTTTACATAGTTTTATATTAAGCAGTCATACATTGAAGTAGAAAGCTAATTTTTGATTAATCTAGAGAAGAAAACACAGGATTTTAAAGAATGTCCACATTTTAGTAGGGAGTTTTAGCTCTACTCCCAAGTCACTGTTTGATGCTCTTAAGAAAAGTCTGAAAGGCAGTGGACCACAAAAAGTACCATCTATGGAAAAGACCTGCTATATTTTATTTGTTTTTTAAAGTAGGCTCTACACCCAATGTGGGGCTTGAACTTATGACTCCGAGATTGAGAGTTTCATGCTCTACTGACTTAGCCAACCAGGCACCCCAACCATCTGTTTAAATTACATCTTTATTGTGTAACCTTGGACAAATTAAAAACTCACTTAATCCCATAAGATTGCTGTAAAGATTGTTAACATACAAGCATCTAGTAAGATAAAATAGGTGCTTAATATTATCTGACAAAACCTGTGCTAGACATACTTAATCTTGCTGCCTTAGGTTAGGTAAGGTCCTACGGACTAGAAGGCTATTGAGTTGTCAGAGAATAAAAACCTAGACTAGAAGTGAGTGTGGAGGGGCGCCTGAGTGGCTCAGGTGGTTAAGTGTCTGACTCTTAATTTCAGCTCAGGTCATGATCTCACAATTCATGAGTTTGAGCCCCGCTTCATGATCTGTGCTGACAGCAAAGAGCCTACTTGGGATTCTGTCTCCCTCTCTCTCTCAAAAATAAACAAACATTTAAAAAAATAAATACAAGTGAGGGTGGAAGTGAAGTTTAAATGGGACATGGTTGGATATGACAGAGAACTGATATATGCTGTACACCTATTTCTATCATCTACTGTTAGGAATTTTAGATACATACTCATTTGATCTTATTAACAACCCTCAAATAAGGTGTACTTTTACACATGAGAAAACTGTGGTGTGGGAAGGCTCAAACTGCCCAATATTAAATAGCTAATTAAGCAGTGGAGCAAGTCCTCCAACCTAGTCATGCTACCACATTCTGCCTTAGTGAGGGGAGGTACTTCTACTCCCCAAAATGTGAACTCAGTTTGAGTAAGTGAGATTAAATAAAATAATGGCTACCCATATAACAGGAACACAAAATATTTAACACTGAGCTGGTGACCTGTACATGTGAGGTGATATGGGAAGAGAGCCTATGGAAAGTCGGAACTCTTTCAAAGAATTCTAAAAATAAATTGATAGGGTGTTTCAAGTCTAATCATTAGTAAGTGATTAGTAAAACCTCATTAGTCTACAGTATATGGAATTTACAATACTCTATATAGGAACCAAGAAATAATAAAAATATCTGAAAGCATTCCTCATTCTTCCTCCCCTCTCCAATATTTCAGCTTGGATAAAAGCTGTGACATCATTTAGTGACTTCTGCCTCATGAATTCTGGGTAACAGAATAATTAAGCCAAAAACACAAAGGGTAACTAACATTCAGTACACATGCAGATATACAAATATGAGCCACCATACCCTATTCCGTTTTTTGTTGATTCACCTTCACAACATTTTCCTTTACTGAGAATTTTACTTTAGTAAGGCCTTTTGCTGGGTAACAGAGACAGTGCTGAATAAGACCTTACAGGAGCTCAGTCCAGTAACAATGGGAATCACGAGGCCACCAAGTAGTTCCCAGTTGAGACAGACACAAAAACCAGGACCAAAAGAGAAAGATAACAGAGAATCAAAGTACCAAAGAGAAGTTAAGTCAAAGTATTGAAAAGCAAGTAAGAGTTTGTCAGGAAGCAAGGGGAAGGAATATTTTTTGAGACCTGAAAGCATGAAACAGTGTGATGTGTTTAGGGAACGGCAAGAAGTTCCATGTGACTGGAGGGCTGCATGGTAGGCAGGACCAGAAAGATTCCTAGTGATTAGATCCTAAAGAGATAAATTATGCTAAGAAACTGGGATTTTATCTTGTGGATCAACATCTTCCACAGTTAGGACCATGAAACTCTTTGAAATTACAATGTGAAGAAGAAATACCAACAATAAATACACACTGAAAGCTTCTGATTCTTTAGCTTTCCTAAAATCTAAAGTATAAAAAATATGAATCATTTTATTTAAAACCCCAAAATACCAGAGATGAAGTAAATCATCTTTTATTTTCATCTTATACTTGGTTATCAAGAGACATGCAAAACCCTCTAATTTTAATGAGAACAGTGTTTTTGTGTCTTTTTATCACATATCCGCTTAATATTAGGTGTAATGTTGCTAAGTCGAATCCGCATATGAGGTGCGGCATCAAGTCTTTTCCTGTATTTCGTTTTTGTTGCAGCATAGTATGAAAATCCTGTTTCACACAGGTGCATTGTAGCAAAAGGAAGAAGTACACGAACTGCACGCCTTGCAATGCTTGGGTACTCTTGAATTAGGCTACTCCAAAAATCATTTAGTGAAAGTTCGCTGAAATTTTGTTTCACTTGAGAATCAGATGTTAAATCAATCAGGCTCTCATAGTCCCGTGCTACTAATGAAGCTGGTTTAACAGTTACTGTAAATGGATTTCTAACCCAAGTGTTACTGTCATTTGTTACAGGAAAATATTTTAACAGAGTAGAGCGCAAACCCCTTAGGTGCTGCACAATGGCACTACAAATATCTTTATCAACTGTAGAATTAATTTCGGTCAAAAAGTCACTGAGAGTAGGAAAACAATCAAAGTTTTCTTCTTCTACGGATGAAGCCCAAAATTCCAATTTTCTTAGCAATGATGACATTTTATCAAATACTGTAAAAACTGTCACATTTTTTCCTTGCATTGATAGATTTACCTCATTTAATTTAGTAAAAATATCTGCAAGATATGCAAGTCTTAGCAGCCAAGATGAATTTGTTAAACAATCAGACAGTCGAAAAGCAGAATCCATGAAAACCAATAGTTCACGACGGAGCTCAAAAAGTCTTACAAGAACTTTACCTCGGGAAAGCCACCTCACCTCTGTATTCAGAAGAAGTGCTGTGTGCTGGGCACCCATTTCCTCACATAAAATTTTTAGTAGCCTAGATTGATGTGGTCGAGCTTTAATGTAATTGATGATCTGTACTGCCTGATCTAGCACATTTTTCAGAGATGTAGGCATTATTTTAACTGCTAGTGCATGTCTATATAATAGGCAGTGACTACTGGTGCTTTCGGGAGCCACATATTTTATCAAGGTGACAGCCTCAGCAATTTTCCCGTCCATTGCCCTAGAGGCATCACTACAAACATCAACACATTTTTCCCATTCAATTTCATGTTTCTGCATAAAACTGTTGATGCAGTTGAAAATTTCTTCACCAGTAGCATTACTTTGCAAAGATTCACATAAGAGTAGGTCTTCCTCAATAGATTTATTAAACCTGTAACGAACAAAAACAAGCAGCACAGCAAGTCCTGAAACATCAGCTGATTCATCTAGTTGCAGTGAAAACCCATCACAAATTTTCAGTCTACAAACAAGCTCTTCTTCAATGTCAGCAGCAAGATCTTTAATTCGACGTGCAACAGTACTATTTGATAGTTGTACTGCATCTATTTTTTTACTATATTGTTCATCAAACATCCGCATCACGACATCTTTAGCACAAGGCTTGATGAGTAATTCTCCAATAGTATGAGCCTCTCCACTCAGGGCTATATGGTAACTTACATTGTATGATGCCTCTGTAGCACTTTCATTATCTGTATTGACAATTTTAGGTGTTGGGGGTTTATTATTTTCAGGTGAATCAAGATGTTGCTTGAAAAAGCTTATGTCTTTGTCTTTATATGCAGCGTGTTTAGTTTCCAAATGTCTTCGAAGCTTACTAGGGGCCAAAGAACTATTTGATAAAATTTTCTTACATAACACACACTGAGCATGAGGTGCATCTCTATTTCCAAAGTAAGTAAATCCAAAAGACAAGTAACTTTCATCATATTTTCTTCTTTTTGGTTTCTTACTAAATGTTGTTATTTTGTTGGAATTGGACATAAATTTGACCCTGGAAAGCTCACCTTCTGATTTTTTAGAAACTGAAGGCTGCAATTGTTCATCCTCACTTTGTAATATTCCAACCTTTTGATCATTTGATTCAGACACAATTTGATAACAAAAAGATTCTACTTCTTGTTTAAGACTTCCTTGTTTCAGCAAGAGATCCATAGGTAACGTGTTTGTGGCACAAAACATGGTTAATTTAGAATAAACATTGAGTATCACAAATATGTTGAAATTATATGACAGGATACATAGAAGATGAGCAATCATCAAAGAGATGATACAGAGCAATACATCAGTTAATTTGTAAATGCTGCCTATGCATCAACGCGCAGATGGAACATCACACGTTCGTGTATCAGGTGATCTCTCATGCGACTTCCTGGTGCTCTCAGGTTTGGCACACCTTTTCTTAAAGGTAGATTATCACATAAAAATAAAGCTATAGAAATGAGTTTAGTATTCTTAAACTTATATTTTAAAATAAACTATAAAGAAAAATTGTTAGCATTGATCTTTTTCTCAGAACACTTATTCACTTAGAGAATATTAATGTTCTATAAAATATAATGTGGGAACCAGTGGGTTGAGAAATAATGAAGAGCTGATAAGTGTGTTTTTAAGGAAGGGACCTTGAAGAATATGTCCCATGGCAGGGGTTGGCAAACTTTTTCTGTAAAGAGCAATCTAGTAAATATTTTTGACTTTACAGGCCATATAGTCTCTGTTTCAACTACTCAACTCTATAGTTGCAGCATGGCAGCAGACACAGACAATACTAACAGAACGGATATGGCTGCGTTCCAATAAACCTCTATTACAAAAACAGACAGCTTGGGCCATAATTTACCAACCCCTTCTCATGGCAAATAGTGTCTTGGAATCCCTTTTAACTTTCTGATGCCTACTGCCATTACATATTTTCACTGTTGGATACTATTATACATATGAAGCCTCCTTACCAGGGCTAGCAACAATTGTGATGAGCTGTATTAAAAATACACACAGTTCAAAGTTTTGCAAAACACAGAATTCTGTATCCTAAATACTGTGCTAACAATGAAAAATAAACTAATGACCAAAAGTTACCTACTATTTCTCTGGAATCAAAATCACATAAATATTTATATTATCCAAATTAAGACCCATTCAAAGTAATGTACATTTTACTGAGTACTCTGCATTCCATTATGCTATAGGTGAAGATTTAACCACGACCTAAACAAAACATAAACTCTGATTTTAATAGGTTTATTCCTCATATAATTTTAATAGGTTTATTCCTCATATAATTTTTAAAAGCATAATTAGAAGGGAGAGTAATGCAAACTTTAAGACCTCTGAAGAAGACTACTAACTTTGCAAGTTAAGGAAAACATATTCAGTGTCTATCCAAATATATCTGCTTTTGATTTAAACTTCATGATTTGGCTACAGAGTAAGCTTTGAATTCTTATGTTACATCCTAAAGCAAAAATGGTTCTCCTATTAACAGCTAGATGGTAAGATACCTGAAATGAGTAGTACTCCCTTCTGCAATCACACTCTCCACCTTGGCAGCTTGAAATGCAGACTCTTCAAAAGAATAAAATTAAGGGATGGGGTGGAAAGGGAGTAACCAAAAGCCTAGAACGAGAAAAATTAAAATTAGACACTGCAAAAGCAGAACTAACTACAAACCTCTAAGATGACCTTTCATTACAATTTATTTTAGACCCAGGCAGTGCAAGAGATTCTTCACTGCAATGCAGTGAACTGAAATAGAAGATGGCTAGCATAGTAAAAATGCTAGTATCTTTGTTTCATTTAATGCCCTCGTTATTTCATCGTTTTGAGACAGTCTCCCAACCACTGACTTCATAGAAACACATGTAAAAAACTTTCAAAAACTAAACCTAACTTTTAAAAGTACAGCCACATTTTAATGTCTCTAAAACTAAACATGAAAAGTTATCTAAAATAGAATCATACAGGGAAGTGTTATTTGAAACATGCATTTTTGCTATAACCACTTTTGTCCCCTAACCAAGCTCCTAACTTAGGTTATTAACGTTTAGTGAGTGATCATTTTTTATTATGCTTGAAACTGCTAGATCCCTCATACAGATTATTTAATCCTCAAAACAAACTTGAGAGTCAGGGACTATCAACAACCCCACTTTAGAGATGAACCAACAGACACAGAGAAGTTAAGTCATCTGCTAACTTAACACATCTTGCAAGTGAAGAACTAAGAGCAGAACCCAAAAGGTTGGGACTGCAGAGCTCATGAGCCTAACCATTCCTTGTGTGTACCTTGTATTCTAATTTCCCAAGCGCTAACCGGCAACAGAGGGAAATGGATTACAATGGATTACGACTGCCAGAAAGTCGAGGGTCTCAAAGTGCAGCAACAGAAAACCCTACTCTTATCATTGGGAGCAAAAGAGCAATAGATTCTCGTTTCTACAATCCCGATTTGAAGTTAGCAACAGAGAACTTCGTGGAGCTGCTGGTTGGGATTAGGATCCCTCTCCCTTGGTACCAGAGGGCACAACGGAGTAGGAAGCTTTGTTTTCCTAAGTAAGGCCTCAACCCCACCTCTTTTAGAGGTGCTTCCCGAATCTCTCGAGGACAAAGAGTCTGGACTCCCTAGAGAGTAAAGTTTCCATTCCATTCCCCGAAAAAGCTGGCAGGGCGGGGGCGGGTGAGAAACCCGGTTTTTTTTTTTTTTTTTTTTTTTTGTCTCTTCTGAGTTAACTGACAGGTAATACCATCCATTCACCAACCAACCCCCACTCCCCCGCCTCAGGCGGTTCCAGCTGTGAACAATACCCTCAGGGGCAGGAGGGCCAGGTTAAGAGCGCAGTCCACTCAGAAAGCCTGGGCAAAGGTGGGTGCGGTCACCCCTTCCTGCACCTACATGCTCCTTTAAGCGGCCACTTCGATGTGCTGCCCAGGCCAGCTATCCCTCCTTGTCACAGGTGCAGGCTGCCAGCAGACCGCCACATCTGGGGACTCGCCCACCCTCGCCTCCAGAACTCTTCTCTCGAGTCCCCGGGAAGTCTCCTCAGCACCCAACACTGTCTCTCTACGTCACCTCCATCAGTGATGGAGACCGGTCTTCGCTGCGGCTGGGCTGCAGAGCAGCGCCGCGGTCCCCAGCTGAGCCTGCGGCCGCCATTTTACACAGCTCAAGGCAGCGGCCATTTCAGAGCGCACCGCTCAGCCGCCGTGGCGGCTCTGGTCCTCACCTTCACCGAGGCCTGAACAGGGTCAAGAGCCAGTCGTCGCGGACTGGAAGGGGGAGGAAGGGAGGAAGGAATGAAAAACAAAACAGAGGGAAGGATTCGGGGACAGGGAGATGCTCTCAGCTCAGGGATATCGCCTATGCCACCTCCATAGAGATCCAGTTCGCGGCTGGCGCGGTCGCTCCTCTGAAGATAAATTTAGCACTCTGGAGCACCCGAACTTACAGTCTCCACGAGCGGCTCCGCCGCCGCCCAATCAGCTCCAGAGCTGCTCCCCGCCACCAATCTGCGCTGAGCAGCAGGGCGGGACCAAAGGAAAGGACCAAGCTCGGTTGAGGCGCGACCCAGCTGCTGCCGCCGCCGCGTTGAACCGGGGCGATGGGGAGCTTCGGCTGGTGCTAGACGTGAAACGATTGTTTTCAAACTTCTCTGGGCTCCAGATAGTCCGGGGGCTTGTTTAGAATGCAGGTTCCTGGGTGCTGCCTGACAAAGTCGGTGGTCCTGTGGGGCTGCACATGACTCTTGGAATCTGCATGCCCCCAAGCACTGGCGTGGTGCCCAGGCGGCGGTGATTTGTGTAGTTTCGCAGTTACCCCAAGGAGCGCGCAGAGCCTGGCTGCGGCTGCTTTCACGACCTCTTTGTTCCCCGAGCCGCACCCCAGGCTCAGGTTACGCAACCGCCTCCTCTTTCTCTTGTTTTCCCAAAGGAGTGGGGGCACAACACCCCTTCCTTTCCTCGCCCCTCCCGACGCTGCTGTGCCAGGGGCTCGTGGGGGCTCGTCCGGGAGCTGAGCCTCCCGCTAGAGGTCTCGAGTGACCCCAGACGCGGTGCGGGCCGCCGTGTAGGGATAGCGGCCTCTCCGCTGTGTCACAGGAAGAGTCCGCTCGCTCCGTCTTGGCACCTCTCACAAGTGGCACCCTCCCCGAGGGGAACACCCGGCCGCCTGCACCGGCTGGCCGGCCCTCTGGAATACTCCGTTGGCTAGCTGCCGCTTTCGGGTGCTTTAAGAGTGGTTCTCTCCCACGCCCCTCCCGCCTATTAAAAACAGCCCAGCACATGGTACCGGCTGGGTATTTCCCCTTTGGCGATCCGTCGCGGAGACCAGGAGTCGGTTTTTCCAAACTGTTTCCTTAAAATATATACACGTCTAGGGATAATTTGTTAAAGTACCAGTAGTACTAAACAGTAGGTCCCATTGTTTGTAATATTTCAGCCTTTCGAGGTCCCGTGGAAATAGCTAAATGTACGCTGGATAGTGTTTTCAGGCACT
Source organism: Herpailurus yagouaroundi (assembly GCF_014898765.1). Classification (NCBI taxonomy): domain Eukaryota; kingdom Metazoa; phylum Chordata; class Mammalia; order Carnivora; family Felidae; genus Herpailurus; species Herpailurus yagouaroundi. The sequence goes on along the minus strand of NW_024412449.1, from coordinate 3,807,388 downwards.
GCACCAATGACAAAATTCCCATCTTGTGGTCAAAAACAAGGGCAGCTTCTGTTTTTCTTAAAAATGCTTCCTACATATGTGAACAGATCTCTTAGGTGTAGAAAGAAGCCTACCCTGCCCGTAGCCAAGATATCCAACCAGCCTGATGGGGCAGGGCCGGGGTGGTGGACGGATTGGGACTGCATGGTGGCCCACTGACAGTGAAGCTTCTTGTACTCCTGCTTTAATGTAATGTGGCCTTAGCGTTGGTCAGGGCAGCTCCCCTACCAATGAGAGTACCTGGGGATTTGTGGTTGGGGAATTGCTCGTGACAGACCCCCCCCCCCCCCCCCCCAGGAAAAGAACCATTGGGGAAAGAAAGAAGATTCCGCAGGGAAATTATGCGGCCCTACGTCCAGCTCTTGCCACTCTCCTCTACCTAAAGGAAGGATAGCTCCATATATTTCCCAGCCAAGGAGGGGGACAAATGGGTTCAAAGTCCCCACTCAGCAACAAAGGAATGTATCCATGGATACAAGTTACTCCAACCCCTAGGCCCACTTGGCCACCAGGAGGCATTCCAGATGATAACTGGACCTGGTGGGTTAAGGTACAGAATAGTTCATTAATTCCTAGGTATACATGTCTCTCTGGGAGCGCATAAGGTGCGGGTTCCCAGCGCCCTCTTGGCTCCCTCCCGGCACCCCAGACCAAAGTGAATTCTTTTGTTCCTTGTACCGCAAATGGTTCAAAGGAACAATTAAGAAGTCATGTTCTTGTAAACATTCCACTTGAGGTGTTGAGAGCTAGATGACCTTGAAAGGGCAGGAGGGAATGTTACAAGAAAATAACTATGTTGTTCCTTAATGGGTGATTATACAAAGAAACATTTTTAGAATTAGGTAATGTTGAGAAACGTAGATAACACACGCTACAAGAAAATTGCTAACGAATATAATGCCACACTTGCCACAATCAAGCGGCCAGTCTAACACACTGCTGTTGTCTGTGCCCATTTTGTTGTTGTTGTTATTTTTCGCTGATGCCATTCATCCTTCAGGAACCCCTAGACCTGCTGGGGCTGGACCTTGGCACTACCCCTTGACACAATTTTCAGGAGGTCTGCATAGATGATTTCCTTGGAATGTTCATAGAAGACAACATTTGGTCCTAAATATTTTTAAGCTAATTCAACATCTTCAGATCTTTGCCCTATAGTAAGTAGGCTATTCATATGTCTTAATTATTTAAAATAAATTTTCCCTGTGAAATCAAATCATCAAAATTTTAGGTTTCATTTGAACTTTGACCACAAAGGTGGGAATCATTTTTGGGAAGGGGGCGATGCAGTTTTACTTGAAGAGCAAAGAATTTCCTTTCTTCATTGCAAGAGTTGTCTAGCTTGATAATAACATTGGAATGATATCCCATATTTTCATAGATTTTATATTTCACAATAAACTATTACATATAAGCTCCCAATTTACTCTTCACACATCTGGTTTGCATCTTTATGAATTGAGAAAATCTGAAACATTCGGTTAATGGGAGAAATAGTGTTTAAACATGTTCAGCTGAAGTCTAGGACTTCACCTACATCTTAAACATCTGAAGAGTCTGATAATCAAGGACTTGAAACATAAGAACTTATACCGTAATTGCTTAGTCAATAAATTATTAGGTAATGTTGGCTGATGAGACAGATTAGAAAATATATAGACAATGTAGAATTCAGACCAATAATGACAATAGCTAACATTTATTGAGTATGTAGTAGAATCCAGGGGCTATTCTACACACTTTTTAAGGTGTTAACTCATTTATTCTTCACAACAACCCTATCAGATGATTGTTCCTATTTTAAAGATAAAGAAATTGAGCAGTTTGGTAATAACTGCCTAAGTTCCCAAAGCTAATTGGTGGCAGAGCTTAGGTTAGGTGCAATTCTGGTTGTGGGAATTACAAGCCAGGTGGGTCTAGATGGTGTATGTGTATGTGTGTGCACATGCACTTGCAAACTCGTATTAGACAGATAACTATTGTAAATAAGATTATATTAATACATAGGGTATGTAGGTAGAGACTTATTAAAAAAGGAACTCTGTGTGTTACGGGGGCTCAAGTAAAATCATCACTGGAAGCAGTGACAAGAATTTCAACTGATCACCCAAATTTGCAGCCTCAGTTGCTGTAAGAGGTCTAAGATAGCAATTCTGTTCACATTGGTTGCATGAGTTAATTTGCATTGCAGTTAGGTTGGCCAGAAGCATGTGATGAGACAGGGAGCTCTGGAGCCAGTATTGTAGTTCAGAGTGTCCCCCCCGTCCCAACTCTTTATACTCCTCTGTGCCAGGAGCTGATCCATCCAGTCTTCCTGATGGCACAGCCCGGGTGGTTGGTGGAAGGGCCACACACAGCGACCCTCCAAATGGGAAGCTACTGGTATCCCTTCTGTTACTCATCATGGCCATCCCCATGGTCCAGTTGGCACTGATGATTCAAGATAAACCCATGGGGGCAAACTCAGGGATATTTTCTGGGGATGACCCCCAGGACAAAAAAGAAACCTTATATCCAGCAGGTGCCACCCCTGCCTGCCTGTCCTCTACCTAAAGGAAGGATAGCCCCATATATTTCCCAGCCAAGGAGGGGGACAAATGGGTTCAAAATCCCCTCTCTGGCAACAAAGGAATGTATCCATGGATACAAGTTACTCCAACCCCTAGGCCCACTTGGCCACCAGGAGGCATTCCAGATGATAATTGGACCTGGTGGGTTAAGGTGTAGAATGGGTTCATTAGTTCCTAGGTATACATCGTCTCTCTGGGAGCACATAAGGCGTGGGTTCCCAGGGCCCTCTTGGCTCCCTCCTGGCACCCCAGACCAAAGCAAATACTTTTGTTCCTTGTACCGCAAATGGCTCAAAGGAACAATTAAGAAGTCATGTCCCTGTGAACGTTTCACTTGAGGTGTTGAGAGCTAGATGACCTTTCATGAAAATAGCAACGCAAATACTTTATCAACTATAAGTAAGCGTAGATACATAATGAAAGTAGTATGAAGAAATTAATCAATAAGCAAAGGGCAGGAGGGAATGTTACAAAGAAATAACCATGATGTTCCTTAATGGGTGATTACACAAAGGAACATTTTTAGAATTAGGTAATGCCGAGAAACATAGATGATGACACGAGGTACAAGGAAATTGCCAACAAATATAATGCCACGTTTGCCCCAATAAAGCGGCCAGTCTAACACACTGTTGTTGTCTGTGTCCATTTGTTATTTTTGCCGATGCCATTCATCCTTTGGGAACCCCTGGACCTGCTGGAACTGGACTCTGGCACCTCTGTTTTTCAGTATACGTGGGCTGGCTTGGGAAGACTACAGCTGAGTCAGGCCCTGGGTGAGCTGACAGCTGGGGGGCCATTTGCTGATCTTGCACCTGCCCTTGAGCAGGGCAGCAAGTCCTTTCTTGAAAAAGGATCTGAGTGGCTCATCTCCATGTCTTGAAGAGCAGAGGTTATACACAGCATGTAACCTTTAACATAAATATGATAAATTAGTATAGTTGTCATTACTTTTGTGAAAGTTCACATTATCGTGGTGTTGTGTATTTTGTCAACTAAAAAAATTTTTTTTAATGTTTATTTATTTTTGAGAGAGAGAGAGGCAGAATGCGAGTGGGTTGGGGCAGAGAGAGATGGAGACACAGAATCTGAAGCAGGCTCCAGGCTCCGAGCTGTCAGCACAGAGCCCGATGCAGGACTTGAACTCACGAGCCGTGAGATCATGACCTGAGCTGAAGTGGGACGCTCAACCGACTGAGCTACCCAGGCACCCCTATATTTTGTCAACTTTTGAGATGCATGAAATACTTAAGTGTTTTGTGACCACGTGTATGAGATTGAATTATTGGTATTGGATTTACAAGAGTTACATAAGTGCTTATAAAGATTTCATTGGCTGAACGTTGGATATATTTCTTTTTTAAACTTTTTAAATTTGGGTTTTTTAAAAAAAGTTTATTTTATTTTGAGAGAGAGAGAGAGAGAGAGAGGGCATGTGCAAGTTAGGGAAGGACAGAGAGAGGGAGAGAGAGAGAATCCCAAGCGGGCTCTGCACTGTAAGGGTGGAGTCCCATGCAGGCTTGAACCCACGAACCATGAGATCATGACCTGAGCTGAAGCCAAGAGTTGGAAGCTCAACTGACTGAGCCACCCAGGAGCCCCCAAAAAATAGCTAAGAAAAGCTGACTATTTGAATATGCAAATTATGTTACATGTTTAGGAGGCATGGAGTCTGTTAAGCTTGTGAATTAATTAAATCATAGAGCATAAGTGAAAGTGATTGCCCATATTTTTATGCTAAGATTAGGAGATTATAGGCTAACAACATTTATAAATTGAGTTTAAAGGCTTAAGAAATATGAGTTTGCAATTTTAACATATTGTGCCTATTGATAAACTCATCATGCCAATTATCAATTTATTGGTTATTGCTTTTATTCACTCCTAGGACTTTCTCTATCCACTCCATGTTCAATGATTCTCAAAATATAACACTTACATAACTGACTTCCCACTTGAACCTCAGTTCCAGATTTTCAAGTCTGTAGACTTTCTCTTTGAATATATACCAACAGCTCAGATTAAGCATATTTAAAACTTTACAAATTCTCTCTAATAATATTTGTACTCATTTATGTTAAAGATTTTATTATTCTTTTAATATTCCAAGCAAACTTGGAGTCAATAGTCAGTCTTGACTAACCTTTATATTCCATATATAAAGGCATCAAGTTGTTACTTTTTTCAAATGTTGCTTAGGTCCATTCCCTTCCCTCTATGGCTCTTGTATGTTCTCTAGACCAGTCTCAAGAAATGTTCCTTCTAAATTATTGCTACGGTCTTGCTGGCTTCCAGTCTCTTTCCATTTAATTGGCTTTGTAAACCAATCTTCCATATTTTAATATCTCAGTGACTCACTAATTCTTTCATGTTATAGAATCATAAAACTTTAGAGCTAAAGAAAATCTTTAGAAAATATTATAATGCAATCAATCCCCCTTTCCCTTAGTTTTATAAAAGAGAAGAATCAATCCCAGACCTATCACATGATTTTGATGTCACATGCCCCACTGGTATGGGGCATGTCTTAGAATTCCTTTTTATCTCCCATTGCATTAGACATAAACTGTTCATTTGGCAGATACACTGTTAAATATTGGTTGATATATAAATTTAGCCATTTTTATTCTCTGTTAAAAATTCTCTTTCTCTTGCAATGATAGATATCTAACCCATAAGCAAAAAAGTTAATTTTTTGGCTCACATTACTAAAAAGCCCATTGGTACAGGTATGGATGAGTTCAGTGGCCCAAATGATGTTTTTAGGGCTCTGTTTGAGTCTGTCTTTATAGGCCCTCTCTGAATGGTAGTGTAATTAATTGCCTTTGGCATCCCTAAACTTATTATGAAAGAGAGCATCTTCCCTAATAGCACAGGGAGAAAGGTTTCCAGAAAGATCTTTCCTTCTGTTTGTGTTATGCCCTTCCCTTCAAGGGAAGGAGTACTTAAATGGTCAACTTGGGACACATATCTCCTTGAATTTTGAGAACATAACTTTACTCTGATTCATCACCAGAATCTCAAGAAATGATTGAGAGGCAGTCTCTTGAAGGAAAAGATTCTGGAAAAGTAGATACTCACTAAATTTACTCTCTTTGCCCCTCATATCTGATCAGCTGCCAAGAAGCCCTCCACTGTTATATCTCTTGGTCCAACCTTTTCTCTCTAATTCTACTGCCATCAGTTTAGTCCAGGATCATATTATTAATCTCCTAACTAATCTCCTGGTTATCATCAATCTCTTATCAAATTTATCTTGCATGCAGGTAAGCACTTTACACACATTAAAATCATTCCCTTACTCAAAGCTATCCCCATTACTGGGGCAATAAACTCCTTGGCTTGGCATTCAAGGTTCTCACAAAACTGATTTCAATTTTTCAACTTTTAAGAAGTTTTACTGCTAGGTAGTAAGTGAGGCAAGTAAGGACTGGATTGTCTGGGGCTCCCTCTCTTCAGTCAGTGATCATATAATATGTAGGTTAGTTGTTCTGGCTTAAAGGCCCAAGTTTGAGTTATTCGTTTTGTTGTTTTATTTTTAATTTTTTTATTATTATTAAATTTTTTTAAATATTTAATTTTTAGAGAGAGAGACAGAGACAGAGAGACAAAGCGTGAGAGGGGGAGGGGCAGGAAGAGAGGGAGGCACAGAATCCGAAGCAGGCTCCAGGCTCTGAGCTGTCATCACAGAGCCCCAACACAGGTCTCGAACTCATGGACCATGAGATCATGACCTGAGCCAAAGTCGGACACTTAACTGACTGAGTCACCCAGGTGTCCCTGTTTTATTTTCAATTTTAAGTTTTATCCCAAGCATAAAGTTTATTTTTTTTTTAATTTTTTTTTCAACGTTTATTTTTTGGGGGACAGAGAGAGACAGAGTATGAATGGAGGAGGGGCAGAGAGAGAGGGAGACACAGAATCGGAAACAGGCTCCAGGCTCTGAGCCATCAGCCCAGAGCCTGACGCGGGGCTCGAACTCACGGACCGCGAGATCGTGACCTGGCTGAAGTCGGACGCTTAACCGACTGCGCCACCCAGGCACCCCCCAAGCATAAAATTTAAAAATTCAAATAGCACTGAAAGGATTATAAACAACAACAACAACAATTATTCCTTGGCTATTTTTTCTGATGCAACCACTTGTAACATTTTATGCCATACCTTTTCATATTTACCTCCATATTTCTTTTTTTTTTTTACAGTTTTATTTATTTATTTTGACAGAGAGAGCATGAGCAAGGGAGGGTCAGAGAGAGGGAGAGAGAGAATCCCAAGCAGGCTCTGTACTGTCAGCATGGAGCCCGCGCAGGGCTCGAGTTCACGAACCATGAGATCATGAGCTGAGCCGAAATCAAGATTCAGATGCTCAACTGACTAAGCCACCCAGGCACCCCTACCTCTATATTTCTTAATGAATATGTGCATTGCTCACATATGATCCATCATTATTCTGATTCTGAATCTACTTATCTAAAATCATTAAAGCCCTCAGTTCATTGGCTCAATCCTTCAGTGTTCCAGTCCCAAAATCCTGAGAGTGGAATCTGGTCCCAAGTTAATGTTTTTTCATCAAGCCACCTACCACTGGTCAGCCTTTGGGTGAGCTGCCTTTAAGTTGAGTCCCTACTGTTGCCAGGGGTGGAACAAGATGGGTGGGTGCTCTGGGCTGGCTCTAATAATTTGGCATTTGATTGTAGCAGGCATCACACATTGATGCCCTAAACTCAATTATGACTCCCTTCCAGCAAGTCTTAATGCTTGAGACTGGAAACCTAGAGACTGTATTTTCCAGAAGTCCTTACAGCTTGGACTGAAATCTAGTTTTTCCTAGACCATGAAACCTAGTTTCCATAAAACAGATATACTTTAGTGAGATATGCAAGTTAAAAGTGAACATTCTGAGGTGGAGGCTTTATTTCTGCCACTTCTGTTATTTCCACTGGCAGATGTTGGTTTTTCTGAGCCAGCTTTAGCAGAGGCCCCAATGTCCAGCCCCTAAATTTCATAGGTGATGAGAGACAGGGAGCAGGGTGTCCATTGTGCTGATTCAGATTATGTCAGAGTCAACAGCTGTGGAGATGGCTTCCTAATTTCCCAACTCTTTAAGTGTGTCAGAAGCATGGCACCGTGTTGGGCCAGTTTTGTAATCGTGTTCTGGAAGTTGTTCCTGAAAGCAGAGTTTCAAGTCTGTTCTGCTAGCCCTTCCAGTGATTTCATAAATCTCTAATTTCTCTTGGAAAATAATTTTCTGTTTAAATTAGCTGTAGTGATATCTGTGATTTACAATTGAATTCTAAGTGATGCACCTGTCAAAAGTATTCTTTAAATATTTGTTCAGTTCAATGAGGCAACCAGAAACTTCATTTTCAATTAAAATGATAAACACGTCCCTAAGCAGTGTCAGTATTTTGAAGCAATCTGGCAATATATTTCATGTTTTTTAATAGTTTCTATTCTCTTTTCACTTTTGCAATTTTTCCAAACCAGACACAATCTCTGAAGACATATTAAAAGGTTTGAAATTTGTATTCTAAAATTGATCACTGGTTCCTGGCCAACAGCACTATCCATGAACTATTTGGTTTCAGATTTAGTCTGCCTGATAAATTTAATTTAATTGTTCCTTCATAAATGCAAGACACAAAAGCACATGACATACTTGGCTAGACTTGTTGATGCATAGTGATTACAGGTCCTAGAGGAAGACTGGTGTCTGTCTGCTACCTGCACAGTCTTGGGCACATCTCAATTTCCTCATCTGAGAAATAGGTTTACATATTAAGAAATAATTTTGTTTATTTTTTATATTTGAGAGAGAGAGACAGACAGACAGACAGAGAGCGAGTAGAGGAGGGGCAGAGAGAGACAGAATCTGAAGCAGGCTCCCGGCTCCAAGCCGTCAGCACAGGGCTGGAACTCATGAACCGTGAGATTGTGACCTGAGCCAAAGTCGGACGTTTAATCGACTGAACCACCCAGGTGCCCCTATATATTTTTTAAATGTTTATTTTTATTTTTGTGAGAGAGAGGGTGAGTGGGGGAGGGGCAGAGAGAGGGGGGTGGGTACAGAGCATCTGAAGCAGACTCTGTGCTAACAGCAGCAAGCCCCATGTGGGGCTTGAACTCACGAACTGTGAGATCATGACCTGAGACAGTGAGACACTCAACCGACTGAGCCACCCAGGCACCCTGAGAAATAAGTTTAAAAACAATAACATACAAACAACAAATATTTGGGTTGAAGTGGAATCATACTTGTAAAGCACTTGATAATATGCCTGGTATGTAATAAGCATTCAATAAACGTTAGATAATACTACTGTTTTTAGTTTCTGCTACCTTGTACTGTATTTCAAGCAGGGGCAAATTTCTATTCCTTTACCTGTGCAAGAATTTGCCTGTGGAAACCTTTTTGTATCAGTAGTTACCAATTATTCTAGTGATTTTTCAGTGCCCCTTATAGAATAATGACTTGGGCCCAACCGTCCACCTCTTAGTCCAACTCTGGCTGTGTTTTGAGGAAGGATTGTGTGAGCGGCAGAAGCTGAAGAGGGAGGCAGTTCACTCAGAAAAGGAATATGGCAGATACTGCAGTGAACAACATCTCTAGTATAATCCAATTTAATTTACTTTAAAAGGCTTAAGTCACTTTGTCATTTTAAATTGTGACATACCCTACAAATAAATGCTACACTCTCCTTTTCTAGATAACTGCAGTGGAGACCTGTTGGTCTAGAAAGAACAGATTATTCAGCCCCGAATGGAGAGGATGGAATATGGCAAATCCAATGTCTTCTCATGTTCTGGAGTTGAAGGGAATGAGGCAGGAAATATATTGAGATCTCAGGTTTCATACATTAATAATTAACCTGGAACTTCATACCTGACAGAGCACCTTTACAATCTTTCTTCTTTGAGCATCAGGACAACCCATTTAGTTAAGCAGGAAGATACTCTTATTCCCATTTTACAAATGAGGAATCTGAGGTTTAGAGAAGTGGATGGAGTTGCACTTGGTGGTACCTATGGTTGTTGGCGGAGGCAGTGCCTGGATCAGTTTTCCTGACTCAGATCAGTGTATTTCATGCTTCCTTTTCTTTAGAAAAAAAGTTTTCAGAATTAGGATAATGCAGTTATAGAATACTCTTGCTAAGTTATTGATCTTAGGCTAAATAGTATGATCAGAGCTGTCATTTGGAAAAACACCATGTTCTTCTAGGATTGTCCTCTTATAGAAGGTGAAAACTAATCTTACTTTCTCTGGAAGGTTGATGTTAAATTGTTAAAAGCCATCCCTTTAAAAAGGATGCCAGACATGGGCAATTTTTAAAGCCAAAGTGAAGGTTTGCAAGTCATTTAAACACTCAATTACTTGGGGAGAGACTGAAATGCCAGGGGATAGGGTTATTTATGGTGCTGTGCTAAGAGCCAGTATATATATTTACTCGTACCAGAGTGGAATCCTGGCTCTGGATCATTTCCTGACTTGTTTGAAAATCTAGGCAAGTCATTTATTATGTCTGTATTTTGGAATTATAGCCTTGCTTCAAAGGTGTGCTCTGTGAATAAATGAGCCTCTATTTGTAAGTCTCGTTTAAATTTCTCTGACAAAAGGCATATCAGTGTTGATAGTTGCGAAGGGTAAGGACATTGATAATAACGATGATATCAGTGTCTTGAATTTATGCAATACCAATGCTCTGAAAAGCTTTGAATGCTTCCCATCCAGCATGTATTTCTTAAAAAACTGTGATTACAAATACTTCACAAGAAATTATACCTTTTTTTAAAAAGATTTTTTTTTCAACGTTTATTTATTTTTGGGACAGAGAGAGACAGAGCATGAACGGGCGAGGGGCAGAGAGAGAGGGAGACACAGAATCGGAAACAGGCTCCAGGCTCTGAGCCATCAGCCCAGAGCCCGACGCAGCGCTCGAACTCACGGACCGCGAGATCGTGACCTGGCTGAAGTCGGACGCTTAACCGACTGCGCCACCCAGGCGCCCCAAAAGATTTTTATTTTTAAGTGATCTCTACATCCAATGTGGGACTCACACTTTCGACCCCGAGATCAAGAGTCACCTGCTCCACGGACTGAGCCAGTCAGGCACCCCAAAATTATTATAATTTTTAAGTGCAGAATTAATAAAGAAAAATACAAGTATGATCTTATTTTATCTTCTCCCAGCCCTCCCCTTATTCCCCTCACTCACCACAGGTAATCACAATTAACAGTTCGTTGTCTACACGGATATATGTGTATACATACAGATGCATATGACTGTTTGATATACATTATTTTATAAATACTCTGCAACATGTTTTGGTCTTGTCAATATGCCTTGAAGACATTTTCATGTCAGCATATATAACTCTATTTCTTTCTTTCTTTTTTTTTTTTTAAGGTTTGTTCGTTTATTTATTTTGAAAGAGACAGAGAGCACGAGCAGGGGAGGGACAAAGAGAGAAAGGGAATCCCAAGCAGGTTCTGCGCAGAGCCTGATGCAGGGCCCAAACCCATGAAACCGTGAGATCATGACCCCGGCGGAAACCTCTAAGAGTTGGACGCTCAACTAACTGAACCACCCAGGCACCCCTTTATTTCTTTACTTTTAACGGCTGCAGAGTGTTCTACTTAATCTATTTAATTGTTCCCTTATGGGAAGATTTTTAAATTGTTTCTAATCCTTCAGCATTAGAAACAATGCTACAGTAAATTTCCTTGTTTATACATCTTTGTGCATCTATGTGTGTACTTCTGTGGGTTAGATTCCTAACGTGGAATCATTGGCTTAAACTTTAAGCCTGAAAGCTACATGTTAAATTGTGCCACCAAAAGTCTGTACCAACTTATACTTCCATAAGTAGCACATGAGAGTACCTATTTCCATCCCTATGCCAGCTCTGTTTTATATATTATCAATCTTTCTAAACATTGCCATTTTATAGATTAAAAACCTTGATTTTTAGTTCACTTTTACTTATTAATGAGGTTAAGCAGCTTTTCATAAGTTTATCCACCATATTTACTCTTCTGTGAACTGCTGTTCAGAAGCTTTCCCATTTTCCCTATTGGGTGGTTTTCTCTTTCTTACTGATATGGAAAATCTGTTGAAATATTATGATTATGAATCTGTATTAAGCAGGTTTTCCCCAGCTTACTGATTATCTTTTAAGACATTGTTAATGTTTTTTGCTGAAGAGAAGTTTTGAATTTTTATGAAATCAGGGTTTTCCTTGATGACTTCTGTGGTCTTGCTTAAAAAGGAAATTCTTCCACCACTTTGACCCAAGATTATAAAAAAAAAAAATGAAAAAAAAAATTCTATTATTATTTTTTTTTAAAGCACCACGTGTTGTTTAATTCCTGTGGAGTGTATTCTGAATAGCTTTGAGAAAGGGATTTACTTCAATGTTTTTCCAAATATTTAGCCAATTGTTTCAAGTCATAAGCTAGCTATTTCATTTTCATCCCAATGGACTGAGATGCCATCTTCTAGAACTATCAAACATTTACAGTTCTTGATTCTCTTTCTAGGTACAGCTATTTGTCAATTTCTATATCAATATTGTATTATTTTATTTTTATTATTTACACAGCCTTATAATCTATCTTAATATCTGGTATAGAAAGTTTCCCCTCATTATTTCCCCCATTCCCACATCATAGAGCTATATATTGTGCATTTTTTCTTTTTTCTTTTTTAAAATGTTTATTTATTTGTTTTGAGAGAGGGAGAGAGCATGTGTGTACACAGGGGAGGGGCAGAGAGAGAGGGAGGGAGAGAGAGAATCCCAAGCAGGCTCCACGTCCAGCAGTCTAGCACAGAGCCCAGTTCGGGGCTTGATCTGATGAACCATGAGATCACGACCTGAGCCAAAATCAAGAGTTGGAGGCTTAACTGATGGAGCCACCCAGGCACCCCATGCATTTTTTTCAATAATAAGATTAGAATAAGCTTTTCAGATTTGATAAATAACAATGTTAGGATTCGGTTGGGATTAGACTTAATTTATAGGTTAAATGTAGGAGAGTTAGCATTTTTATATTATTGGGTCTTCACATTCTGGAGCATTTTGTGTTTTCCATTTATTTAGAACCATTATTTAGGCAGCAGATCTGCCTTCTGATGTTGTCAGAAGGTCAATAGTAGCCTATCGTTAAGTCATAATGCCTACATCCTTCACCTCACTTCATCTCACCACGTAGGCATTTTATCACCTCACGTCATCATACAAAGAAGGGTGAGTAACAGAACAATAAGATATTTACAGGGAGAGAGATACAGAAAGAAACCACATTCACATTATTCTTGTTCAGTGTATTGTTATAATTGTCCTATTTTATTACTAGTTATTGTGTGTCTCTCCGCGCCTCATTTATAACTTAAAGTTTATCATAGGTATGTTGTATAGGGAAAAACAGTATATGTATGGTTGGGTACCATGGCATCTACTAGGGGTCTTGGAATGTATGTGGATGTCCTTGGCCTTGAATCAGATGTTCAGTTACTTGTCAATGGAAAACAGGATTCTGATCGTTTGTAACATGCAGTAGGATCATGATTAATTAAAGTATCACCTACAGTTATTTGGGAAGAAGTACCTCTTGAAGTAGTTGCCTTCCAGATCAAGCAGATTGTTGCACTTAACCATTATGGTAGTAATGATGACACTGAGGACTATGGGGTGGGATGATACCTTCTGACTGCACTAGAAAAATGACAGAAAAAGACAAAATCAAGGCTTTAAGGTTGCATTCACACAATCAGAGAACTTTTATGGCAATCCTAAAAAAGCCTATTTCTTATAACTGTAAGACCAACTATATTAAAAATGTGATCAGGTGGTTGCAGAATTTTAAAGGAAATTGAGTTCACTGAGCCACCAAATTGTTTATGTAACAATCAGAGCTTTGGGAACAAGTGGGATTCTCAGACTTGGATTGCACTTGGATGAAGTTAAATGCCCAGGTCTTTCTGAGCAAGCAGCTGCAGTCCCTCTTCTTATGACTGAGAACACTACCCTTTCCTTCTTGGACTCTAAAATCACCTTATTTGAGGCAGTTGCCTTGCAAGGAGATGCGTATTCTCCTCAAGGCCCATCCTCAACTGTCCATTATTCCTATTCTAGACCTAGACTAGAGTCAGATCTCAGAATGCTCAAGCAGAACAAATGAAGATTCTGATTTGGGAGGAAATTGCTTAGAGTACAAAATAAATGCAGGAGTTTGATAATTCATATTGGTAGAAACCCAAGAGATATGTGTGAGAATAGATTCTAAGGATGTTAAGCCAAAAGGAACAGAATATAGTTTTGTATCAGGATTAATATATTGATATAGGTACATTTACCAGATATTTATTCTAGGTTTAATGTGGGTTAGCTAAAGCTGGAAATGGCTCTAATAGTTTGCTTGGATAATTAAATTTTAGACTCTATGATGGTGCACATTTATTGAAATTTGGCACCACATCTTCCCTAACATAATATATGGAAGGACTCCAAGTGCCCCAAAGAGTGATAAAGGTGTCTTGATATCTATAACAAATCCCTTTCAACCACACCTGAATTTATGTTAATGAGGTGACTTTTGGAAAGCACCTAAGGAAGGGGACTGGTTGCCAAGGGAATCAATGGCATGATTAGAGGGTTGGGACGCTTGGTCCCACCCCTCTACTTCCAGGGAAGGGAGAAGGGCTGGAGAATGAGCTCAATCAGCAACTGCCAATAATTTAATCAGCCATGCCTATGTAATAAAGCCTCCATAAAAATGCAAAAGGAACGGTTCAGAGAGCTTCTAGGTTGGCAAACACATCTATGTACTGTGAAGGTGATCTACAAGGACAGAAGCTCCTGTGCCCTGGACCCTCTCAGACCCTGCCCTATGTGCCTCTTCATCTGACTGTCCATCTGTATCCTTTATCATAAAGTGGTAAACATGTTTCCTTGAGTTCTGTAAGCTGTTCTAGTAAATAATTAAATCCAAGGGGGAGGAAACCATGGGAATGTATGATTTCTAGTCAAGTAGACAGAAGTTGTGGGTAACTTGGGGGACCTACTACTTATGATTGTCATCTGAAGTGGGGGACAGTCATGTGGGACTGAGCCCTTAACCTGTGGGATCTGATACTATATCCAAGTAGATAGTATCAGAATTGAGTTAAGCAGATAGTATTAGAATTGAGTTAAAGTGTAAGACACCCAGCTACTGTCACAGACTTGCTTGTTGTGGGAATAACCCCTCACATCTGACATCAGAAGTGTTGTGAGGGTGGTAGTGGTGTAAGAGAGAAGGAGACACAGAAAAGTGAGTTTTTCCTACTCAGTTTGTGGCACCTTCCTCATATCTCCTGAAGTAGTCCCAGTTGGGATTTCCTCCCCTGAAGTATTAAGAAATACATTAGCAGGTGCAAGCCTGGATCAGTTGGTAAAGCATGTGACTCTTGATCTCAGGGTCATGAGTTTGAGTCCCATGTTGGGTGTAGAGATTACTTAAAAATAAAATCCTAAAAAAAAAAAAAAAAAAAAAAAAAAGAAGAAGAAGAAGAAAGAAATACATTAGTGAGGAAGATACTAGGATCTGTGACATGCTGTGTGGTGTGTCCCCAAAATGATAGTGGCAGGTATCAGCCCCAAAATGATAGTGGCAGTTATCAGCACTGAGATGGACATAATACCGCCCTTCATTCACCTTCTAATCATGTCCCTCTGCCTCTTTTTCTCTCATAAACACATATGGAGTCTTACTTTGCTGGGATTACCATAGGAATTGAGAAGCATTTGCATTTCATATCTCTAATATTTTTTATCCCTGGCTGCTGTATAACTGATGAATCACTTTAAGGAGGTGGGAATTTCAAAGATTGCAGACCAGGGCCAGGGGTTCTCAAACCCTAACTCCTAGTTACCAAATATAAAAATGAGAAATGGGGAGAAATTGTGTAAGAAACTAAGATAGTGTGTTATCAGTGAGGGCCATTAGCCATTTTTCTAGTTTTCCTAGGACTTAACAACTCTATCAATAATGTGCTTTAAAATTTTTTTAATGTTGGGGCGCCTGGGTGGCTCAGTCGATTGAGCGTTGGACTTTGGCTCAGGTCATGATCTTGCAGTTTGTGAGTTTGAGCGCCCATTGGGCTCTGTGCTGATAGCTCAGAGCCTGGAGCCTGCTTCAGATTCTGTGTCTCCCTGTCTCTCTGCCCCTCCCATGCTCATGCTCTGTCTCTCAATAATAAATAAACGTTAAAAAAACAGAAAAGTTATTTTTTAATGTTTACTTATTTTAGGGTGGGGGAAGGGGCAGAAAGAGGGAGACAGAGGATGCCAAGCGGGCTCCAACTAATAGCACAGAGCCAGATGTGGGGGCTTGAACTCACAACCGTGAGATCATGATCTGATCTGAAGTCGAACGCTTAATCAACTGAGCCACCCAGGAGCTTCTATCAATAATGTGCTTTTTATTTATTTTTTTTTAATTTTTTTTTTTTAACGTTTATTTATTTTTGAGACAGAGAGAGACAGAGCATGAACGGGGGAGGGGCAGAGAGAGAGGGAGACACAGAATCGGAAACAGGCTCCAGGCTCTGAGCCATCAGCCCAGAGCCCGACGCGGGGCTCGAACTCACGAACCGCGAGATCGTGACCTGAGCTGAAGTCGGACGCTTAACCGACTGCGCCACCCAGGCGCCCCAATAATGTGCTTTTTAAAATTTCGAGTTCAGTCACCAGAATTGAAATGGAGAAAATAGTTAATTTTATCACACATCAAAGGAACTATGTTGGATATTCAGTAAGTGAAGTCACTTCACTGAAAATTTTAGTAGAGTGATTTATGTGTTTTTGGAATTATTGAGCATTATTAACTTACTGAAATGCTTTACCTTATCACCGACCTAGTAATAATTTGTTCACTAGACTGAGAATAACAAGTCACTTCTAAAAGGAAAAGAAAATTTGCAGTAGATGAAGGACAGTGTATCTTGTAGCAGATCCATATATATCTAAACTTTTAAAAAATCCATACCCAATCTTTTCCTGGTCCAAAATGCATGAAGTCTTGGTTAATACATTTAATTTTTGCTGAATAAATAGATGACTAAATGCTTAACCATAACCGTCTGTGAGGATCTGAGTGCTTGTACTGAGAGTTTGCCTATACCTTCAAGTGTTTATTTATTGTTGAAAGAGAAAGTGAGCAAAAGAGGGGCAGAGAGAGAGGGGGACAGAGGATCTGAAGCTGGAAGGCAGACAGCCGGATGCAGGGCTCAAACCCATGAGCTGTGAAACCATGACCTGAGCTGGAGTCTGATGCTTAACTAACTGAGCGACCCAGGCACCCCTGCCTGTGCCTCCAAACCCTGCGTATCACCATACCTCATCTTTATAGCCAGGCCTGACCTTACAATTCCTAAAGGAAGGAAGTGACTGCCACACTATACAACCTCCTAGGATGTTTGCTTAAGGATGGAGAGTCATAAACTGATATTCAGGTGATTTTTTTTTCCTTTTCTTTATAGGTTATTTATTTAATGCCCCTCCCTCCACCACTTTTTCTCAAATTTGTATGGAGCCAGGCCAGCAGTTCCACATATGAATAGATTGTATGGAAACCTTTCCGTTTCCCCAGGCCTACTCTCAAACTGCAACTTTTCCAGAATCTACTGATGGATCATTGAGTCTCTGTGTTCCTCAGGACTCTAGACTCATGAAAGATATGAGGAGATACAGTTAAGGAACATCACTGCTATGATGTGTCATCCTCCTTCTCACTTTCTTGGCAGCTAGGACATTATCAATGTTCAGTTTTCCACCCCTCCATCTTTTTTTTAACCCAGAAGGTAGAAATCGACGGCAGGCATGAGAGAGAACACAGCACTGATTCTCCAAGTTTGGTGTTGGGACCACTTTACACCTTTAAAAATGACTGAGGATCCCAAAGAGTGTTCGTTTGTAAGGGTTATATCTATTGATAGCTCCTATGTTAGAAATTAAAATTAGAGACATTTTTGAAATGTTTATTTTTAAGTAACAATAATAAGTTTATTATATATATATTTTTAAGATTTTATTTTAAGTAATCTCTACACCCAACATTGGGTTTGAAGGCACAACCCTGTAATCAAGAGTCATACACTCTACTGACTGAGCCAGCCAGATGTCTCTAAGCTCATTACATGTGAATGTAAATAACATTTTATGAAAAATTATTCTGTTTCCAAAATAAAAATTTCAGAATAGTAGCATTGTTTTACATTTTAACAAATTTCTTTAACAGCTACTTAATAGAAGATAGTTGGATTTCCACATCAGCTTTTACAGTCAATCTATTAAAATATGTTGTTTTAGTTGAAGTATATAAAAGAACATGTATAAATCACACAGATATGTAATTGGAAAAGGGAGGAGTATTTTAAGATATTTTTAGATAAGGGGTGCCTCGGTGGCTCAGTTGGTTGAGCATCTGACTTCGGCCTAGGTCATGATCTTGCGATTTGTGAGTTCGAGCCCTGAGTCGGGCTCTGTGCTGACCGCTCAGAGCCTGAAGCCTGCTTCAGATTCTATGTCTCCCTCTCTCTGCCCCTTCCCTGCTCATGCTTTGTCTCTCAAAAATAAGTAAATGTTAAAAAAAATTTTTTAAAGGTATTTTTAGATAAACGTGGACAATCTTATTTGATATTACCCCAGAATTCGACAAGTGCAAGTTTCTTAAAAGAATGGTTCAAATGTGGAATCTGGAACTGTAGCCGTGAATGTTTTGTATTCTATTACATTACAATCCAGAGGTCTGTTTTGTACCTTGAACTTTTTAATTACCCTTGCATAATTTTATAACATTATACATTGGTCACTTGGAAAACATTGGCTTGCTGAATTAGGCAGATCTTTCACATGTTGATGCACTTAATCATAAAACATCAAAAAATAATTCAATACTATTACCACTGATCTCATCAAAAAGTCTTAAGTTATATGGGGATGATGTCAAGCTTATGGCATTGTATACAAGGTTTCCAAAATTCTAATGTTCTCTTGAAAGCTAGAATGTTATCACTGGCAACAAATACTGCCAGCTGTTTTCCTTGTATTGACAGACTCCTTTCGTTCATTTTTGAGAAAATTTCTGCCAGACATCTAAGTCTGATTTACTATAGCTTGTCTGTTGCTTCAAGAAATAATGGAGTTCCACAAAAAAAGCAGCTAAGTCAGTTTGTGACTCCAATGATTGTACAAGTACTTTTTCTGGAGACAGCCATTATATTTTGGCATTCAACAGAGGTGGTTTATGTATACCTCCCATTTTGTCACACAGAATATTAGACCCAAGGGTTGACATTGCCATAATATTAATAATTTTTTACTGCTTCATCGAAGGCATTGTATGAGATGGGCTTTATTTATTTATTTATTTTTATTTCCTGTGAGTGTCTGGTAATGAAGAACAAAATGGCTACTAGTAAGAGTTAGGTGCCTAAGGAATCAGCGGCTTACCCACAATTATTTTTGTTCCATCAGTACAAATGTCAACACAGTGAGAAAGGCAAACAACATCTTAGTGTTTTAATCTCACAGTCCTCACACAATGAGAACAGTGGGTCTACATGACCAGCATATGAGACACCGACAAAATTCTAAAATTTAAGTCTTTTAGTGTTATTATCTTGAGCTTTCTCCAGCCTACTCTTCTTCATGTCCTTGCTATGTTGACTTTTTCCCCATGATTCTTTTGGGGGAAATCTTCATTCCTGTCTTCTTCTGCCTCTGTTGGGTTGGGTGCTCAACTCTGACATGAATTGCCTTTTTATCAGTTTGATCAGTAAGTCAAATATTTATACATAGACATAATTTAAAAAACATATACCAAGTTGGGGTGCCTGGATGGCTCAGCTGCATAAGAATTCGACTCTTGGTTTTGGCTCAGGGCATGATCTTGCAATTCATGGTTTTGAGCCCTGCGTAGGGCTCTGTGCTGACAGTGTGGGGCCTGCTTGGATTCTCTTTCTCCCTCTCCCACTGTCTCTGTCTCTCTCTCTCTCTCTCAAAATAAACAAACATTACAAAAATATACACCGAGTTCTTGTACCCTATCTGCTTCATATCTTTCAGAAATTCATCAAGATTTCTTTGGTGGTGATTGCATTCCTCTCAATTTTTCTAGTACTGCTATTTGTTTTTCTTTTTATGTCTTTGTTATTTCAATGGTATTTTGGAAGGAGTGGAAAGAACTTTGATTTCATTTGTCAATATCTTAAACCCAGAAGTTTTCCTTGTGTTTGGAGATAATGGAAATTCTGACTTTTCACCAATTTAGATGGATCTTTCCCCCAATTAGATTGGCTTGCAGAGTGAGGTTTTGGATACTTTGTGCCTCGGAGGTGCACTCGTCACCTCATTGTTGACTTTCGCTGTGCTGCCTCCCTCCAGAGGTCATTTCAAGGGCAGGGAGGTTATACATGCCAGAGATATCATAGTGTATCAGCCTTTCTAGTTGGCTCAATCTCAGAGCAATGTTCTGTTCTTACTCCAAACAATTCTTCATTGAATTTGGCAACAGTCTTTGGGCCTGGCTCTTAAGATCCCGTTTGAAAAATGTCTATCCTTTTCGGTATGTTTTCATGACTTCATATTTTCTGGCATGAAATTAAGATAAACATGTCTTTCCACCAAGATCTAAATCAAACAAATAGGATGAAAATCTTGTGGGAGAGTTGTTTATTAGAAGGGAGGTTATAGCATAAATGGAGGCTATGTATCCTCAATTGAACAATGCAGAATCCAGCATAATGTCATCATTCACCATTGACTTATTTCACATGTGAAAATATTAGCAGCATATCAAGGTCTTCAAGGCCAAGGAAGGTTAGGCTCTATATCGTATGTACACCGGATATTTTTTACTTGAGCAGAGATAGCGTTCATTAAGATTCCTTCAGAAACTTGAAGTTTTCCACAAGTCAAAAATTCAGATGTCAAAAGGATTTTTCTTTTAGGAAGATTTTCAAAAAAGGTATATTAATTCTGTTCTTATTGATAGTGTCAGATTCACTTTTAGTGCTTTGATATATCACATGGACATCTTAAAAAGTTCTCATTCAGTACTAGAAAAGAAATTGTGTTGAAGTAAAAGTTCTTCTTGAGGTGATAACGCCGCTCAGCTAAGAATAAAGTAGTAAGTCAACGCTTGTTGACTGAATCTGGGTAAAATTGCTTTGAAGAAGTTAATATTTCTATATGGCTTTTAGCAGTAACACATATAGCAAGAATATGAGTATTATTCATTCATAATACATCCAATGTGGTTAGTAAGAAGACATTATTGCTCATTATCCATAAGTAGTAATAACAACATAGTTTTAAATTAATTAATTAATTAATTAATTTTTAATTTACATCCAAGTTAGTTAGCATATAGTGCAACAATGATTTCAGGAGTAGATTCCTAAATGCCCCTTACCCATTTGGCCCATCTCCCCTCCCACAAACTCTCCAGCAACCCTCTGTTTGATCTCTATATTTAAGAGTCTCTTGTGTGCTGTCCCCCCTCCCTGTTTTTGTATTATTTTAACAGCACTTTTTTTTAAAGCTCTTCTCCAAAGGAGGCTGTGGAAGAGTAGATTGTTATTCAGTGAATTTTCGTTACCTCCCTCCCAACCCTTACGGTAGGGGCAAGTATTCTTCTATTTCTCATTGATGTCAGACTTGGCTGTATGGTTTGCTTGGGCTAAAGCAAAAGGTATATGGGCAGAAGTGATGACATACAACACGTGAGCCTAGGTCTTAAGAGGAATTGTGTGCATCCTTACATTGCTCTGGGAACTTTTGTCCTTTGCCATGAGAAGAAAATGCCCCCTGGTAGCTGTTGCTCCTTTAGCCAGACTATCCTGGTTATCTTGCAAATATACAGCCTAATGTAGCCTGTCTCAGCCAATCTGAAGGCCTGTGAACATGAGAATAAATGCTTGTTGTTGCATGACAGTCTTGTGGTGGTTTGTCATGCAGCAAAAGCTGATTTATAGAGGGATTCATAGCATTGCCTCAACATCATACAACTGCTTCCTCTAGGATATTAAGGTAGTAAGTAGATACTATAATTACTGGGTTACTAGGTGAGACAGAATTTTCTAAATTTTGCCAGGAACTTCTTCTTTGACCCATTGATTCTTAAAGCATATTTCATTTCCATGTATTTGTGAATTCTCCAGACTAGCTTCTGTTATTTACTTCTAGTTTCATTCCATGGTGTTTGAAGAAGATATTTTATGATTTAAATTCTTTTAAATTTATTGAGGCTTGTGGCCTAGCACAAATGGTGTATTCTGGAAAATGGTGTATCCTGGAAAATGTTCCATGTGTATTTGAGAACATGTGTTTTCTACTGTTATTGGGTGAAGTGTTCTACATATGTCTGTTAGGTCTAGTGGGTTTATGGTGTTCAAGTCCTCTATTTCCTTGTTGGTCTTCTAATTGTTCTATCCATTATTTAAAAAAATTTTTTTTTATTATTTATTTTTGAGAGAGAGACAGAGACAGAGAGCAAACAGGGAAGGGGGCGAAAGAGAGGGAGACACAGAATCCAAAGCAGGTTCCAGGCTCTTAGCTGTCAGCACAGAGTCCAATGCGGGGCTTGAACTCACAAACTGTGAGATCGTGACCTGAGCCCAAGTCGGATGCTTAACCAACTGAGCCACACAGGTGCCCCTCTTCTATCCATTATTGAAAGTGGGGTGTGAAGTCTCCAACTATTATTGTAGAACTGTCTACTTCTCCCTTTAATTCTTTTGGTTTTGCTTCATAATGTTTTAGGATTCTGTTGGGTATGCATGGGTTTATATCTGTTATATCTTCTTGATGAATTGACTCCTTTATCAATATGTAATATCATTCTTTCTTTATGATCAGAGGCATTTTCTGATCTAGAGTGGTAAACTGGATATACAACCTACATCACTGCCCACTAACATCTGCTCTAAGCATAGTTGCATTATGCAATAAATCCTTAACATTTGCTGCACAAAAAGGTATGAATGAGATGGATATTTCAAGGATGGAAATAAGGTCAGTGTGGCTGACATATTAGTATCAAGTGGAATCAGAAAGGTGGACAAGGGTCAGATCACATAGGGCTTTGTAAATAGATAAGGAGTATAGAACTTTCTTAATGAAATGAAATTTTAGTGGAGGGTTTCAAGCATGGGAGTTACATTTTAAAAAGTTCACTTTGGGGGCGCCTGGGTGGCCCAGTCGGTTAAGCGTCCGACTTCAGCCAGGTCACGATCTCGCGGTCCGGGAGTTCGAGCCCCGCGTCGGGCTCTGGGCTGATGGCTCAGAGCCTGGAGCCTGTTTCCGATTCTGTGTCTCCCTCTCTCTCTGCCCCTCCCCCGTTCATGCTCTGTCTCTCTCTGTCCCAAAAATAAATAAACGTTGAAAAAAAAAATTAAAAAAAAAAAAGTTCACTTTGGCAGCTGATGAAGAATGGATCATAGACAGGCACAAGTAGAAGACAGGGAAAGTGGTGAGGCTTTCTCTAAAGTCCAGATGAGATGTCAATGGCTTGGACTAGTGGGGCAATAGTGATGGAGAAAAGAATAGACTTTGGAGATGTATCTTAGACACAGAATGGATAGAGCTTGCTGATGGATTTATGTAGGGAATAGTAGAGAGGACCCAAAAATAGCTTACATTTTTTTGGGGGGGGGGCTTGAATATCTGGATAGTTTTTCCTGAGACAAAAGAAAGAGTAGTAGCAGGTCTTTTTTTGTTTGTTTTGTTGGCTGGTTATTTGCTTAGGGTGAAGAATAAATCAAGAGTGTTCTGTTTGCTCTTGCTAGAGATACCCATTTTAGGTAGTTAGGTGGGTCAAATGCTGTGTGACATCAAATAAGATGAGGACCAAGAAGTGATCACTGGATTGGCAATGTGGGAATCATTGATAATTCTGAAAAAGCACAGTCTCTGGAAAGCAGTGGGGCCAGAAATGTGATCGGAGTGGATGACCAGAGATTGTGAGATGAAGGAGTGGAGACAGCATACAGAGATAACTCTATCAGGAAGTTTTTCTGTCGAGGATTTGAGAAGTAGTTGGTAATAGTTGGTGGAGGTTGTGAGGTTTAAAGGAGGTGTTTTTTTAAATAGTTATTTTATTTATTTTGAGAGAGAGAGAGAGAGAGAGAGAGAGAGAGAGAGAGAGAACGAGTGGGGGAGGGGCAGAGAGACAGGGAAAGAGAAAATCCCAAGAGGCTCATGTCCAGCAGTCCAACATGGAGCCCAACATGGGGCTTGATCTCACAAACCGTGAGATAACGACCTGAGCTGAAATCAAGAGCTGGCTGAGCCACCCAGGCACCCCCAACACCTGTATTTTTTTTTTTTAACCAGTATTCTATAGTCCTTGTCTTCCAGACATCATTAACATTCATTCATTACTTCAACTCCATTTTCTGAGAACTCTGTGCCTTTGGCAGGTTTTGAGTTAATCTGCTTATCCCAGTGGACACCACTCCACTTGCTTATCAACTTACTGTTGATGGCTTTCTAGGGCTTCCCTTATGGATCTACTTGTCATGTACTTAGTTCCCTTGCTATCTCCTTTAAACTCACATATTCTCTGAAGAGCTCCCAGTGTTGTGCGTATTTTCCCCTCCTCCTACTTCCATCAGCACAGGTGCCTTCCTCTTTCCAGGTATCAGCTTACTCCCTCCTAAGGGAATCCCAATATTCATAAGATATCTTAGCACTTTACAACTTCTCAATTTTTTTAGTGTTCAATTGAGAGAGAGAGAGAGAGAGAGAGAAAGAAAGAGAGACAGAGAGAGCAGGAGAGGGGCAGAGAGAGAGGGAGACACAGAATCTGAGGCAGGCTCTAGGCTCCAAGCTGTCAGTACAGAGCCCAACACAGAGCTCCAACTCCTAAACCATGAGATCATGATCTGAGCTGAAGTCAGATGCTTAACCGACTGAGCCACCCAGGTGCCCTTGTCTGTTTTCTTCTACTGCCATGATCTTTCCATAATACCCATAGGGCCCAAGTGTGGCTAAGGGATTCCACTAGCTAGAGCCTTTTGATTTCTTCTCTCTCTGGGCCCCAAAATCTTCATTTACTGGACTCCAGAGGCATTGAAACAAATCGATTCTTTAGATCCCCTTTCCCCCAGAGAGCTGATATCCAAGTGTCCTTATAGATGTAGAGAACTGTGACAGAATAGTATCACAAAGGAATTATTAGTGGGACTAGGAGAGGCTCAGGAGGCCTGTCTTCCTGGAAAATGCATTTCCTGAACTCCAACAAAGCAGCATCTGGGGTTTTATTGAGAAAACTGACCAGGAAAGCCAAATATCCTTCACATTTCAATAAATGTCAACTTGCCCATTGAAAAAACACAGTGGAGTCTCCATCAAAACATGGAGTTGGGGCATGAGGTAACTAACATCTGTACTAGTAGTCTTCTGGGTTGTGGTTAAGGACTGAGTTTCACTGGGGTAGTGGTCCATGGTTTTACCTGTAAGGCGACTCATCTATGGCAGAGCCAGTCTTTATAATGGGGGTTAACCAATATAAAAATAATTCCCTGCTAAGATATAGGGGTTTCATGGGTTGTCTGGTTACATGTTCATGTAAGCATTTACAGCTCTGTGATGAGGTTGCTACTGTCTCGCTTTATGCTTATCCTTCAACAGATACCATTTTTTTCAAAGTGGTTATGATTTTGGCCTTGTCACTTCTGTCACTAGGCAGCTTCCAAATTGCCCATTCTTGGCAATGTTTAATGCCTTGTCCCCTGTCCTGCTGTCAGGGGCAGCTCATTTAAGCTGCCAAGAGGACCTGCTTTATTGCTCAGCCAGCCAAGGCCTATGCTGTTTTATGACATTTCAAAATGAATCAATGATAGAAATTTCAATTTGTTTCAGAAGAGAGTTGTCAACAGGCCCAGAGCTCAGAAAATGAGTGGCCAGGTCTTTTGGAGGCATTGGTTTGAGTATATGTGGAAGAAAGGCATGCTTATTGCTATTTCAGCATGCATTTACTCTCTGAAACTCATCCTTATTTATATGTGGGTTCTGCTTCTGAAGAAACTGGGGTAGCCTTAACACTTGCTAATGAGTAGAATTCCTTTTTATCCACTTTGCTAAAAGTGATCACAGGTTGTTCTTGCCTGTCCCTTTGGGGGACTACCCCTCCTCAGTCCCTGTGGTGTGAATGCAGCTGATTTCAGATCTTTGGTTCACAGGTAGGCATGTGGCTCAGGCCTGTCCAACGAGAAACATGGATTTGATATACGGCTGGGCATGTTAGCTGTATTAGAGTCCTGGAAACAGATGAAACTCTCAAATTGGGTTATCAAATAAGCTTCCCACAGAGATGTGGGCAGAGTAAAGAAAACCCTAAGTGAAAGTGCAGTTCCTGGGGTTACTCATAGCGGGGCATTGTTACCACACATGGGTTGTAGAGGCAAGACTGAGAGCCATTACTCAAACTCAAAGAGAGAGAGAGAGATGAGTAGAGAGAATTGAGGCAGGACCCATGACTATTGACCATGAGACATAGCTAATCGACGCAGACTCTTGCCAAGGAACTGGGGGTAATGAATATCTCATCTCATTCTTTCCTCTTCCCCCAGTCTCCTGCTGTCTTCCTACTGACAATCCCCAAAGGAAAGAGGAGGGGAAAGAAGCTATTGATGCATCCACACAGGCCAGCCTCTCAGCTACAGAACAGGGAGAAAGGTGGAGAGTAGATTTGAAGGGCAAGATGAAATGCTCAGCACATGAGCCAACTCAGGCCAATTGACAGTCAGCCCTGGGACTTTTGGATGGAACAATTAGGAAATAGGTACTCTATTTCCAGTGGAATTTCTGTGGAAAAGAAGCTTGGAGCTACTGGTGGTCCTCTTGTCATCACTCTGGAGAGAGGAAAGCAGAGCAGAGAGATGGGGACAAATTCCTTATGACACCATTAAGTGATGCATCACTTTTTAAAAATGTGATGACACACTTGGATCCAGTTACACTTGATGACTACCCTTAGCATTTTCAGCTAGGGGCCAATACATTTTCCCTCTGCTTGAGCCAGTCAGATTTCCACACTTGCATCTGAAGGAGGCCTGATGAATACACGGTCAGGCTCAGTGTACTGCAAAACTTAGCTCCTGGAACTATTGAGATGATCTCTCTCACCACACCCAGCAGTGGCTTCTAACCTATTCATTTCACTAAATCTGGTCTTCTTGACTGTGCAGGTGTCAGCCCCTGTCTTTCCATAACCCTCGCTAGCTGTAGCTTGTTCCTCGGTAGCCCTGAGATAGCCAGGGTATCCCTGACCCAGATGGAACATGGAACAACATCTGGAATTTTACAAATCCCCATGTGTTCATGACAGTATTCAGTATGTGAGAGACAGTATTTCAAAATATGAAGGAAAAATAATGCAGGTCTTCCTTGGTAGGGAAAAAAAGGCTAGAATGAATATAGACTGGGGTTAGATGATTTATTTTTTTTATTTTTAATTTTTTAAAGATTTTATGTTTAAGCAATCTTCACTCCCAACATGGGGCTTGAACTTGCAACCTCAAGATTAAGAGTTGTATGCTCTACCATCTGAGCCAGCCAGGCACCCCTGGGGTTAGATGATTTAATTGAGATATTAAAATGTGTGCAAAGTTTATAAATGCTGGGCCAGATCAAATAATTCCATGGGAGAATGATTTTAACATAAGGATAGGCCCGCTTCCTGTGCTCAGGGTTCAGAAACACCTGTTCTGAGAGATACTTAGTCTCAAAAGATATTTGATAAGTCTGCATCTTTGATAGGTGGTCTGTTTACAGGAAACCCTCTCTTTGGAACAATGGGTGTGTCCTTTAATATTATACTTTTCACCAGCAAGAAAAGAACGGGAGATAGTTTGTGGGCAGAGTGCCAGGAGGATACAGTCCTCTTCAGAGCAGTCTGGCAGCGTGCAGTCCTCCTGCCTCCATCTCCAGCATTTTCTCCATCCATACAGTGCAGAGTCTGTAAATACAGGGCTGAGGGGTGGGGTGGGTGGAGGAAGGCTGGAGCACAGAGTGGCAGAGCAGAAAGAGCATAAACTTGGACCCAGATTCTTCCATTCGTTAGCTGTGCAAACTTGGCTTAATCTCCCTGAGTTCCCGTTTGCCCTTCTGTAAAATGGCAATAATAAGATCTTCCTCAGAGCATGGTTGCAAGGATTAAATGAGATTGAATGAACAAAACTTCTAATGTACTGCTTGGCAGTTGTCTTCATAAGCGGCCAAAACAACATCAGTGAGGAAAGTCTGGGCAGGTCGGATTGCAGCACATCAAAGATTCAGTTTGAAGCCAGCATGATGCCTGGCGTTTAACAGCAGACGCTAATTCCTATCTCCTTCTTCCTGCTTTCCCCAGGAGTGTTCCATCCCTCCCATGTAATCCTCCACTAACTGAGTGGGCATGCATGAGATGATGGAAGCAATTCTAGTTTTAAATAGCCTCAGTCTGCCTCTTTGGCCCCACAACCCCCCATAACCCCATAATAATTCTGAGGATTAGCCTGAGAAACAATCTAAAAGAAAGAAAATGTACCTTGTGCCAAGATGTTTACTACAGAATTATTTATTTATTTAAATGGTTTTTAATTTAGTTTTGAGAGAGAGCACAAGTGGGGGAGGGGCAGCGAGAGGGAGACAGAAGATCTGAAGCCTGCTCTGTGCTGACAGTAGGGAGCCCCAAGCCAGGCTTGAACCCATGAACCGTGAGATCATGACCTGAGCCCAGGTTGATCGCTCAACTGACTGAGCCACCCAGGTATCCCTACTACAGGATTATTTTTAATAGTAAAAAAACTTGTCAATATGCAGTAATGAGGTCAGTTCAATTATGGTAATTAACTAACTGGGTTATTCTGCAGTCATTGAAATGATAACTTCAAAGACTATACAGTAACATTAATATATTATTTAATATAATTTATTAAATTCTAAGCCAGGTAAATCAAAGATACACACAGAATTGTGTTTATACTACGACACGGGCTTGTGTCTATATCAGGGTCCTACTGGAGTCTCTGTTCTCTAAGTGTTCATTTTCTTCATCTTTCCACACTGGGTTTGTATTCAGATGGGGAGATTCTCTAAAGTCTCTTTTTATTTTTACTTTTTTTATTAAAAAGAAAAATTTTTAACATTCATTCATTTCTGAGAGTGAGAGAGACAGAGCATGAGCAGGGGAGGGGTGGAGAGAGAGGGAGACACAGAATCTGAAGCAGGCTCCAAGCCTTCAGCACTGATGCAGGGCTTGAACTCATGGACCACGGAATCATGACCTGGGTCAAAGTTGGACGCTTAACAGACTGAGACACCCAGGCACCCCCACTAAATTCTCTTTTTTTAAAACTTTGTTTATTTTTTGATCAGGTGTGAATATTTTTTATCCATAAAACTTACCAAGGCCAGTAAAGAGAGACTAAAAAACAGAAACAATTTGATTCTTTGGGGTAACAGGAATTGTGATGAGTTTGATAATGCATTTTAATTCCTGCTGATGGACACAATGTTTAATTAACAATATTTAAATTAATATTAAATACAATGTATTTTATTACTATTAATAATGTTTAATTAATAATAATGTACATTACAATTATGGAATAATCCTCCCATTCCTGTTTTACGGTGCTTAGGGAAAATGAATTATTGGATATTAAGTATTTAGAATAAGATCGGACATAGAGTGAGCAATAAATAAGAGCTTGTAGCATCACCATTGATTACATAAGAGGTACTACTCTTCCGTGAATGGACTCCAATAATTCTCATGACAATGCAGTGAGGGAGAGGCTGTCAGTATTCCAGTTTTAAAGATGGGGAAACAGGCATGGAGAAGTTAAATTGCTTGTTTAGGGTCACATCACCAGTAAGGGGCAGAATCTTGCTCCTCACTGTCCCATCACAGTACATGCTCATAAAGGAATGCTGGCTTATAGAAAACGAAATGGCCGGCTGAGCTTTTGGTCTTTGGGTCGCTAGGCCTCTAGGGAAGGGAATGATGAGGGTCTGGAGAGGGGGCAAAGAGGAACAGGGGCTGGCTCTGGCTCTTGTCTCTGCATCTTCTGGAGTGGAGGGAATGGAGAGGTTGGGAGTAGGGCAACCCAGGGTTCACACGTTCGTTGGTGGAGAACGTCCATGACAGACATGTTGCTCAATTCAGACCTGGAGTCTGACAAAGAAAAGGGTCTGAACCTATGGGGCCACTCTTAACTTCCAGGGACTTAGAACTGGATGCTTGTTTGAGATATCTGAAACAACACGCTCCCCCACACTACTTAGAGAGTAGGAAGCAAGCCTTGAGATGGCAAGTGCCTTGCCTTCTTGTGCCTCATTATGTTTCTCCTCCTAAGTAACCCCAAACCTGTAGACAGAAATGCTCGCAGACAGGTGTGAGACTCTCTCCAGTCTCTGTGCCCTGTCAGGGCTCTGCCTGAGGCAGTGTTGCCCTCTTCTCTCAGACCTCCACTCTCTGAGAGGCCTGAGAACCTTCCCACTCTGACTGCAATGAGACAGTGGGGGGTGGGAGTGGGCCTGGTATAACCCGGGCAAGGCCAGCATGAAATCAGAAACTGAGCCCGGGGCAGAGCTGTCCCAAGTGATGGAGGGATTCCAGGAATCGGGGCCCAGGGGCTTGATCAGGGAACCCCCAGCTGCTGGAATTAGAGAGTAAAGTCAGGCTGAGGGTCAGAAGCAGGCAGGGACCATAGGGACAAATCCTCACCCTCTGCCTGTCCTGGGAATGATCCCGGCTGAAAGAGTACCCAGGGGCTGGGGCTGAATCATGGAGTCTTCACCTGAGACTAGGAAGGAAGCCAGCACTGCAGAGTCAGAAACATGTGAGAAGCTGTGGTCTAAAAAGGGAAGTCCAAAGGGTCACCAAAGTGAAGGGGCCAGAAGCAGCTATGGCAGCTGGGATATGGAGCCAGGAATCTGAGAACTGGGGAGGTGAGAGCAAAAATAGTAGGTCCAGGGTAAACAGGATTGGCCTGGAACAGGTGCAGCTTGTGGCTCACTCTGGTGGGCCAGCTGGGTATGGTGGGGTATGGGTCTGCTAAATTTAAAGGGCCAGGACTCAGCCTGGGAGCCTGTTATGATAGCCAGGGCTGAGTCTGAGACAGTCTGGGCACAGTTTGCCCTGGACCTGGGGGCTAGTCGACCAGGCCAAGTCACAGGGGAAGGCAGTGTTGGAGATAAGGACAAAGCCTGATGGGCCCTCAGGTGGAGGAACAAGTCTGAGCACTGGGGCCTCAGCACGGCACCACTGGTGGGGGGTGGGGGGGGCCTGCCTGCTCAGGCCTGTATGAGAATGTAGGGCTGCGGGAGAGAGTGGCTGATGAGTCACAAGTCCCAGATGTGGAGCAGATGCTGTAGGCAGCTTTGGGCTTCTTGTCAGCAGATTTGACCACGCCTGGGCCAGCTGTCAGGCTCAGGCCACTGGCCCTGTTCCTAGCACAGAGAAATCCTAAGAACTTTCTTCTCTGTGAGCTTTCCCTCTTGGAAGTGTTTTGTAGCCCCACAGAACCACACTGGGTGAGCAAATGTGTTCTCAGAGCCAGGCTTTACAAGCTGATTTTATGACGCATCTAGGCAGAAGGTGAAACGCCCCAGTCATTAACTCACTTCCCCTGGTGGGTGAATTCTGCAATGAGTCGTTCATCTGAGCTGTGGAACCAGCTTCTCTAGCACACACAGACCTGTCTGTCAGTGTACATTTGGCTGCTCGGAGAAATCCCTGGCACCTCAGAGGCTGTCCCTGGTTCACCTCTGAGACCACGTGCTTTCTCTTGCAGGCGACTTCAGCTGCTTCCTGGAACGGGCCAGGACACAGGGATGATGTTCCACGGATAAGGCTGTGCTGTGCCAGGCGAGGCCCAGACGCACATCTGGATGCTTAAACCCCAGCATACAATGGCAGCCAGATGGCTTCATCTGTCCTTTGAACGTGTCTGTCCTTTTAAATTCCAGCTTAATGGCCACGTGTTTCAGGCCACTTTTATCATCCCAAAATAGCGCTCTGACCATGTCTGCAAAGAAGGGCCCCTGAAGCAAACGCAGTAGGCTGGCTGCCAAGGCTGGCAGAATGAGACACAGTACTTGAAATAAATGCAGGGTGTTTGCTTACAGATTCTTCTCCACCACATCATGGATGAATCAGATGACTTCTCACCCCAGATTCTGTTTTTACCCACTTTCCTACTCAGAGGCGGGGGTGGGAGGATTTTATAAAGCTGAAAATATATCCCCAAATTATATCTTTTTTTTTTTCTCCTGAGTTTTAATGTAGACTAGGAATTCTTTCATTCTTTGACACAGTCAGGAATTATTTTTTACTTTTCTAGTTTCATTCTGTTTTAATTCATACTTGTGGGAAGAACACTAAGTAGGGAGTCAAGAGACTGAGGGTCAAGTCTCTGCTCTGCTCCCAAGGAATGGATTTGGGTCAAGTCAGCTCGCCTCTCTGAGTTTCAGTTTCTTCGTTGGCAAATGGGGTGCCAGTTCCCTGAGAAAGCTGGGAGCGTCCATGGGGCAGGCTGGCTTCCCCCTCGGGAGCCCTGGCGTCTGAACCCCAACCCTCCGCTTCCCAGGCCTGTTATGACATTAAGTTAGATCACGTGTGGAAACGCTTTGAAAACTAAAGTGCTACATTTCTGAGAGAGGTCATTATTCCTGTATACCATGTCCCTCCCACCCCCCCAAGAAGTGTCTCTTCTCTCCAGTTTTCTTCACACTCAACCTAGTCTTGTCAGCGGGTGTGCTTCTTTAGGATCCCAGGCAAACCTTTTCTCTCTGGCTTCCCCAAACTGGACCAACTCCTTAACGCCGTTCACAACACCTTTGTAGCGCCCCCCCCCCACACCTCCTGCCTTTTTTTCCTAAAGTGCTCCATAAGTGCTTTAGGGGTACAGTGTAGTGGCATTAAGTCCTTGTCAGCTGCTGCTACCATCCATCTCCAGAACTTTTTTCAGCGTTCCAGGCTGGTGTTTGGCTTGTTTCACTTAGCATCTCTTTCAAGGATCATCCACGTCTGCTTCTTTTCAGAGATACAATTCCCAGAAAGTTTTAAGCAATCGGGGTTTTTTTTTTTTTTTTTAAACCCAACAATTTTGCCAGAACTTATTATAAATTGGGGGGAGGGAGTCTGAATGGATATATTCACTTCTTTGTGCTGTTGTAGCTGTACAAAGTTTGTAGATGCTGTTTATAACTGGAAAGTCATGTTTGTAAATAAGAAATAAAATACTTTGTATATCTGTATCAATCTCAGTTGGGCAGCAGCTGAGCGAGTGTGCAATATTTGGTATGTGTTGTTGGGCAACACTCTTCTTCCCTGACTGTTTATTTGTAACTGATGACTTACCTGGGAACTGGAGGAGTCCTGAGGAAGAAGACTTAAACCCTGTCCACAAATGGGGGTCAAACATCAGTGTCACAGCTGATGGTCTGAGGGTTCTGACCAAAGCCAGTTTTTAGGAAAGGGATTTGGACCCTTTGGGGAAAATTCACTGAAAGGGAACAGGTAGACTGGCATGGTGAGCCACACCTAGCACCTGAGGGGAGCAGCATTGAGACCTCTGAGCACCCCAGGAGGAAAGGCCACATATAAAAATTAGAAAACCATTAAACTCTGTAATACTTTGGGGTCCAATGCAAACCTGCCAAGGATGTTATAGCAGGATGACGGGGGGCCATTCTCCTCTTCCGTATGACACTGACTGGTGACTAGTGTAGCACCGTCACGAGAATCAGTGGCTCAGGAATCTGGTGTCGGGGAGAGGGTCTCCATCCAGCTCAGCAGACTCAGCGCAGTGACAGTGGTGGGCGTTTTAGTCACTGAGATGATGTGAAGCAAGCAGGAATCCCAGATCTCAGGCTTGTTGATGTAGAGGGCACATCAACAGCTTGGTTTGTATGGATAGAGGCCAGCAGCATGGGGAAGCCTGAGCTGATTCATGTTCAGATGTCAAGTCCCTTGGAGACTCCTGTAAAGTCCTGGAGGAGAACTTTGTAAGAGGCTGTAATTCTTGACACGCTGGATTAGAGGCCGGGCCAATGAGATTCAGCTATTAATATGACCGTGATGGTAGTCATACCTATTGGCTGGTGTGCGTCAGCAACCTGCAGGTTATATATGTTTTGATTTATTTATTATTATTTTTTAAATGTCTATTTATTTTTGTGTGAGAGACAGACAGAGGAGGCAGAGAGAGAAGGAGACAAAGAATCTGACGCAGGCTCCAGACCTCGAGCTGTCAGCACAGAGTCCAACGCAGGGCTCGAACTCACAAACTGTGGGATCATGACCTGAGCTGAAGTTGGATGCTTAACTGACTGAGCCACCTAGGTGGCCCTATATGTTTTGATTTATTAATGACACAACTATAATGTGGTTTATTCTGATTACTAATTTGTTAATGTCATTTCATTTAAAATGTTTCAAGCAGAACTTACAAATTGCCAATACATAGGGAAGGTACACCTCTTGCTTTTGGCTTGTTTATGAAACTCAGGGACTTTGAGAATAGATGAAATCATCATTATTATAGTCTGTTTTTTGGATTTAGTCACGTTTTCAGAAGACAAGAACACATTAAGAAAACAGGAGGCAAGCGAGCCGTGAAGCCTATGGGATATAAATTTTCTGCGACGAAGTTTGCTAAACCAATCTCTGTTTCTGAGTGGCTACAGTATCAGCAATTTCTATTTCTTCCAATGCGTCATTTATCATTGTTCTGGAATGCTAGGATCTGAAGGGGTGTTTGCTCAGAAATGACAAGTTTTTGTTTTGTTTTGAGCTATTCTCTGTTAGTTTCCTGCAGGAACATGTTTGGGTATTTCTACATGTCATGCAGGTGGGTATTAACTACTCTTTTTTTTAATATTTATTTTTTTAAATTTACATCCGAGTTAGCATATACTGCAATAATGACATCAAGAGTAGATTCTAGCAATTCATCCTCTGCATATAACACCCAATGCTCATCCCAACAAGTTTCCTCCTTAATGCCCCTTGCCCATTTAGTCCATCCCTCCACCCCAACAACCTCTCCAGCAACCCTCAGTTTGTTCTCCATATTTAAGAGTCTGTTAGGTTTTGTTCCCCTCCCTGTTTTCCTATTAGTTTTGCTTCCCTTCCCTTCCCTTCTGTTCTGTATCCTAAATTCCTCATATGAGTGAAGTCATATGATATTTGTCTTTCTCTGACTAATTTCACTTAGAATACACTCTAGTTCCATCCATGTTGTTGCAAATGGCAAGATTTCAGTCTTTTTGATTGCTGAGTAATCCTCCACTGCATTTATATACCATATCTTCTTTATTCATTCATCTGTCAATGGACATTTGGGCTCTTTCCATACTTTGGCTATTGTTGATAGTGCTGCTATAAACATTGGGGTGCGTGTGCCCCTTTGAAACAGCTCACCTGTATCCTTTGGATAAATACCTACTGGTGCAATTGCTGGATCGCAGAATAGTTCTATTTTTAATTTTTTGAGGAACTTCCATACCGTTTTCCAGAGTGGCTGTACCAGTTAGCATTCCCACTAGCAATGTAAAAGGGTTCCTCCTTCTCTGCATCCTTGCCAACATTAACTACTCTTGTTGAAATGATTCCATTCAATCCTATTCAAGTACAGGCACTGGAGGCTAGGACCTATTCAGATCCCCATCTTCCCTTTGGTAGGGCTTATGGGTGTCCTGAACCATTGTAAATAGGATTTTTCTCATTAGGTAGGTCTCTTGTGCTAAGAAAAATGTTGAGACATGGGTGGGCATTGTTGCTGTTGGACCATGCATGGCTACATGGGGGTAACTGGTGATGGGATGCCTTCACTTGGGGACAATGTTGGCAGCAGAAGGGGCTCATCAGCATAGACAAATATTGGCTAAATTCTGGGCATTGGCTGAGCTCCCACTGACAGTGCTCTCTTGGGCCCAGGTGAGGCAGTCTCTTGAGGCTGACTCTCATCTTCCAGTGGCCCCTTCAGTTCTGGAAGCTTTACTGACTTCCCTTCTCAGGCCCCTGCCCTCCCACCCATGGCAAGTACAATGTTAAGGGAATCTGGTGATCTTCATCTGTTCTCTTTTCAAGTTATTTTTAAGAACTGCTTATTACATAAATCTTCAAACATACAGAAGAGTTGAAAGAACAGAACTGTGACACTTGCATGCACTCTATCTTGAATTAAAGCAATTGTAACATTTGTCATATTTACTTATATAGAACATCTTATATATGAAATACTTCAAAGTAAATTGTAGACTTTTCCCTCCTAACACTTCAGTATTTAGTTTGCATCTCCTAAGAATAAGGATATTCTTCTACATAAAATACCATGATCACATCTAAGAAATTAATAATTTGCTAATATAATCTAATTTGAATTACATATTTAATTTTCCCCATTGTCCCCAATATGGATTTAAAAAAAAGTGTTTACTTATTTATTTTGAGAGAGAGTGAAAGCGTGAGCAGAGGTGGGGCAGAGAGAGAGAGAGAGAGAGGGAAAGAGAGAATCCCAAGCAGGCTCCATGCTGTCAGCACAGAACCCAATGCAGAGCTTGAACTCATGAACCATGAGATCATGACCTGAGCTGAAGTTGAGTCAGATGCTTAACCGACTGAGCCACCTAGACACCCCTCCATTATGAATTTTTGAATTGATACTTTAGATCCAGGATCCAATCAGAGTTTGTGCATTGCATTTAGTTGTTATGGATTTTAATCTCTTATTCTAAAATAATCCTCCCTGTTTTTTAAAAATCACATTGACACTCGGGGAGCCAGGCCAGTTGTCATGTAGTATGTCTCACCTTCTGACTTACCTGATCACTTTCTTGTGGTGTCATTTAATTTCTTTTAACAGAGCTCTTACATTTTTCATAAGCTGGAAATTAATTTTAAAGGCTTCATTGTATTTGGTTAACAATTTTGGTAAGGTGGCCAGTTTTTTTTTTTTTTTAACGGATAGGCATCGTGCCCTATTC
The DNA here is from genome assembly GCF_014898765.1 of Herpailurus yagouaroundi. Lineage (NCBI taxonomy): Eukaryota > Metazoa > Chordata > Mammalia > Carnivora > Felidae > Herpailurus > Herpailurus yagouaroundi. The sequence continues at coordinate 3,770,753 of NW_024412449.1, read as the reverse complement.
TCTTATAGGTTTGTCCTTTGAATTTCAGCCATTTCTCTTTCTCCCTTTTTCTGTCAAAAGGCTTAGCTTTGGCACAGTACTTTTTTTCATAGCTATTGCTACGGAAGTATTTTATCAACCCATTTTGGAGTCTTCTCTTTGTATTTAAGCTGTGACATTCCTAATCTTCCTGTGGCGATGCACAATTGCCACTAGGAAGAAATGGAGTACAAGACAATGCAAAATGGAAAAGCACCTTGATCATGTTTGAAGGCTTACCGCATCATGCCTTCAAAGAACATTGCCATCTGCTGTGAAGGATCATGTTCTGGAGGTTAGAAGTAAAGGGAAGTAGAGGTCTTGCCCCCAAAAGTCTTGCTCCACAGAGCTTGAGGGACACATTCTGCAGAATCCAAGCCTCCACTCCTGATCTGTATCATGTGAAAATATGCAATTTGGGTCCTTTTCCAAAACCAGGTCCCAAGAATAAGACTTATTTTGCAGCTGCTCATATTTATTTAGCAGTGCCATCATCCTTAGCATTTTTCCTGTTGACTCAGGTCTTAGAGATTAGTAGAAGGATAAATTATCTAACTATGAAATTCATTTTGATTCTGAACAAAGTCTCATAATAATCTCTATCCTATGGCGTCTTCTCTAGTAGTCTCAGGAAATCAGTAGGGAATGGACCATTTGTTTCCATTTCGTGGAAAGAAAATCAATCTTACTCTTTCTTTCTTTCTTTCTTTCCTTCTTTCTTTCTTTCTTTCTTTCTTTCTTTCTCTTTTTCAGTTCAACAAATGCATATTGAACCTATATTGTGCACCAGGAGCTGTGCATCAGAGAGCACAAAGTTAGCTTGAGCCCATGTGTTGCTTACAGTGGGAAAGAAGACACATAAACAGATACTTTCACTATAAAATTGCAGAGATAAGAAGTAGGTGTCAAGAGGTCAAAAATGAAGGGCATATCTTAGTTTTCCAGGAGGAGCTGAGGCCTGAGCAAAGACTTGAAGGGTGAGCAAAAGCAGGATGCCAAACAGTGAGAGGAGCCCTCTCAGCTTGTGCAGTGTGGTTTTCCCACCATCTGGCACATGGGAAATGTGAGTTTATCAAAGAAATCTCGGGGTGCCTGGCTGGCTCAGTTGGTAGAGCACGTGACTCCTGATCTCAGGGTTGTGAGTTTGAGCCCCGTGTTGGGTATAGAGATTACTTTAAAAGAGAGAGAGAGAGAGAGAGAGAGAGAGAGAGAGAGAGAGACAGCAAGCTCAGCAGAGGAAGTGGTCTAAGCACAAAAAAGGTGTGGGGAATATAAATAGTTCAGAATTACCAGAAGACTAATGCTTACCCTTTATGGGGTCACAGACTCCCTTGAAAAAACTAATGGAAGCCGTGACAGACATGTGGTGGGGCAAAAACACACTGTACAGTGGGAGACTCGGGGTAGACAAGCATCCCGTGGAATACTTCTGCTTTTGTGGCCCAGTCAGTTACCCCTTATTGATAGTAGTTTGCTAAAGGATCACTTACTTTTAGCAGATTCTCAGAGTGTTCTCTACTACGATTGAGTTTTCCTAAAAGCTCCCAATATCACAAGTTGGTTCTTTGAGTGATTTTCCTCTTGGTGTTTCTGGCAGGCAGGAAGCAGTTATAGCCTGAGAGGTTCTTCTGTGCTCATAACTTTTATATTTTCTTTGGAATTTGGAGGTTTCTTCTACTCCCAAAGAACCTAAAAGTGAATTCAATGAATACGTCTTATTGTTTGAGAAAACTCTATTTACTCCTTTCTTACTGTCCTTATGAATTCCAAAACAACAGGGTGCACAGTAAAAGGTGTTAAGTCAAAAGGCCATTGCCATATTGCAAAGCATTCTGGGTGTGGGCTGTGTATTGTGTGTCCATCTAGAAAATTCTATTCTTTATGCAAGAGGGAAAAAGAACTAATACTGTGGCTACTGCTCTGTGTTTCACTTGCTTGTATTCTTTATTGAATAATTTCTTAATTATAGCTCTAGCTGCTTTCTAGCATATTGGATCCACTTTCATGAAGGATTATACAAATATTCTCTGATATAGTTTCATAAAAAGAAGCCTCTACCCAGGTGCACAAGCTTAAATACGAGTGCAGGAAGAAGTGTTCATTAACTGATGCGAGAGAGACCGTGCATCTGTCGAGCAGAGTGGTGAGTCGTATGGCACAGACTTGGAGCTCTTTGTTATTGTAAAAGTTATGGTTTGTTAACTGTGAAAATGAATCCACATTTTTCTATGGAGCTCTTGTCAAACACACACACACACACACACACACACACACACACACACACACATAAGAAGGGATGATTATACAAATGTATGTTGCAGTTCACGTGCACAAATGCAGACTGGGGATTTGGGGAGGCTGCCAAGTAGAGCAAAGCTTCTCAAACTTCACTATGCACACAAACTACCTGGGTGCTATATACAGACTGAATGTTGAGGCCCCCCCGCCATTCCATATGTTGAAATTCTAACCTCCAACATGATGGTATTAGGAAGTGGGGTCTGTGGGAGGTACATAGGCCATGAGGGTGGAGTCCTCATGAATGAGAGTGATGACCTTATCCAAAAGACCTCGCAGAACTCCATTAACTCTTTTTTGGCAGCGAGGGCACTGAAAAGACTAGGAGCCCTTACCAAACACCTGATCTGCTGATGCCTTCATCCTGGATTCCCAAGCCTCCGGAATGGTGAGAAATAAATTTCTGTTGTTTTTAAGTTGCCTAGTCTATAATATTTTGTGATAGCAGCCTGAACAGATTAAGACCCTGCGCATCTCTTTAAAATGCAAATGCTGATTCTGTATATCTGAGATGGGGCCTAAGAAAGAGCATTTCCAAAAGGTCCCAGGTTGGAGGAGCAGTGACCTAGGGAACCTCTTGGAGGAAGTGCCTGGATACCTCACAGTCTGCTTCTCAGCTTTTTAAGCCCAAAGTAGTGCAATCTAAATCTATCATCTGCAATTTTGAAATCCAGAAGCTCTGAAAACCAAAAGCATTTTTATAGTTCCTTTTGAGGCAAAACCTGGTTTGAACTCATGAGAGGCTATTTATAATCCTTATTTCTTTTTTTTAAGAAATATATTTTTATTTATCGAGATGAGAGAGAGAAAGAGAGACAGAGAGAGAGAGAGTGCACGTGGGGGCAGGGGAGGAGTAGAGAGGGAGTGAGAGAGAATCCCAAACAGGCTCCTCGCTGTCAGCACAGTTCCCGGCTCAGGCCTCGATCCCTCGCTATGAGATCACAACCTGAGCCGAAACCAAGAGTCAGACACTCGATCAACTGAGCCACCCAGGCGCCCCAATCCTTACTTCTTATTTTGTATGAATATTCATGTTTTCATTATAAAAATATTGATGTCCTTGATTATAGGAAGCTGCTTTTGACTCTGCAGGGGATGTGGTATGTGACGTACACAAACATATTCTAGAATATAAAAAACTCTGAATCCTGAAACACTTCTGACTCTCTCAGAGTATGCAGACCAGTGGCAATTTGGGGGATGCTTGCCCCCTCCCTAATCTTCCTTCTCCTTCAGAAAATGGTTCTCAATTTCATGGAGCTGGGCATGATCCTGGCTTCCCGCTCCCAGCAGTCTCCCAATCCCCAACGAGAGTGAATTTGATCAGGGTGGATACCTGACCCAAACTGGGCAAACCATATTCTCCTTGTGGGAATTTAGAATTGGGGTTCACAGATGTGTGTCTCTCTTGGCTGCTGGCACTGAAGCAGGTGAGAAGTAGCCTACTTCAGCTGCATGGCTGAGAAGCAGAGATAGCTGATCTATATGCAGAGAGAGGAAAATGAGGCAGGTGTGAAGAGAGAAATAGAAATGAGCGTCCGTGCCGCCACAGAGTGTGAGAAGGAAGGGGAACAATCGTGGGAGTGTGAGATGTACGCCCAGGGCGAGGACAGAAGCATCTGTCCTGATTGCTCTCTGGTCCTGGTCCTAACTGCCCTTTCTGTCCTTGAGTTCTGGGACACATCGTTACCAGCTTATAACAAATCCCCACAGTGTGTTAATGCTAGGTAGAGTGGGTTTCACTGAATCGCAACCCAAAAGGCTTAACTAAGACACTAACATAACTTTAAGTGCAGTAAGATTTTTTAGACTCTGGAGGATGGACATGCAAATCAAAGTCCCAAGATAATGTTGATTGATTAAATTTCCATGCAGAGTAACTGCCAGTGGGACCGGAATACTCCCGCTTACAGGTCAGCCTGTTCTCTTCCAGTAGGAAAATCTACATGGGAAGCCAAATTATAATGAGAAGGCTGCCTGATGAGTGCAGACAGAACCAGATAATTAGGGGATCTGAGCAGACTGTCTCCACACTACGATGGCCAGAGGCACTTTTCTCCACTTTCAGGGTATGCTACACCTTCCATGTGGTATACACACGAGCGTGGGCTCGGGTATGCTTGGAAAATAGGCCAACTCATTAAAACCAGTTCACCTGTAAGCCGAGTCAGCTAAGGGGCCATTTACCTAAAATTAATATTTGTCAAACCATTTCATGTACGATGGAATGGTTTTCGCAGCTTTCTGAATATTTTTCCCCTAAGGTGACCAGCGACTGTTTTATGTTGTACAATTCTGTCCCCTCTCTTTTCTCTTTCTTCTCTCTCCCTCCCACACTCCCCACCCTCCCTCCTCCTCTCCTTCCTTCTTTCTCTTCTACCTTCATTTCAAAGACATTGTGCCCACTGGTCTAAGGTTGTCTACCTCCTCACACCTTCATCTCCTAGAGCCCAAGACTGGAGGCTAGGTCTTCAGACGTGAGCTAGTTAAGACCAGAAATAGTGCCCAATGGAGAAAATGGGTAGAGTAAATCTAGAGTGACAGAGAGAAGGGATGTCGGAGGGAGAGCTGACGGCCAGGAGCCAGAAGCGTCCAGGCGATTAAAACACTAAGACCAAAGCAGCAGGAGCAGGGCTGAAATCAGACCAGGAGCCCAGAATGGGATGAGAGACTGGACTGAACGGGCTGAAAGCAAGTGATGATATAGTAATAGTTGCACTATATTTCCATTGCCCTGTGGCTATCTCTTACTTTGCTATTTCTTTAAAACTGTAGTATGCGCCTTTTGGAAAATTTTGTGCAATCTTGAATTTGCATAAGTCTGGAGTTGCTCAACTCAGGGGGTGTTTTCTTTATGATTCATCGGCTTTATCCTTTTTTTTTTAAAGCTCCTCTTTCCTGCTGCTGGTTGTCTGCCTCTCAGATATTTGTGTACTAGGTTTCGTTATTGAGCAAATTACCCCAAATCCACTGTTTATTGCTCTATAGTGAGGCATTTCTGTGTTGACAGGGAGAATGAAGAGAGGAGACACATTCATCAGAAACATATTAAGCTTGATTGCTTTTAGATTTTGTGACATCTAAATGATGAACTCATACCGCACTACAAATATTAACCCACACATTATTTTTAAAGCTTCTTGTAACCAAATGAAGTTTGTTTCCACTGTAAAAATGGTATGGGGCACCTGGGTGGCTCAGTCCGTTAAACAACTCACTTCGGCTCAGGTCATGATCTCACGGTTCGTGAGTTCGAGCCCAGCATCGGGCTCTGTGCTGACAGCTGAGAGCCTAGAGCCTGCTTCCCATTCTGTTTCAGTCTCTCTCTGCCTCTCCCCTACTCACACTCTGTCTCTCTTTCTCAAAAATAAATAAGCATTAAAAAAAAGTATACATTTGTGTTCATTTCCTGTTGCTGCTGTAACTAACTGCTGCAACTCAAGACAACACAAATTTATTATCTTACAGTTCTGGAGATCAGAAGTCCTAAAATCAAGGTGTTAGCAGCTCTGTGTTTCTTCTGGAGACTCTAGGGGAAAATCAGTTTCCTTGCCTTTTCCAGGATCTAGAGGCTGCCTGCTTTCTCTGAGTCATGGCCGCTTCCTCCATCTTTGAATGCAGACTCTTCAAATCTCTGTGCCCACTACTGCTTCTGTCGTCACATTGCCTCCTTCCTCTGACCCTCCTGCCTTCCTCTTAGAGGGACCCTTGTGGGTACATTGGGCCAGATCATCCAGCATAATCCCCATGTCTTGAGATCTTTAATCACATCTGCAAAGTCCCTTTTACCATGCAAGATACATATTCGCAGGTTCTAGGGATTAGGACATGGACATCTTTGGAGAGTCTACAACACTCACACTATTCAGCCTAATAATACCCATTCATAAGGCATTAATAAATACAGGAAAACAGAACAGAGAAAAATACAACTCGTGGTTTGCCTACTGGAAGGTAAACACAATGAACATTTCCTTCTATCTTTTTAAAAATGAACAGTTTCGGGGCGCCTGGGTGGCTCAGTCGGTTAAGTGGCCGACTTCAGCTCAGGTCATGATCTCACGGTTCGTGAGTTCGAGCCCCGCATCGGGCTCTGTGCTAACGGCTCGGAGCCTGGAGCCTGCTTCGGATTCTGTGTCTCCCTCTCTCTCTGCCCCTCCCCTGCTCGTGCTCTGTCTCTCTCTGTCTCAAAAATAAATAAAACGTTTAAAAATTAAAAATAAAAATAAAAAAAATTAAAATGAACAGTTTTTACAGTTCTAGCCCTACTGTGTATATAATTTGAAATTCTGTTTTTCACTAAACATTGTATCATAGCCTATTTTCCATGTTAGTGCATAGTCTGAGCAAATATTTTTATTGACTATATAATATTTTATTGAGCAAATATCTCATTTTACTTAAGCCTTGCATTGTTTTTTGGAAACTAAGCTTTTAAAAAAAATTTATTTAAATATTGCAAACAACTCTATGACAAGTATTTTTGTTCTTCCTTGGAATAGATTCCCAGATGTGGAATTACTTTGTCAGTCTTCTTACAGCAAATATTTTTCAAAGGGTTTACACAAATTTTCAGAACCGTCAGATCAATGTGAGTAGCCATTTCACTACATTCTCACCACACCAAACAAAACAACAACCATGATACTATCTTTGCCAGTCAGATAGGTGGAATAGATAACTTACTTTTGTTTTAATTTTCATTCATTTGTTTACAAGAGAGAGTGAATAATTTTTCATGGGCTTAGTTACTGGTTATAATTCTTTGTTGATGGATGAATTATTGATTCAGGCCTTTTACTTTTGGGGTTCAAAGTATTTTTAACCCATTTATCTAATATCTATACATTTAAAACATTTATTTAATGTTTGTGATATTTGTTCTAAATATTTTCTCTTGTCTCTTATTTCTATACTTTATGTCCAGAGGTTTTAAATTTGTACATGGTCTAATCTATACATTCCTTTTTTCCTTCTTTGCTTTTTAAAAAATCCTCTCGTCTCAATGGTTAACTACATAGTACATTTAATATCCTTCTAGTTTTTCTTATAGTTTAAAGAGTATCTCTTTAATCCATCTGGAATTTATGTTGGTATGAAATCTATGGATAGGCTCTGACTACCTGTTTAAATTTTACCCAGAGGAAGGGCCTGATTTGCACTTCTGAATTCTCTGCACTGAACCACCTGCCTTTTTTTCCCTCTTCACTGAAAAAAAATAAAAGAGGTGACAGAAAGCTGTGAAATGCTATGTTGTTTCCCTAATCACAGGGAATAAGTTTCCCTTTTTCTGAATATAGCTAACTTTCTCCAAATAGTCTCACCTTCTCATTAGTATTTTAGCTTAAAATTGAGACAGAAGTAGCCTTACATAAATTTGCTTAAATACACTGAAGGTGCTCCAAATTGGGCAAATAGAAAAAAAAAAAGTCCAGCTTTTAAAAAAGTTTTGAAAACCACTCTGTCAGATGTCCAACATTGTACATTTGAAAAATATGAATTGTAGATGAATTGGTCTGGGTGAAATAAACAAGAGCTGACAATGTTTCCTCTGGACAATAACTTAGACTAGCACAGTCCAATGAAAATGAAATGTGAGCCACATACAGACTTTTAAGTTTTCTAGTAGCCACGTTAAAAAAATAAAAAGCAAGCAGGTGAAGCTAATCCAATAATCTGTTTTGTTTAACCCAATATGTCTGAAATATTATTTCAACACAAAACCTATGTTAAAATTATTGAGAGAGTTTACATTCTTTTTTTCATACTGAGTCTTTGAAGTCCAGTGTTTATATTACACCTACAGTGCATCTCAATTTGGATTAACTTCACTCCAGATACTCAATAGCTACATGTGGCTATTGGATAGCCTGTCCTATTGGATAGAGCAGCTCTAGACACAGTGACACATTTTGGCTGCTTGACTTTTATTTTTCTGCACTCCATGCTGAACAACCTTTACAAAATGTCTTTTCTCAGGGCCCAATAGAGTTGATCAGCTTTTGGCATTGCTTGGTTACAATCATTTTAAACATAACTCTCCTCGGCAGAACTTGGGGTGTTTCCCAGGCTCCTCGGCCATGATTTACAACCTCCGTTGTGGATGGCTGATGAGTCTCTTGGTCCCTCTGTCTCTCGGACTCTTTCTGCCTCTACCTCTTACTTCTCACTTATCTCCCTCCAGTTTTAGAATAAACGGCTTCATTACCTTTTCTGATTACAAAAGTAATAGCGTATGTTTATTGTGAAAAAAAAAAAAAAGAAAAGAAAAGAATCAGGCACTTGGAAAAAAAAGAAAGTGATAATCAACTGTAGCCTATTATAGAATGATAGTCATTAGTCACACTTAGCAGCTTGTTCAGTATTGCAAGTATATATATTTATGAAAACAGAAATACACTATATGCTATTTTACCCTGCTTTTTACAAATAATGCATCATGGATACATTTGTATTAAAAAATGTGGATTGACTTCATTGTTCTTCATGGCTGCACAGCAGTCCATATATGCATTTACCATGTTTTATATAACTAGCTTCCTATTGTAGGGCATTTATATCATTTCCAATTTTTTACCCCTGGAGTAACTAGTACATCAACGAACATCCCTTTAAAAAAAAAAAAAAAAGGTTTATTTTTGAGAAAGAGAGAGAGAGAGAGCGTGTGAGCAGGGGAGGGGCAGAGAGAGAGAGGGAGACAGAGAATCTAAAGCAGGTTCTACACTGACAGCAGAGAGCCCGACACAGGGCTCAAACCCACAAACTGCGATTTCATGACCTGAGCCGAAGTCAGATGCTTAACCGACTGAGCCACCCAGGTGCCCCCCTAAAAATCTATTTCTAACTCATGATCCATATCCAGTGCAGGTCAGCAGGGGAGTTTTGTTCATTATAGACACAAGGTGACTCAGGCTGACAGAGATACAATCTCAAAACTTGCTTTTAGAATCATCTCATCAGGTAGAAGGGGACCTAGCAAACCGTGGTTCTTAAGCTTCCATCTCAACAGATACAAGCCACTTCTGCTCATATTTCATTTTCCAAAGCAAATCAGAAGAACACACCCTGCTTTCAAGGGGATATGGGAGGGCAGCCTTACCATAAACTTGGCATGAGAACAGGACTGTGAGCTTCCCTAATGACTGGAAGACTTGGAAGAAAAAAACTCCTATTTTCATGCTCCTTGTGTTCTCAGTCAGCATATCAAACACATCACTGTGCGTAGTCCTCAGTAGGCCCTTCCTGCTTTCCATGTGACAGACTGTCCAGAGTCCGTTCTCCTATTGCCACAACCGTCCCCCAAAAGTACCCACCATGAGGTGCTTCTCATAAGGCATACACTTTGGTCCATCGTTTGTAAATACAGCAGTATCATTGCTCTGGGAAGGTTTTCTTGCAAATATATCTATCTTTCAATTCAAAGGAGGCCCAAAGAACATTATTTTGGACAGCTGAGGTCTTGATAATTTATAGGCATCTTGTTTGCATGCATTTTGTTTCTTGACAATAATATTGGAAGGAAACTAAAATTTGTTGGGACCCCTCTGGCTGTCAGACATGGTGCTAAGCATTTTAATATATTTTTATCCTCATTTATTTTTCATAATGACACTCTGAGGGAGGAGTTATTATTTGGGAGTGTAATTATCCAGTCAAAGAGGATGATTAAAGTAAAAAAAAAAAAAGAGAAGATTTCTGGTCTGAGATTTATGTATAGGAGTAATAAGACTTTCTTTATCATGGCTTCCCTTAATTACTCTCATGGGGTGTTTTTCAGCCTCTGTAGGAGATTTGTAATTTCTCCAAGGTGTGTTTGACCATCCTGCATCCCTGTGAGATTTAGAACTTGAGGGCATATCATTTAGGACTCTTTTGGATGCAATTAATAGAAAACTAAACCCAACCTGGCTTAAGTGAAATGAAGGGGGGGGGGCGGATTTACTGATTTACGCAACTAAAAAGTATAAAGATAGACAGAACTTCAGGTATAGTTTGATCCAGGAGTTCAATGTCAGTTCTAAATTTTACTCTATTTCTTGTTACTCATTTTTCCTATATTGGCTTCATCTTCAGGCTCTAAGTGGTGAAAAGAAGGCTCTGGCAGTATCGGCTTTTTGTCCTCCCAGATTTAAATACAGTGGAAAAGATCATGTGTTTTTCTCTCTTAGCAGCCCCACAAAAATCTAATTGCATTTCATAGGGTGTGATTAGGTTAAAGTCTGTCCCTTAGCAATCACTATGGTCTGGGGACTGTGATGCTGTAACTGATGGAGCCTGAGTTAATGCCCATCTCTGGAATTAGGGATATGTCACCATGCCCTTTGTACATGGACCTCATGAGAGTGAGGGTGGGGATGGTTCCAGAGAGGAAAATCAGGGTGTAGTTGCCAGAAGTTAAATGTACCCTGTGTAGTGAAAACAACTGGAACTCAGTACAAACAGTACTTCCAAATCATCCTCCCTCTTCTACCCCTTAGAATGGTTTACAGTATAAAAATATTTTCTTCGTGCTATAGAGGCTCAACTGACAAGGTCACTGCAAGTACAAAGAAAAGTGTTCTTTAGAAGATAAACATTTATCTAATAATTACCATGAAACATGAAAACTTTCCATTTCTTAACCATTAGCAAGCTTAAAGCTCTATTAGTATTCAATTATAAAGACTCTGTCTTCCCAAGTTCTCACTATTTATCTTTTTTTAAAATAGGAACTTTTTTTTTTTTTTACTTAAAATGACAAGAAAAAAATACATATTCTGGCAGAAAAATTGGAGAATAAAGAAAAACCCAGAAATAATCTTGTCATCTTTTTTCCCTTGTATATATGCCATAAACCTCCCTCATGTGCAAAATTGGGATAATGCCATGCATTCTATGAAATCTTTTACATTTAACAATATGTAATAAACATTTTACCATAGATATAATTATACATGTTTTCTTAAGTTTTAATTTATTTAAGTAATCTCTACACCCCACATGGGGCTTGAACTCACAACCCCAAGATCAAGAATCTAATGATCTTTTGACTGAGCCAGTCAGGTGCCCCTACAAATCATTTTACATGGTTTTTAATGACTGCTTGGTATTCCTCCAATGGATGTACCATGATTTACTTATACACATTCCCTACCTTTTTTTCCCCTTTTGTATAAATATAGTGATGGACATCTCTGTATATAGTTTCAGTTAATTCCTTAGGATAACTTTTAGATTTGTTCGCCAAAAAGATGGTATTACCACATGCAATTTTCTTTTCATAGCTGCTAGATGAGTGAAGGAAATGTCAGTAGTATATTGCTACTTTGCACAAGAACACAATGATTTTGCACCCTGTAGTTGGAATGACCCACTTGGTCTGAGTGGGTGAAGACAGAAGTCATTTGTCTGCAGCTCTTGGCCAAATCCTGAGAGTTCCATCAAGCTTCTTGGGTTACCTCCCCTGGGGAAGAAACTGGAGTGTTCCTCTGTTTGAGGAAGGCAGTCCCAATGTGCAAGCTTTCTCTATCCTTAGCAAGAGTAACTAAAGTACAAGTGAATATAATTTCTGGACACAGAGAAATTATTACAGAAACCTTAAACCCATTTCATGTTCCATTTGTTGTAAGAAGTACAGTCTTCTGGAAGGGTGCACACAGACTTGATGTGACTTAAGCATAAGAATGAATCACAATTGTCTAATCTTATTGGTTTGCCATGAGAAGGAAGGAAATATCAACAGTACGGGAGTGTTGGGGCATTTGGGTGGCTAAGTAGGTTAACCAACTCTTGGTCTTGGCTCAGGTCATTATCTCGCAGTTTGTGAGATCAAGCCTGCATCAGGCTCTGTGCTGACAGCACGGAGCCTGCTTGGATTCTCTCTCTCCCTCTCTCTCTGTCCCTACCCCCTCTCAAAATAAATAAATAAACTTGAAAAAAAAACCAAAACAAAACAGTATGTGAGTGTTAGGGGCTGTTAGGGTGCATTGAGCAGAACTTCTCCAGGGCTTTCCAGTCCTTCTGTGTCAGGTAAAGCCAGTAACTGAGGAAACACCAAATACTTTCACTTGAGTTGTAAGGGCTCCAGAAATATTGCTACTAGTGAGTCATTCAAGGGTGTAGCCAAAAAGCAATTCCAGACAGGTGGAAAGGAGAGGTTTTGGATGACTCCACTATTTGAGTTCCCCTGAGATAAAGATCTGGCATGGGATCAACAACAGTGACACTTGGCCCTGTGCTCTGTACTTCACGTGATCAAGATCTCAAGAGCCAACTTGACCCAACCCTAAGCTCCTGGCAAAGATGACCTCTGGAGGTAAAAGTGAACACACATGGGCCACAGGCTGAGCAATGTCCAAAAGAAGTCCTTGTTTGTCTTTGAAGTCCTCATCTAAGGGCAAGACTTCTGTGCTGTTTATTTTTGCTGCAGCACCTGCCCCCACCCCTCCACCCCCACACACAGTGGTTACCAACATCTGCTGGATAGATGAACAGATGGATGGATGAGGCTAGGCTAGGACCAGTTCCAGCTGCCTCCAGTTCTGCCTGCCTAGTCTTCATGCATGGGTGCACAATGCTGTACTTGAGCAATGAAAGACGATGTGACAGAGGCCACTGTAGAGCACAGAGGGTTCAAGCTTGGGATTTGGAGCCAGACACATCAGGGCACTCATCCTAGCTCTGCCACCTGTTAGTTGCATGACCTCAGACCAGTTATGTGATCTTGGAGCTTCCGTTTCCACACATATAAAAGGGGTATAATAAAATCTCCCTCATTTGGCTATCAGGAAAATAAGATAATGCCTGTAAAATGTTTAGCTAAACCCTTGGCACATAGTAAGTGTTCAACAAATGGGCCCAGCTGGGACTCTATGCATCTATAGATGTAAAGCAATAGACTCAGAGAGTTAGCTTGGGAGGAACAGTACAGATCACTGTTTCTAAAGGAGGTGGCATTGTGGATTCTGAACCCTGCTGTGTCAGCTGGGGATAGCACTCAGGATTATTCTGTCACGTATGGGGGCCATGAATCATGAGAGAGAGGCTGTGAGGTCACATGTGTGGGGATGAGGTCAGGGCTGAGCTTGTGGTAAAGTGACAGCGAGCCGGAGGCAGATCTGCTTGATTCTCAGAATGAGTGATGGCTGATTTCATAGAAGATGAGAGACAGAAGGGATCTTCAGCTGGGTCTAGTCTGGGTCTCAAATTGGACGGGGCTTCTTCATCAATCAAGGCATGTTTCTGCTCAGCAGGGTTAGACCCTCCCTGCCAAGTGCCTTTATGGAAACTTTGTGACCGTTAAATTTGATTCAGGCAAGATGCACCACTGGGAAAATTTTATTACAAGTTCTACATGCCAGGAACTCCTACAGTTTGTCATCTGAGAAAGCCCCAGAACATTGACACAGGAGCCAAGCGCTGCCCTAGAAGCCAGGTGGGTGAAGACTCCACGTGTGAAATTTTACTTGCTCAGAAATGACTGATGGGGCTGTGGGTAATTACTGAATTCCATCTTTGGTAATCAGTCATTCACTCAACAAACATTTATTTTTCTTCTTTGCTTTCCTCCTAGGAGAATCCGCAGTAATGAGAGGTCACGTATCTGGGCCCACAGTGTGCTGGCAGCTCGTCCTTCTATACAGGCTCTCTCCCGCTCTTTGCTTCCACACACAGAAGTGTCTCCACATATAACCCCAGGGAGTTTGGGGACTCAGATATTCCCCAGACCTGCCTTTTAAGGCAGTGGGGTTACAGCACAGAGGCTGGATTCCAACAGCACGAGCACTCGAGAAGATGTATGTTACAATTGCTGTTTAGCATCTTTGTGCGTGAATTAATCTCACTATCAGAAAATGGGAATTTAGGTAGCACTCACTGGAGGAGGTCAAAACTTTGAGCAACAGAATTGTTTTACATTTAAAACTTCTGAACAAGTCACACTCTTACCTGTAGTCTATAATCACAGCCACTCAGGGGAGCTCATGGGAGTCAACACACTTTGAGATCAAATCCCCGTGCCCCTGGTGATCCCAGAGTGGCTCTTTCTCCAAGGCATCAGCATGATGTGGAGAACCCTGGACTCTCAGCTGGAGGTTGGGATATTGGGGTTCAGAATTCTGGCTCTGCCGCTCATCTGCCAGGTGACTCCCTGAGGGCTGCTGCTTCCTTGTGCATAGAAGGAGGGCAGGTGGGTCAGCCACAGAATTGCTCCCCCTTCCAACATTCTAGGAGAATGAGCTAGCCTGGCAGGTCATTCAGAAATCTGGAAACAATGTCATGACTGTTCCAATTAGTATATCCTTGGGGCGCCTGTGTGGCTCAGTTGGGAAAGAGTCTGACTTCAGCTCAGGTCATGGTCTCACGGTTCGTGGGTTCGAGCCCCGCATCAGGCTCCGTGTGGACAGCTCACAGCCTAGAGCCTGCTTCGGATTCTGTATCTCCCTTTCTCTGCCCCTTCCTGGCTCTCTCCTTCTCTCAAAACTAAACAGAATAAAAAAAATTAGTATGTCCTCGGTAACTCTGAGCAGGGGTCACAGACATCAGGCCCTGGGTAGTGACGTCCCAGAGCTATGGAATTCCACTCAGCCGCAAAGTCCCCAGAGCCATTCAGCGGCCACTCGTTTTGAATGTGAAATTCTTTCATGGGTAACTTTATTATGTTGGTAGATTATCACTTTTATTAAACTAATGCTCTTTTAGATCTATGGCAAACTGAAATCTCCTGTTATTTTTCCTTGTTAGTAATACCAAAAAGATAATAGAATCAACTATGTATTCAGTTCTTATTATGCAGTAAGCACTTTTTTTTATTTAACTTGTTTTATTTTTTATTTTTTAAAATTTCCATCCAAATTAGTTAGCATATAGTGCAACAATGATTTCAGGAGTAGATTCCTTAGTGCCCCTTTACCCATTTAGCCCATCCCCCCTCCCACAACCCCTCCTGTAACCCTCAGTTTGTCCTCCATATTTAAGAGTTTCTTCTGTTTTGTCCCCCTCCCTGTTTTTATATTATTTTTGGGAATATATATATTCCCTTCCCTTATGTTCACCTGTTTTGTCTCTTAAAGTCCTCATATAAGTGAGGTCATGGTTTTTGTCTTTCTCTGACTAATTTCACTTAGCATAATACCCTCTAGTTCCATCCATGTAGTTGCAAATGGTAAGATTTCATTCTTTTTGATTGCCGAGTTATACTTCATTGTTTATAAATATACCACATCTTCTTTACCCATTGGACATCCATGGACATTTGGGCTCTTTCCATACTTTAGCTATTGTTGATAGTGCTGCTATAAACATGGGGGTGCATGCGTCCCTTCGAAATAGCACACCTGTATCCCATGGGTAAATGCCTAGTAGTGCAATTACCGGGTGGTAGGGTTAGTTCTGTTTTTAGCTTTTGAGGAAACTCCATACTGTTTTCCAGAGTGGCTGCACCAGCTTGCATTCCCATGCAGTAAGCACTTTTTATGTTGCATTAAGCCTTACCTTATTAGACTCTCCCAATAACTCTTTTATTGCTCCCATTTTACAGATGAGGAAACTAAGGCTCAGAGAGGTTCAGAGGATTTTTCCAAGGTCACATCATTTGTCAATGGAAGCACTAGGATTCAAATCTGGCTCAGTCTGACTTCTGAGTCCATGCTCTTCTCTTATGGCCAGAAATGCTAGTGTTTTGTATCACATGTGACTAGTGTCATTATAATCCACACACACTGGCTAAGTGTCAGCTGTGAGCAGAAGGCTGAGGAGGAGAAATAGGATGTAGTCCTTGACTTTGAGATCCTCAAATCTAGGAGATGGAGCATGCCTGTATGTGATACAGCAGTATAAAGCAAGGAGTGGTATTGATTGTTAGAACTGGAGGGGTTCAGAGGCAGGAAAAATCTCCGAGGATTCAGAAAAAGCTTTATTGACAACATGGGACTTCATTTGGATCCTACAGAATCTGAGGAAAGCAGAAAGAAGAAGAGAGATGCTGGAAGCAAGGGGAAGGGGAAGAGCAAAGACCTGGAGATGACCGTGTACTTGGCACGTTTTAAGAATGTTGGGTTGGCGTGGCTGCTTGACACTAGAAGTTTGGGGAGCAAAAGATTCATTTGGGGGGCACTTGGGGGTCTCAGTCAGTTGAGCATCCAACTTTTGGTTTCCACTTGGGTCATGATCTCACAGTTGTGGGTTCTAACCCCGCATTGGGCTCTGTGCTGATGGTGCAGAGCCTGCTTGGGGTATTCTTTCTCCATCTCTCCCTACCCCCCCCCCCCCAATAAATAAATAAACTTTCACACACACACACACACACACACACACACACACACACACACACACACACAGAAAGATTCATTTGGGAAGGAGGCCTGGGCCTTGGTCACCAGCTAAGGACTCAGCATCCACTGTGAGGACAGTTCCCTGAAGCAGATACACATAGGCTGCACGGGTCTTCTTTGTAAAGCAAGAAATGAATGACTTCCATAGAGATATTAGATACTCTTACATTAAAAAAGTGACTAGAGAAGTTTTACCAATGCTAAAACTGCCACTTAGAGAACATTTATAAATCCCCTCAAGGACTCTAACATTGGGTTGGCCACACGAATGGAGCAATCTAATAGAGCGTCCATACAGCAAAGTGTTCATGCATTTACTGATAAGAATTGGCAGGAAACAAAAGCAACTAAAAAGCCACGTTAGGATGGATGTTTTGTTTTTTCCTCTTTAAAGTTGACTTTACTGTCTCTCTCAGAAATAAACATATATTAAAAAAATTTAAAAAATAAAAATAGATGCCTGGGTGGCTCAGTTGGTTAAGCATTTGACTTTGACTCAGGCCACGAGCTCAGTTCATGAGTTCAAGCCCCTCGTTGGGCTCTGTGCTGACAGCTCAGAGCCTGGAGCCTGCTTCAGATTCTGTGTCTTCTTCTCTCTCTGCTCCTCCCCTACTCTCACTGTCTGTTTGTCTGTCTGTCTCTCTCTCAAAAATAAACAAACGTTAAAAAATTTTAAGTTGACTTTAATATTACTGTTAAATACTAATTGGCATTTTTTTAAGGAGCTCAATCATGTTGGGATCCTAAGGGAATTTCTGAATTAAATATTAAGTAAGTTATTTACAATTTGTAGTGAGTGACCAGAAATTATTTCAGATTTAAAAAATTTC
This sequence comes from Herpailurus yagouaroundi, assembly GCF_014898765.1. Taxonomy (NCBI): domain Eukaryota; kingdom Metazoa; phylum Chordata; class Mammalia; order Carnivora; family Felidae; genus Herpailurus; species Herpailurus yagouaroundi. Next base: position 3,753,298 of record NW_024412449.1, on the reverse strand, counting down.
ATCAAAGAAAAAATTTACACAAGTCAAAGGAGATTGCATACACCATTCCTTGGCTTGGACTGCCTTTGTTTCTGGTTATCAGGGGGGATCCTAATCATCCTTCAAACACCAAGCAATCTTCATCTTCTCTTTGAAGCCTTCCGTTCTGTTTTGCCCACTTGTGCCCCACCCACAATGAGTTTACCCAAAGGTGACTGTTTACCCGTGTTAACTTTTTCAGTAGGAGGCAGTAATTCGGAGTCAATTTGGCAGTTTACTTCTCCTAGCTCCACTACTCCTTAGCTGTGTAGTTAACTGATCCTGATTCCTCCTCCATAAAATGAGGATAATAATAGCTTTGGAACAGATGAGGATTGAAATAAAATAAGATGCTTAGACCAGTTTACAACATTTAACATGTGCTCAATAAATGGCTCCTTCCATAATTATCCGTTTCAATGATTGCAATTTATGTGCTGCTTACTTGTTTTTCTCTCTCACCAGCCCTAAAGGGCAGAGGCAATGTTTTCTTATCTCTGATACCCAGGAGGTGGCAGATCTCAGGCTCTCAGTTAAGTGTTTATTGAAGAAAGGAACCAGGTGAACTGCTTGAAGGTTTTGGGGTACCTGCTCTAAGGGCTCTCCTCTTCCCCCACAGCTGGATCACTCCCTAGCCCAGCTCTGGGCCCCACCATCACCCTACGCCAGTTTGGAATCCCCCTGACAGCTTCTGCCCCTGGAGCAAAGATTCCAAGGCTGCAGGCAGGGAGGAGGCCAGGGCAGGAACAGTCATGAATTCAATGAACTTCTGAGCCTTTCAGTGAGTGCCTGCAGTGCTCCCGGGTGGGGGTGGAGGGACTCCAGGTCTGAGTCAGGAGCTGGGTGCACCCCTCCAGCCTCCAACCGTCAGAGAGGGGCCTGGCCAGGGGTAGCAGGAAATCCCCCCACCTCTGCAAGCCAGTTAGACCCCCGAGGACTGGGTGAGGCCACAGGGAAAAGATGAGGGTGTTTAGGAACTGTTCTGCAGCTGGCGGGGTGGGAGCAGGAGGCCCCTCTGCCTCTCACTTGGGTGCCTTCCAGATGCCACCTGGCCCCTTCGGCTCCCCTCCAGGACTTGTGCAGTTTGTCTGAGGACAGCAGAAGGGGTGGGTGGGAGCCCCTGGCCTGGCGCAGTAATACTTTTTTTTTTTTTTTTGGCCAACTGGAGGGAGCTGGGGAGGCAGAGTTGTGGGGAGAAGGTCCCCAGCAGGGCGGAGGAGGCAGCCCTGGGGAGCGGGGTGGGGCAGAGTTTGAGGTGTGAAGGCAGTAATGAGGACTCACAGGAGAAAGGGGCCAGGGGGACACAGGTCCAGAATGCTGGAGGGAAGGGCCCAGAGTCCCTGTGGACCTGGAGGCTCTGACGCAGAGAGGCAGGAGCCAGGGTGGCCAACCAACCTCTCGGGAGTGTGGGAGAGGCCAGGAAGGACATAGTGCCGAATTTGGGGGGAGGTTGCTGAAGGGAAGGGGAGAAGGAGGAGGGGAGATGGAAGAGGAAAGGAAGTAGGGGGAGGAGAGAGGAGCAGAGAGAAAGAGACAGTGAGAGAGACACACACAGATTGGCAGAAAGAGACAGAGACACCCCCAAACCACACAGATCAACAGAAGGAGCCAGAGAAGTGGAGAGAGACAAAGACAGACACACACAGAGGTCAGCAGAGAGGGGGAGGGGAGAGAGAGAGAGAGACAGAGAGAACAAGAGAGAAGGGAGGAAGGTGGGGAGGAAAGACAGAAGGAAGGAGTTGGGGTGGGGGCAGGCAGAGAATGGAGGGAGAGAAGGAAAGAGAAAGAAAAATCTAGAGAGAAGTGGGAAGGAGAAAAGGAGGCGAAGATAGAAAGAATACCGGGAGGGGAGCAGAAGAGAGGCCCTAAGAGAGCCGGAGCAGCTGCCTGGGAGAGGCTTGGCCAGAAGCCCCCAGGGGGAGGAGACTTTGAGGAGCGAGTCTGGCAGCTGAGAGAGAGCTCCTGCTCTGATATCACCAAATAGAAGGGTTCAACAGGGAAAGCACCTTCCTCAGTCACTTAGTCAACAAGGCGGGGCTGTGCTCAGAGGCTGCTGAATGCTTCCTGGAGGTGCCAGGACTGGAGGAGAGGGTGTCCCAGTCTCTGTTGTGCTCCCCCCGCCCCCCCCCCTCCCCCCCCCCCAAAAAAAAACAAAAACAAAACAAGAAGAGAAGGCAGTGGGGAGGACAGGAAGGAGAACAGAAGGAGAAGGCAGAATTGTTGCCTGATCACTGGCTGAGGGGCACAGATGGAAGGAGGTAGTGTTTGTTGACAGGTATTTACTAAGCGACTACGGTGTGCTGGGCATGACCCCAGGCTCTGGGGCCACCGAAACAGAACTTCAGCCTCATATTATGAGACAAAACGCATATCCCAGCGGGGTGACCATGGGTAAGTTACCGAACTGTGCTGTGCCTCAGTTTCCTCATCTGTAAAATGGGGCTTATTAGGAGACCTACCCTATAGGATTGTTTTGAGGATTAAATGAAATGATCCATAGAAAGTAGTAATTTGGTGCCTGGCTCAAAATGATATACTCTAAAAGGGTCTATCAGTGCTTGAGCTGCTGGGTCTTGAAGGAGAAGGCATTTGCCAAGTGAGAGCGGAATGGGAAGAACCTTTCAGGCAGAGACCATAGGAGGGATGGCTAGGATGCTTGTAGGATTAATGAGCACGGTAGGTACGTGGATTCCCTGTAGTAACATCACCCAGAGGGAGGGACTTGCAAACTTCAGGTTCTTGGGCCCCTCAGACCTACTAGATCTGGGTCGCTGGGCGGGGCCTTGGAATCTGAATTTTAACTTGCACTCCCAGACATTTCTGCTGCACCCCTTCCCTTCACTCTAGACCAGGGCCCTGTCCTGGTTCAGGCCTTATGGTGTTCAGTTGACTAAACAGCTTTCTGGTGGATCCAGCCCTGCTTTAGCCTCTCCACCTGTAATCGGACCCTCTTTCAAAGGATATCTCCTCTGTGAAGCCTCCCCTGACTGTTCAGGGGGGAATTAATGGCCCACGTCTCCATTCCTGCTGCACTTCGAACATCCCTGTATTCCAGTACTCATGAAATGATGAGAGTTGTTGGTATACATGACTATGTCTCTCTTATGCCTGTCCTCTACAAAAAGATGAAATCTTGAGGACGGAGGCAGGGCCTGACGGATCTTTTATCCCCTGGTCTGACACCTGTGGGGCATGTCATGAAGACCTATTCACCAAGTGGCTGTCTAGCTCTCTGGAAGATGCCAGGGAGCGAGAATCCCCTTACATGCTCTTCTAGGGGTCTCTGGGTTTTTCTTCCCTCTGTTTTGTTTTGGGGTGCCTTACTTAGTAGCAAGATAATTCCTGTAGAAATAAATTTCTGGGCAGAGTACACAGCAGATCTCAGGCAGATATGTCAAGTTGCCCTGGAATGAATCTTAAGTACCTTGTAGGGTAACGTGTCCTGGAGAGAATCCTACGCTTCTTTCCACTTTTCTGTACTTTAGATAAAGGTAATAATAGTTACTCTCTTCCCTTCTTTATAGATGAGGAACCTGGATCAGGGACATATAGCTTGGTAGTGACACTAAGGAGTGGGACAAGGGGCACGTGACCTGGAATCCTGTTTGTCTGTTCCAAAGGTCCTAGTTGGTAAAGTCTAGGCTGCCGATTTTCTGTTTTTGTTTTTGTTTTTGTTTTTTTTTCAGCTATGAGTCAACTCATAGATTTACAGATTCAGGAGTCCCATCTGAGAAAGGTCTTCAGCTGGCATCAGTGGTGATGGTTCCAATGGGGATGCATTTAAACTGATAGTAAGGTGCTCATGCTAGGGCTGTGGCCAGGCTCTGGGTTAACTGTCTTCTCACACACTGTTCTCATAACAACCCTATACAGTAGGTAATATTCTTCTTCTTCATACAGAAGGGGTAAGAAACATACCCAAGATCACACAGCCAGTAAGTAGCAGAGCTGGATTTTGAACCCCTGCCTGGGTCACTCCAGAAATGGAGCTCTTAACCACATGGCTCTCCCAAATTCATTGCCTTTTCATTCCATTTCATTGCATGAACATTAGAGGGTCTGTTATTGACAATCATTGAAAAGAATGATTGCAGGAACCTTGAATGAGCATAGAAAATGTTGATGATCCAATTGCCATAGTAAAGAAAGGAAGGCTCACTGCATTGGTCTGAAAATATTTATCAAAAATTTTAAAAAATGTTTATTTTTTAGAGAGAAAGAGAGACAGAGTGTGAGTGGGGGAGGGGCAGAGAGAGGGAGACACAGAATCCAAAGCAGGCTCCAAATCCAAAGCACAGAACCCAATGTGGGGCTTGAACTCATTAGCTGTGAGATCTTGACCTGAGTCAAAGTCGGATGCTTACCCAACTGAGCCACCCAGGTACCCCTGGTAAGAAAATATTTAACAGTAGGAATAAAAATAATCCTGTTGGCATAATTGTGGGTGAACTTTAAGTCTCAAAAATATCTTTATCATTATTGCTTCGTAGTCTTTAACAAAATACCACCACATAAAGAACGAACCCTGGTTTGATGTGTCATACTGGGAATGGCCACATGATGTCCTCCCAGCTCAGTCTAAGACTTCCAGACTCTACTTCCAGCAGTCTTTGCCTGGCTGAGTGGCAAGGGCTAGTTAGAGTGGAGAGGACCCTAAGCCATTGAATCAACTTCTAACTGCTGAGGCCCGAAGGGCACTATGGCCAGAGGGGACCGAGGACTATTTCACAGGCTGGAGGCTAATGATTTGTTTGCTTGCAAGGCTCTCCATGGACAGTTTTGATAGCAAAGTTTCACTCTGAAGACGACTTTGGGATTGTCTGAAGGAAGACAACGGAAGGTTTTAGATTTACAGAGTAGGAGGGCCACTTCCTGAGGGTTGAACAATTTGAGAGGGAGCAGAAGGAGGCTGAAGTGGGGGCTGAGAAACAGGAAAGGACAGAGTGTCTGTAGGAGAGCTCACAGCAAGCATAGTGTATCACACATCACTAAGGAAAATATAGGTGCCCTTTCTCCCAACATTTTATTTAGTTTTCTTGCCAGTCTGGCTTCAAGCTCTGACATTTAACCTACATACTGGGCAGTTGTTAAGTTTTGATTTGATGGCCAAAATCCAACCTTTTTAGTAGCATTTGGAAAGCAACTATGCTTACCACTATACCACCAACGCTGCACATGCATTTGGAGTTCCTGGAGGGCAGTGGTTTTCAAACTGGTATGGATCATTATCACCGGCAGCACTTGTTGCAACAGATTGCTGGGCCCCACCCCGTTTCTGATTCAGTAGGTCTAGGGGGGGGCCTAAGAAGGTGCATTTCTAAAAAGTTCTCAGATACTGATGCTGCTGGTCTGAGACCACAGTTTGAGAACCACCACTATAAAGGAATTACTTGCCTCACATGGTCTGCCATTGTACCCTCCATTTTATTTATTTATAGGTTTATTTATTGATTTTGAGAGAGAAACAGAGCACACAAGTGGGGGAGGGGCAGAGAGGAGAGGCAGAGAGAGAGGCAGAGAGAGAGAGAGAGAGAGAGAGAGAGAGAGAATCCCAAGCAGGCTCCACACTGTCAGCAGAGAGCCCGATACGGGGCTTGATCTCACAAACCACGAGATCGTGACATGACCAAAGTCAAGAGTCGGATGCTTAACTGACTGAGCCACCCAGGTGCCCTTGTACCCTCCATTTTTAAAGACAAAAGCCGAAGACTCCAAATCTTTCCACTGGGTGCCCAGGTATAGGCAGGGATGGGCTGTGACCTGAGCTTGGTCAATGGAGCAGAGTTTTTCAGAGAGTCTGGAGCACATGTTTCAAGGCTAAGTTGGACTGGTGGGAGGTTTTTCGAGGCAATAGCAGCTTCCAGCTGATTGGGCCATAGCTATTGGTGGGTTGCCTGGATCTCCAGTGACTGGGTTACTTTGGGTTCTACTGGGTCCAGACCAAGCCAGGTATTCCAGCCTCCCTTGATTCTGATCCTTCCATACCCTTACAGCAAACTTCCTTCTTACTTAAGGTAACCAGAGTCCCTTCTGTTGTTTACAGCCAACATCTCTGACTCAGCCTGTCCTTTGTGCTGTCTCCCACTGCAGCAGCATGGAGGGAACAGAGTGAACTCAGATCACACTCAAGTTCGCAGAGCCAAGAACTGGACTTCTGAGTTCCTGTCTCCTCGGCAGTGGGCTCTTCCCTCCACATACACAGCCCTGCTCAGAAAGGCATTTGCAGTGTATGTGTACTAAGTCTTCCTGAAATATGGTAGGACATCCAAATATAAATATAGGCAATCAGTAGGTACTCAAAGTCCACAGTACTAGAATGCTATCCTTGCATGAGTTATGTTTCTCTTAAAAACAACAAGATTCAGCCCTTTAAGCCCTTGTAGACAGGATTAAAGATGGTAGAACTCACACTTTAGATAGTTTGTCAGCGTTTTACTGTTTTAGGATATCAGACCTTGTTGCTGTGGACAGTGATCTGCTATAAAAATACAGGTGGCGGGAGGGCAGAGGATCCCAAAGGAAAATGCTCTTTGATTCCTGTTGGTCCCTCTTCTCATCCCAGTCTGCCACCCTGCCGTCCCTAGGAAGGGGGCTGTGGAGGGAAAGGAGGCAGTTCGATAGCAAGGACTGGCAGCGGTGTAACCAGCCCACAGCCCTGGAGGGGTGCACACACAAAGAGGAGCTGTCCCTTCTTTCTTTGGGCAGGGCTTTTGGGAGGAGAATGAGCTCTGGTCACAGCCCCTCCAGTATCAGCTGTGTGACTTTGGGTTTTACCTCTCTGGTCTTTCAGCAGTTTCCAATTATTCCTTAACAAAACACTACAAAGTCCATTGCTTAAAACAACGCAGGCTTATTATCTTACCGTTTTGGAGGTCAGAGCTCCGCAACGAGTCTTAGGGTGCTAAAATCAAAGGCTGTGAGGGGCACCTGGGTGGCTCAGTCGGTTAAGCATTCAATTCTTGATTATGGCTCAGGTCATCTCATGGTGAGACCGAGCCCCACGTCGTCCATCATCATCGTCGGTCTCTGCACTGAAAGCATGAAGTCTGTTTGGGACTTTGTCTCTCCATCTCTCCCTGCCCCTCCCCTGCTCATGCTCTCTCTCTCTTTCTCTCAAAATAAATAAATGAATATTAAAAAAAAAAATCAAAGGCTGCATTCCTTCTAAGTTCTAGGGAAGAATTCACTCTTTGCCTTTTTCAGCTTTTAGAGACTGAGTGCATTCGTTGGCTCCTGGGACATCACCCTGATTTCTGCTTCCATCGTCATACCTCACCTACCTGACTCTGACCCTCATGAGTCTTTTATAAAGACTCTTGTGATTATATTGGGCCCACCTGCATAACCCAGGCTACTCTCCTCACCTGGATCCTTAATTACATCTGCAAAGTTCCCTTTATCCTGTAAGGTAATGTATTTATAGGTTCTGGGGATTAGGACATGGACATCTTCGGGGAGTCTACCATAATACTCATTTACACTGTTGGGCTCCCCATAATGCCAGGCCATGTCTTCGAGCAGCATGTTTTTGGAGCTGTGGGGGGTCCACAAGGGGAATGCACATCCCTTGGCATCTTCTGTTTTCAGCAGGAGGGATGGGTGGTAAGGGGATACAAACAGCCTCCCTGAGACATGCTCCCCTCCCATCTCTCAGGGTGGAGGAGGGACCCTAGTCAGTCTCTTGGGGCAGCAGTGAGATCGGTTGTTAATTAGTTGTTAATTAGCAGGTGAGCTATGGAGAGGGCAACTTTCCCTGGAACTACTGTTACCGGGACGAGGAAAACTTCCTTTGGCCTGGGCAAAGAGGCCTCCTGTTTTCTGATTTTCTTATTTCTAGACACGAAACTGTCTCGGGGGCTTCAAGTGCCATTGGCTGCATGGAATTTTAACTGTCAAATCAAGGGATTTTTAGCCTGTCTCTGGATTCTGTCCTGCAGACAATCCTCACCTTACCCACAAGCCCTACACATTTTTACATAAGAGAGAGGGAATATATACATATTTAGTGCATATTGTGTGTCGGGCACTATGGTAACCGCTTACACTACTTACGTGTATTATCTCGCGGATTCCTCATCACAACAATCCTGGGAAGCAGGTACTATTATTTTCCCTTTCACAGACGAAGATGTAATGACTTAGTTTGGTTCCATAATTTGCCCAGCATTTCAAAGCCGATGAATGGCAGGGTCGGGATTCAAGTCCTGTCATCTGATTCCAGCTCTTCTCTGTCTACCCTGCTTTTTACCAACAGATGGGGTGTGATGAAGATTGGTTGGAGGTGGTAGGGCAGGAATGCCCTGTCTCTGGGTCCCGGAAGAACAGGTTGAATGGGTGCAGTGCCTGTCTGCCCTCCAGCCCTGCCTGGACCCAGCCCACTTGGCCCAGAGGCCCAGTGGGTGGGTTTGGAATCGCTACTCAGGGACCTGGTATTTCACATGGTTGGGGGAGTTCTGAGTCTCCAGAGCCACCAAGTCAAAGGATCTCTTCCCCCTGACACAGGACTTGCATTGAATTCTTCCCCCACAACCCTCATTCAATCAACATTCATCCCATTAAATTCTTTGCTGGGTGTGGACTTCCAGGCTGGGCTGGGAGCCCTGACCCCACATGTCTGTGTCCTGATTTTCTGCCTAGTCCTCTCAGTGCTCCTTCCTTAGAGTTTGGTCCTATGCTCTCCATTCCCAGCCCTGAGCAGTTCCTTCCTGAATGGGCTCACTGCTGACTGATGGATTTGATGTGGCTGCCCCAAAAGGACCCTGTGGCCTTTGGATGCCATTCTTGGATGCTTCTGCTGAACCCTTGCAGGCTTCTATGATTGTGTGTTGTTCCAGTCTCCATCCTGCAGGGTCACAGATTCTTTTCCTTCTGTAGGGAAAACTGTTTAGCTTTTATGCAGTTGCCAAACTGAAGCCAAGAGAGCACTTGCTGCTGAGTGTTTCTGCAGAGTGAACTAACCCAACTCGTCTGTGATTTAGACATTTCCCCCTGCATTTTGCTTTCACCCTGTGTAATTAAAAAAGTTTTTTAATGTTTATTTATTTTTCAGAGAGAGAGAGAGAGAGAGAGAGAGAGAGAGCAGGGGAGGGGCAGAGAGAAGAGGGAGACAGAATCCAAAGAAGGCTCCAGAGCTGTCAGCACAGAACCCAATGCAGGGCTTGAACTCACGAACCTTGAGATCATGACCTGAGCCAAAGTCGGACACTTAACCAACTGTGACACCCAGGCGCCCTCTTGTATGATTTTATATGTGTGGGAAGGGGTGTCTGCTGGGTCTCAGGATACCCTGTATGACTACAAAGCACTGGCTCCTGGGAAGAGAAGAGCAGTAGCTTCTTTATTATGTCAGTTTGGAATCTGCATATCAGAATACACACCGTCCCTAAGGGGGCTGCTTTAATAGCTTTAATGAGCCTTCCTGCAGGTCTCAAGGGATACCCACTAAATGGTGATATATTCATTGCGGAACTGATTTGGGTCAGATGTGCCCACTTTATAGTCACTGTCAGATCCTAGAAGTCTCTAGATTTTACAGATGAGGAAACCCAGCCCTGAGAGGAGAGTGAGGCTAGGTTTGTATTAAAGACCACAGCCTGACTATAGCTTCAGTACAAGTCCTTGGTTCAGGAAGCCATAAACCAGGGTAGGCTTTCAGCAGAGAACCCCCAGCCCTGCAGCCACGGGTGAGCCTGTGTATTATATTCTTGAAGGACCAGCAGTCAGGATATCCCTTCACCTTGCCTTCCAAATCCATGTAGGGTGACTAGACTGGGAAATACGTGCTTATCCTGTAAGGGAAAGAAGCTTAATAGTGAATCTACCCCAGTTCATTTCACTGGGGCCACTGTATTCATTTCATCTGAGAGCCCCAGACAAGAGGCAAGACCCCAGAGAAGACATGGCTGGGTTGTGTGTCTTCGTCCTAAGTTTCCCTTGGCCAGCTTGTCCTGGATATCACAAGGTCTGACACAGCTCCACAGTTGTGGAGGCCCCACATGGTGTAGGAGGAGCAGAATTAATTCCTAGGCACTGGAGAGTGGTATGGAAGTGGCTGGATGAGTTGAACCTGAACAGGGTGTTTAGTCGGGAATGACAGGTAACAAAAGAACATCTGAGGTTATATCATTGTGGGTAGATAAAAACGAAAGACCAGATCACCGCCTCCACTCCAAAGCCCTGGTTCTCTATTCCTCTGGGAAAAGGAAAAAGGGCACCTCAGTGGAATGGGGCTTAAAAAGAAATTCAGTTATGGAAAAGGGAAGTCTTATTTCTCGTGTACTTGAACTGTGGCCTTAGATTCAGAGCCACCACACTCTAATAAAGCATGACTGCTCTCCCAGTAGGCTCCTTCCTTCCCTGTCCCACAACAGACACACAGTGAAACGACTAGGTCTTTGGGCCTCTTCCCCAAACACATTCCCTCCCTTGTGGGGTCCTGGAGACTCAGGTGAGCTTTTCTACCGCTCACATCCTCCTATCTCAACACAGTTACACCTTCTTACACCCAAGCCTTGACAGCTGCTGTTCTCCTATAGTTCCTTAGGCGTGGGCTAGCCCCATGTGACCCATAAACATCTCTCCTCCATGCTGATCTCACCTTTCTGGCCATCACCAGCGATGAACTGACCACTTTTGCATGGTTTCTGATGTTGTTGTCATTCCTCTTAACCTTCCACCATTGTTTCTCTGCTGGAGTGATTATTGAGCTGGGGAAGTTTCCTTCCCCAACTATTTATTACTTTTCTACTATGCTCAAAAAAGAATGACTTTATTCTCATTTTGTAAAATAACATGGCTAACACTTCAACTTTTATTTTATTCTTTCTTCAGTATTAGTCTCAAGGGCTACTTCTTCCATGAAGCCTTTGCTGATTCTCTCCTCCCTTCCTCATGTAGAGCCTATCTCTCTATCACTTATTCATACCTCTGTGGTTTGCATATATTGTGTTGTATTAAAATGATCATTTTATGATCTTTTTCTCTCAGAGGGCCTCTGGAAGCAGACACTGGATCTGATTAATTTCTATCCTCAGTTCCTAGCATCTACTTCCTATAGTAGGTGCTCAGTAAATGTTTGATGAACTAAGGTCTAGCCCATAGCTCTGTGAGTCTGTTTAATTTATGTTGTAGAGTAGTAGAGATTTCTCAACACTTAGAACCTAGGGGGGAGAAACAGCATTTTTTTTTTCCTGGAATTCTTGGCCTTGCTTAAAGGATTTGTGGAAATAAAGGGACTGGTTTAGGGGACTGGGTTTGACTCTCTAAGACCTATGAATCAGGATTATTTTATTTTATTTTATTTTTTTAATTTTCTTATTTTTTTTGAACGTTTATTTATTTTTGGGACAGAGAGAGACAGAGCATGAACGGGGGAGGGGCAGAGAGGAGGGAGACACAGAATCGGAAACAGGCTCCAGGCTCTGAGCCATCAGCCCAGAGCCTGACGCGGGGCTCGAACTCACGGACCGCGAGATCGTGACCTGGCTGGAGTCGGATGCTTAACCGACTGCGCCACCCAGGTGCCCCGAATCAGGATTATTTTTGATGTATATGGAAGAGGATAACAATTCACATTTTTCATTAATAAATTAAGATGGAGTTTGCATCCGTGTTTCATCTCCTGCATTAGCTCAGAAGTGTTGGTTCTTTAGTATAACGGGGAAAATTAGAAACTGGTCCAGCCTTCAAAGGGCCAAATAGGCAGGCCCTTCTGGTTCCACCTAAGTTCTGATTACAGTCATTAGCCACTGATGGTTTCCCGCCTCTGCCAGGCTCAGACTCAGGGGGCCTTTTCAGTGTGTTCCCTACTGCTCAGGCCTGAACTGGGCTCCTGCACAATGGTCTGGCTGCACTCAGAATGGGTATGGAGCAGCTTGGGACAACCCACCTGGGCATGCATAGCATTGGAGCTGTAGGCTGAGGCTAGAGTTGATGGCTTTGGTTTAGGACTGGGGTATTTCACAAGGACTCCCTTCCTGCTCTTGGAGGTCTTTGGTTCTGTGACATGATGGCCCCAGAGATGCTACTGGGTCTTCTTTTTTTCCCCCACCCCTCCAGCAATTACACTGGAGTGCTGATCATCCATAGGAAGATGATTATGGCTTTCTTCCCTCTCCGTCTCCTTCTCTTGTTCCCTGAGCCCACCCTTGCACTCCTAGGAGGTCCAGTAGTGATTCTGTTCTGGGAGTCAGGCCAATATGGCCCCATGTCAGCCTGGCTCCTTCTACCCAACTCCAGATCAGTGCATTGGCACCTACCCCTTGCCTGTCTGCGGTTCAGAAACACTCTCCATGCCCTAGTCTGATCTGTGGCTCTTGGTTCAGCAGGCCCCCGCCTCATCTCCTTCCAACAGCCCCCTCCCCTGCTTCACTAATAGGCACCAACTGCCGACTGCAATCACCAATACTAGATCTCATCTGTGGAACTGGATTCATCCCCTCCAAACACATGCTTATCTAAGGGGGCAGATGCCATTGTAGTTGTTGAAGAACCATTTCACATATGCTCACAAAGCAACCTCCAGTTCCACGTAGGAAATGGGCTCCATGAAACCTTTGTTCATCCAATGTGCCAGACCAGAACAAAAGGACTTAGAATTAACCATGTTTGGAGCATCTAGTTCTTTGATTAAAGAGGGCAGAGATGCTGGTTGTGTGGGCAAAGAGGGTGGCTCTAAAATGGGCAGTGTTGTATTTCAAACAAACCACTTGTCAAGAAATGAGCATTGTCTGTATGGGGGGAGGTTGTAATGAGGTGGACTAACCAGCCAGCCATGCTACCCTTGGTCTGCCTATTTGGGAATCTATTGCAAACTGAGGAGAAGGTTTAGGGATCACCGTGTGATAGTTGCCGTCACTTTGAAGTTAAATTTTGCAAGAACCACTGGCTATTTCCTCCAGGAATTCATATGCCATCTGGGCACTTGCTGCAAGGTGAATTTACCTGGATTAGATAAGTTAGATATTTTTCCTGGATGTTTTAAGTCAGAGGGAACACGTGGGACATTGCTTACTGTAGTGGTACCCAGATTTTGCTATGTGTCAGAATAACAAGGGGAGTTAAGAAAATTCCCACACCTATGCTGTGCTCACATTAAATCAGACTCTTTGCGGGTGGGACCTATCCAGGCATCAGTATTTTTTTTTTTAAGAATTTTTTTTTCAACGTTTTTTATTTATTTTTGGGACAGAGAGAGACAGAGCATGAACGGGGGAGGGGCAGAGAGAGAGGGAGACACAGAATCGGAAACAGGCTCCGAGCCATCAGCCCAGAGCCTGACGCGGGGCTCGAACTCACGGACCGCGAGATCGTGACCTGGCTGAAGTCGGACGCTTAACCGACTGCGCCACCCAGGCGCCCCCAGGCATCAGTATTTTTAAAAGCTTCCCAGGTGATTGATTCCCAGGTGGTCTAGTCACTTACACTTTCCTCGTCAAAATCTTATATTAAAATAATTGAATTGTTATTAAATATACATAAAATGATAATTCAGAATTAACATTTAAATAAATATAACTACCTAGGTATAATGTAGAAATTCTCTTGTGCCAGATTTCAGTTGCTATCAATGATTGCTCTCTATAATCCTGGTTTGTTTGTTTGTTTGTTTTTTATTCTGCTTTAAGGAAAGACCCTGAGCTTTCTTTAACTTGGACTCTCAGTGCTAAAAAGTCCTAGGTCATTTCTGAGAAACTGACAAAATGCTGAAAGCAGAAGAAAATTCTGCCTGTGGAGCAGAGGTCAAATTTGAAAAGCTCTCCCAGAATTTAAAGAAAATATTTTGAGCTGAAAGAGAAGGAAAAGGTGATAAAGGGTATGAAAGTCAAAGACTAAGAAGTGGCTCAGGAACGATTATGAAAAGTATTACCAAAAAACAATTTTGCTAATTTTCTAAAAATCCTGAAATTAGAGATTAACCATCTTTGGATCATTCAGTTCTTTGATGGTTTCATAGGGTTGAAGCAAAACTGATCTGCTTACACCAACACCAAAGTGTCAGCATTGAAATGCTGGTCTGGGCGTTAAAGCCCTGCCTTGAATGACAAGAATGCCTCTCACCCATGTGAAGTGGGCTACATCCTCAATTCCCACTGCCTATTACTTTTAAAAAATTTAACTTTTATTGAGGGGCGCCTGGGTGGCTCAGTTGGTTGAGCCTCCAACTTTGGCTCAGGTCATGATCTCACGGTTTGTGAGTTTGAACCCATATCAGGCTCTGTTTACCCTCTCTCTCTGCCCCTACCCCATTCTCTCTTTCTCTCCCCCGCTCTCTCTCTCTCCCTCTCTGTCTCTCTCTCTCTCAGAAATAAACATTAAAATTTTTTTAACTTTTATTGTAAAAAAGGATCACCAAATATAGAGTTTAAAAAGGCAAAGAGTAGTCTGCAGATTTTAATAAAAAGCAATCGTTTTATGCCCCGCCCCCATGCCCCCATACCTCGTTTCCACTCCCCAGAGGCACACTTAACTCTGGCTGTTTCCCCTGGTATTTATCTTCATGTTTCTAAAAACCACGCTTATACTGCTATTTCTTAAACTTTCAATTTTAGACTTTCCCTATCCACTTCCCATTATGGAAGATATCTTTTAGTCCTCTTCTCCCTCCTCCCTCCAACTTTTCTCCTTCATCATCTTCCCAATAAAGTTAGATCAACGTTCAATATTTGCCTTCTTTATGACCATTTAATTATATCGCAGCTGGCTAAGAAGTAACCTATGAATACATTTCCTTCCTTTTAATACTTTCTCTTTCTTGGAGGTAATGATTGTCTAATTTTCTCCATTGCTAGGGATCTGTTTGTGAACTCATCCCCCGTTTTTCCCCAACTCTCTCTTTTTCCTGAATGTTTATTTATTTTTGAGAGAGAGAGTGAGACAGAGAGAAAGGGACAGAGGATCCAAAGCAGGCTTGACAGTAGTGAGCCTGAAGCAGGGCTTGAACTCATGAACCATGAGATCATGACCTAAGTAGAAGTCATACACTCAACTGCCTGAGCCACCCAGGTGCCCCTCCCCAAACCCTTCCACGGAGCTGTAAAAGTCCTCTCAGTGAGGTCAGGCGTGCACACCAGGGATCCAGCAGTTTTGTTCCTTTCCCTGGATACATCCCTCCCACAGACCTCCGTCCTCCTGCTCTGGTTTGTACTGGCTGTTCTTTTCTAGGCCTTAGGACTAGCTGAACCTTCACTGAACACCCTTTTCCTCACTCCCATACTGGGTCTTTGCTTTTAGAAAGAACTCAATATCTTCCCTTCTCTTGTTTTACTCTCTAGTTTGGGTGGAGTATATCCTCCAGTTTCTTTTTCAGAAAGGGTGCCTGTAGCTAAATTTCTTGAGTCTTTGCATGTCTGATAAGTGACTAATGAGGGGAGGGAGAAGCTGGGCAAGGCCAGGGCACCAGGGGGCTGGGGAGCTGGAGGCCCAGTACAATCCCAAGGAAGCAGAAAGGCAGTGGGAGATGGAACTGAGAATCCAAGCCCCCTGCTCAGTGCCCTGTCAGAATTCACTTATAAAACACAAACTGGAAGATCAAATTGGTAAGGATTTCAGGATGGTGGGAGCAGAGCATTAAACCAGTCACATAGGGCCCTTCTGAGCATAAGGCCCTGGGCGATTGCATGTGTAACATACCTATGAAGCCAGCCCTGGTGGGAAAAGAATGGCTTCCATATTATATCATGCTTTTTAACTGACCCTATCCATCCAGGAGAAAATGAAGAGACCTTTAAGTCTCTCTACATTCCAGAATAAATTTCAGATGGATTAACGATTTAAATGGAAGAAATGGACAAAACAATACAAGAGCAAAATCTAGTAGAACACAGAAATAACCTGGTGGCTTGGGAGACCTTTAAACTAAGACAATAGACGTGAAGATGCTATACTGGAAAAGATAGCTTTATGTACTTGCATAAAGCTTAGAAAATTGCATGGCAAAATATTTCATAAATGAAGCCAAAAGACAAATGATAAACTAGGAAAAGTTGCAGCATACAAAGAGATAAAGGATTAACATTTAAAATACTGAAATACCTCTCCAAACTGATAAAGAAAGACATCCCAGTAGGAAGATAGACAAAGGATATGAATAGACAATGCACCCAGGAGGAAATCAAACACCCTGTGCAAGATGCTATGCAATGTAAATCAAAGGGATGAGGAGATAGCGGCGCTCACACATCATGCTGGGAGAAATTAAACAGAGGTAATGCCTAGTAGAGGTTTTTTGCTGGGGAAGGGGCACTCACGATACTGGTAGAAATGTGAATAGTTAGAGCATTTACACAAAGAAAAAAATGCTCATGATGCAACAATTTCATTTTTGGGGATTTCTCCTGTAGAAATTAAAGGACTGAAAAATAAGGTTATGTCTACAAATGTGTTCATTGCAGCATTTTAGTTGTGTCAACAAACAAAAATAACAAAATGAAGCTACAAAAAAGGATAATAAATGGTAATTTAAATATCCATCAGTACAGAGACTGTTGAACAGATTGCAGTATATGGATAATTTGAATCATTATGAAGCCTAGAAAAAGTGAATTATATCTATACCAACCTAGATATAACCTAGAGGGACTGCCAGTTAGGTGAGCTAACTAAAAGCACCGTGTGGAGAAGTGCATATAATAGAATCGTATTTTCTTTGTGTGTGCAAAATAATGCCTAAATTCCCAAATTGTATATGTGTGTGTAATTTAGTTGCACGAATGCGTGTGTGTCATTTAATTGCCCAAATGTGTGTGTTGTATAAGAATGTGTGTCATTTAGGGGCGCCTGGGTGGCGCAGTCGGTTAGGCGTCCGACTTCAGCCAGGTCACGATATCGCGGTCTGTGAGTTCGAGCCCCGCGTCGGGCTCTGGGCTGATGGCTCAGAGCCTGGAGCCTGTTTCCGATTCTGTGTCTCCCTCTCTCTCTGCCCCTCCCCCGTTCATGCTCTGTCTCTCTCTGTCCCAAAAATAAATAAACGTTGAAAAAAAAATTAAAAAAAAAAATAAAACTCTTGAGAAATAAATTTGTATAAGCTATCCAATCTATGGTATTTTGTTATATCATCCCAAATGAACTAAGACACTCAGCCACATTGTCAGCAATATATGACAGCATTCTCTGATCTCTAAAAGCTAAGAAAAGGTACCAGCCAAGTACTTTTTCTATAAGAATGACTCAAAAAATGTCTCCACATTACATAAAAATGAATTACAACAAGAAGGTAAGATAGGGAATTTAGGATTTGAAAGAAGCAAACAGTAAAACCTGTTAAAGATATAAAAAGTTAAGAGAAAACCGCCAGAAGACTAGCAGAATGGAGTCTCCGGAGCCAAGCGCAGACGAGAGGCCCACGGAAGAGGGTAGGAAGGGCGGCAAGGCGGTGCCTGCTCCACAGACTGGCGGGAGGGAGCCAGGGCGGAGGGGCAGCCTGCCGGCCAAGCAGAGCCCCCGAGTCTGGCTGGCAAAAGCGGAGGGGCCGGAGTGTGTTCCAACAGCAAGCGGGACTTAACATCTGGAAGGTTATAAGCTAACAGCTCTGCTCAGAGAACGGGAGGGCTGGAGGACAACGGAAGGGAGAGTTGCTGAGTCCCGGGACGACAGAGCTCAGTTTGACGGGGAACAAAGGTGCTCGCCAGCGCCATCTCCCTCGCCCATCCCCCAGCCAAAATCCCAAAGGGAACCAGTTCCTGCCAGGGAACTTGCTTGCACTGTGCAAACACCCAAAGCTGTACTTCTGTGGATCCATCCTTCCGGCGGGTCTGACTCCCTCCCGCTGCCGCAGGGCCCCTCCCGAAGCGGATCTTCGAAGGAAAAGGGAGCTGAGACTGCCCCTCCTGCCCCTGTGCACCTTGCCGATCCACCCCAGCTAATACTCCAGATCCCCAGCACCACAAGCCTGGCAGTGTGCAAGTAGCCCAGACAGGCCACGCCACCCCACAGTGAATCCCGCCCCAGGGAGAGGGGAGGAGAAGGCACACACCAGTCTGACTGTGGCCCCAGCGGTGGGCTGGGGGCAGACATCAGGGCGGACTGTGGCCCCTCGCACCAGCACAAGTTATTCAAGACAGCACAGGGGAAGTGCCCTGCAGGTCCGCACCACTCCAGGGACTATCCAAAATGACGAAACGGAAGAATTCCCCTCAGAAAAACGTCCAGGAAATAACAACAGCTAACGAACTGATCAAAAATGATTTAAACAATATAACAGAAAGTGAGTTTAGAATAATAGTCATAAAATTAATCGCTGGGCTTGAAAACAGTATAAAGGACAGCAGAGAATCTCTTGCTACAGAGATCAAGGGACTAAGGAACAGCCAGGAGGAGCTAAAAAATGCTATCAATGAGCTGCAAAATAAAATGGAGACAACTACGGCTAGGATTGAAGAGGCAGGGGAGAGAATAGGTGAACTAGAAGATAAAATTATGGAAAAAGAAGAAGCTGAGAAAAAGAGAGATAAAAAAATACAGGAGTATGAGGGGAAAATTAGAGAACTAAGTGATGCACTAAAGAGAAATAATATACGCATAATTGGTATTCCAGAGGAGGAAGAGAGAGGGAAAGGTGCTGAAGGTATACTTGAAGAAATAATAGCTGAGAACTTCCCGGATCTGGGGAAGGAAAAAGGCATTGGAATCCAAGAGGCACAGAGAACTCCCTTCAGATGTAACTTGAATCAATCTTCTGCACGACATATCATAGTGAAACTGGCAAAATACAAGGATAAAGAGAAAATTCTGAAAGCAGCAAGGGGTAAACGTGCCCTCACATATAAAGGGAGACCTATAAGACTCGTGACAGATCTCTCTACTGAAACTTGGCAAGCCAGAAAGGAATGGCAGGAGATCTTCAATGTGATGAACAGAAAAAATATGCAGCCGAGAATCCTTTATCCAGCAAGTCTGTAATTTAGAATAGAGGGAGAGATAAAGGTCTTCCCAAACAAACAAAAACTGAAGGAATTCATCACCACTAAACCAGCCCTACAAGAGATCCTAAGGGGGATCCTGTGAGACAAAGTACCAGAGGCATCACTACAAGCATGAAACCTACGGACATCACAATGACTCTAAACCCATATCTTTCTATAATAACACTGAATTTAAATGGACTAAATGCACCAACCAAAAGACATAGGGTATCAGAATGGATAAAAAAATAAGACCCATCTATTTGCTGTCTACAAGAGACTCATTTTAGACTTGAGGACACTTTCAGATTGAGAGTGAGGGGATGGAGAACTATTTATCATGCCACTGGAAGTCAAAAGAAAGCTGGAGTAGCCATACTTATATCAGACAAATTAGACTTTAAATTAAAGGCTGTAACAAGAGATGAAGAAGGGCATTATATAATAATCACAGGGTCTATCCATCAGGAAGAGCTAACAATTATAAATGTCTATGTGCCAAATATGGGAGCCCCCAAATATATAAAACAATTACTCACAAACATAAGCAACCTTATTGATAAGAATGTGGTAATTGCAGGGGACTTTAACACCCCACTTACAGAAATGGATAGATCATCTAGACACACGGTCAATAAAGAAACAAGGGCCCTGAATGATACATTGGATCAGATGGACTTGACAGATATATTTAGAACTCTGCATCCCAAAGCAATAGAATATACTTTCTTCTCGAGTGCACATGGAACATTCTCCAAGATAGATCACATACAGGGTCACAAAACAGCCCTTCATAAGTATACAAGAATTGAAATCATACCATGCATACTTTCAGACCACAATGCAATGAAGCTTGAAATCAACCACAGGAAAAAGTCTGGAAAACCTCCAAAAGCATGGAGGTTAAAGAACACCCTATTAAAGAACGAATGGGTCAACCAGGCAATTAGAGAGGAAATTAAAAAATATATAGAAACAAATGAAAATGAAAATACAACAATCCAAATGCTTTGGGATGCAGCGAAGGCAGTCCTGAGAGGAAAATACATTGCAATCCAGGCCTATCTCAAGAAACAAGAAAAATCCCAAATACAAAATCTAACAGCACACCTAAAGGAAATAGAAGCAGAACAGCAAAGGCAGCCTAAACCCAGCAGAAGAAGAGAAATAATAAAGATCAGAGCAGAAATAAACAATATAGAATCTAAAAAAACTGTAGAGCAGATCAACGAAACCAAGAGTTGGTTTTTTGAAAAAATAAACAAAATTGACAAACCTCTAGCCAGGCTTCTCAAAAAGAAACGGGAGATGACCCAAATAGATAAAATCATGAATGAAAATGGAATGATTACAACCAATCCCTCAGAGATACAAACAATTATCAGGGAATACTATGAAAAATTATATGGCAACAAATTGGACAACCTGGAAGAAATGGACAAATTCCTGAACACCCACACTCTTCCAAAACTCAATCAGGAGGAAATAGAAAGCTTGAACAGACCCATCACCAGCGAAGAAATTGAATCGGTTATCAAAAATCTCCCAACAAATAAGAGTCCAGGACCAGATGGCTTCCCAGGGGAGTTCTACCACATGTTTAAAGCAGAGATAATACCTATCCTTCTCAAGCTATTCCAAAAAATAGAAAGGGAAGGAAAACTTCCAGACTCATTCTATGAAGCCAGTATTACTTTGATTCCTAAACCAGAGACCCAGGAAAAAAATGGAACTACAGGCCAATATCCCTGATGAATATGGATGCAAAAATTCTCAATAAGATACTAGCAAACCGAATTCAACAGCATATAAAAAGAATTATTCACCATGATCAAGTGGGATTCATTCCTGGGATGCAGGGCTGATTCAACATTCGCAAATCAATCAACGTGATACATCACATTAATAAAAGAAAAGATAAGAACCATATGATCCTGTCAATTGATGCAGAAAAGGCCTTTGATAAAATTCAGCAACCTTTCTTAATAAAAACCCTCGAGAAAGTGGGGATAGAAGGAACATACTTAAAGATCATAAAAGCCATTTATGAAAAGCCCACAGCTAACATCATCCTCAATGGGGAAAAACTGAGAGCTTTTTCCCTGAGATCAGGAACACGACAGGGATGTCCACTCTCAGTGCTGTTGTTTAACATAGTGTTGGAAGTTCTAGCATCAGCAATCAGGCAACAAAAGGAAATCAAAGGCATCAAAATTAGCAAAGATGAAGTCAAGCTTTCACTTTTTGCAGAGGACATGATATTATACATGGAAAATCCGATAGACTCCACCAGAAGTCTGCTAGAACTGATACATGAATTTAGCAAAATGGCAGGATACAAAATCAATGTACAGAAATCAGTTGCATTCTTATACACTAATGAAGCAACAGAAAGACAAATAAAGAAACTGATCCCATTCATAATTGCACCAAGAAATATAAAATACCTAGGAATAAATCTAACCAAAGATGTAAAAGATCTGTATGCTGAAAACTATAGAAAACTTATGAAGGAAATTGAAGAAGATATAAAGAAATGGAAAAACATTCCATGCTCATGGATTGGAAGAATAAATATTGTTAAAATGTCAGTACTACCTAAAGCTATCTACACATTCAATGCAATCCCAATCAAAATTGCACCAGCATTCTTCTCAAAACTAGAAAAAGCAATCCTAAAATTCATATGGAACGACAAAAGGCCCCGAATAGCCAAAGTAATTTTGAAGAAGAAGACCAAAGCAGGAGGCATCACAATCCCAGACTTTAGCCTCTACTACAAAGCTGTAATCATCAAGACAGCATGGTATTGGCACAAAAACAGACATATAGACCAACGGAATAGAATAGAAACCCCAGAACTAGACCCACAAACGTATGGCCAACTAATCTTTGACAAAGCAGGGAAGAACATCCAATGGAAAAAAGACAGTCTCTTTAACAAATGGTGCTGGGAGAACTGGACAGCAACATGCAGAAGGTTGAAACTAGACCACTTTCTCACACCATTCACAAAAATAAACTCAAAATGGATACAGGACCTGAATGTGAGACAGGAAACCATCAAAACCCTAGAGGAGAAAGCAGGAAAAGACCTCTCTGACCTCAGCCATAGCAATTTCTTACTTGACACATCTCCAAAGGCAAGGGAATTAAAAGCAAAAATGAACTACTGGGACCTTATGAAGATAAAAAGCTTCTGCACAGCAAAGGAAACAATCAACAAAACTAAAAGGCAACCAACGGAATGGGAAAAGATATTTGCAAATGACATATCGGACAAAGGGTTAGTATCCAAAATCTATAAAGAGCTCACCAAACTCCACACCTGAAAAACAAATAACCCAGTGAAAAAATGGGCAGAAAACACGAATAGACACTTCTCTAAAGAAGACATCTGGATGGCCAACAGGCACATTAAAAGATGCTCAACGTCGCTCCTCATCAGGGAAATACAAATCAAAACCACACTCAGATATCACCTCACGCCAGTCAGAGTTGCCAAAATGAACAGATCAGGAGACTATAGATGCTGGCGAGGATGTGGAGAAACAGGAACCCTCTTGCACTGTTGGTGGGAATGCAAATTGGTGCAGCCACTCTGGAAAACAGTGTGGAGGTTCCTCAAAAAATTACAAATAGACCTACTCTATGACCCAGAAATAGCACTGCTAGGAATTTACCCAAGGGATACAGGAGTACTGATGCATAGGGGCACTTGTACCCCAATGTTTATAGCAGCACTCTCAACAATAGCCAAATTATGGAAAGAGCCTAAATGCCCATCAACAGATGAATGGATAAAGAAATTGTGCTTTATATACACAATGGAGTACTAC
Source organism: Herpailurus yagouaroundi (assembly GCF_014898765.1). NCBI lineage: Eukaryota > Metazoa > Chordata > Mammalia > Carnivora > Felidae > Herpailurus > Herpailurus yagouaroundi. The sequence goes on along the minus strand of NW_024412449.1, from coordinate 3,730,542 downwards.
GTGGCAATGAGAAAGAATGAAATATGGCCCTTTGTAGCAACATGGATGGAACTGGAGAGTGTGATGCTAAGTGAAATAAGCCATACAGATAAAGACAGATACCATATCGTTTCACTCTTATGTGGATCCTGAGAAATTTAACAGAAACCCATGGGGGAGGGGAAGGGAAAAAAAAAGAGGTTAGAGTGGGAGAGAGCCAAAGCATAAGAGACTCTTAAAAACTGAAAACAAACTGAGGGTTGATGGGGGTGGGAGGGAGGGGAGGGTGGGTGATGGGTATTGAGGAGGGCATCTTTTGGGATGAGCACTGGGTGTTGTATGGAAACCAATTTGACAATAAACTTCAGATATTGAAAAAAAGAAAAAAAGATATAAAAAGTTAATAAAAACTTCTAACCACTAACAAGAGAAGGTTTGATACAGATAAATGTAAATAACTACTACCACAGAGACAAAAAGTACTGCAAAAACATACAACTTTATTTATTTGCCTATTTATTTGTAATAGCATTTTCAGGTTGTAAAAGAACACAAGCTCATTATAATTAATTTTAAAATGCAAAATAAAAAAAAACATAAAGAAGAAAATAGAACCCATAATCCCATCATCCAGAGGCAACTGTTAATGTTTTTGTGGTTTTTTTTCCCTCTCTTTCTCTGTGTATCTCTCTGTATTTTAAAGAATGGTTTTTATTATATATAAAGTTTAATATTCTATTTGTTTTACTTTATATTATATTATGACTATTTGCTCAGCTCATTAAATATTGTTTGGAAAGTTGATGTTTAGGGGCTTCACAATATTTCATTGTAAGGAGTACACAGTTATGTAACAATTTCTCATTTGGTGACATTTAGGTGTTTCCAGTTTTTAGGTATATTTAAGAGAAAAATTCTGCTACAAATTGCCTTCAGGATTATTCTTAACTGCCTAGTTGGTAATTTTCTTCACATTGATTCCGAGAAGTGGCGTTATTGGGTCAAGAAATAAAAACTTTTTTTTTTTTTAAAGATTTCATTTTTAGGTAATCTCTACACCCATGCGGGGTTCAAACCCATAACCCTGAGATCCAGCATCACATGCTCTACCAACTGAGCCAGCCAGGCACCCCAAGAGATATAAACTTTTTAAAAGCCTCTTGATGCCTATTGCCAAATAATTTTCCAGAAAGTTAATTCCAATTTATTCTCCCACTAGCAAAGCATGAGAAGGCTCATCTCACTGAACCCTTCGACATCAGAGTAAGAAATGAAAGTTTTGCCAATTTACAGGTACTGTTTCTTTCAAAAAATTTTCTTTTTGAAAGTTATGTACAATTTGTTCTTTCTTTTAAAATCAATATTGTAGAAAAATCAGAAAATACTGAAAAGCGCAGGGAAGAAAATCATAATCACATCATTACTTTCGAATATGCAGAACATTTTTACACCTTTTCCATTAAGTCCTCCAAACAACTTCATTAAGTATAGTTAGTGTTGCTCCCACTTGACGCTTATTCCCACCACAGGTCAGAGAGGTTAAGTGAGTTGCCCACATCACACAGCTAGTGACAGGGGATGCTGGTTACTAACTCAGGTCTTTTGACATTTGATCTCACATTTCCCCCCACTGTGCTGGTTGCCCCTGGAGGGGTTGGACTTGAGAGGACACTCATGCCCCAGCTATACGCTGGGGCACTCAGAGCAGCGCATTCATTTTCAGGTCCTGGGAGACTTAGTGTGGAGTCTGGGAGCAATGGAAAGGGAACCTGAGACCAGGAGTCAGGAACCCTGGCACCCATCCCAGCTTGCCCATGGATTTGGTGTGTGCCATGGAGGTCAGGTCCCCTTTCTGAATCTGTTTCATGATCTAATCAGTAAGAGTTCTCACTGCATGGTCACACAGGCAGTGAGTCTAGGAGACAAAACCTGGGTTCTGAGGTCAGAGGCTGGAGAGAGGGGCACGGGACGCCAGGGTGTGTCTGCCTGCTGTTCTTGGCCATTCAGCTCGGATGCATGTGCCCCTGCCCTGGGACCCCAGTAGCAGGGTCTTCATTCTGCCCTCAGCGGGGACAGGCTGTTTCCCAGATCATATCCAAGGGGACCAGGCACTGGGCAGGACAGAGCTCATTTCCCCTCTGTGTCATGATCCTTAGCAGAGGTCAGGGAGCCCTGCTAATTAATAGGCTGCTCTGGGATCCTCTCAAGTTTGCTTCCAAAATGAATATTTGGAAGGGCATGGGCTAGATCACAAGAAGTTGGCCCTGGTATGAGGCATAAGCTGCTCCCTCTATCTTCGTAAAGCTCTTCTTATTTATGACAGAAGACCCAGGTTTGGGAGTCAGAATCTGGGCCTCCAAAGATGCCTATTTGGGAACAGCCTTGTGATCTGTGGGAATAGCTTCTCACACTTTCCAGATCGCTTTGGAAACAACTCCGCTGTTACCTGTATTGTGGTTCTTTGCTTGCTCCAAATACACAGCTTTGATTCTCTGGCCTCCCTTATAATTCTGGTTTCTTGACTCCAGGTGCTGGCAAGCTTTGGCTCTGGCCCTGGTTCTGCATCCTTTCCACACCTGGACAAGCTCTGTCCTTATGGTTTGGACATTCCTTCTCCCTCTCCCTCTAGATTCCCCTGCTTAGGGCAGATCTACTGGGTTGGAGGGAGAAAAACACCTAAGGAGAGCACACTGAGAACACCTCCTTCTGCCCCTGTCTTCCTGCTTACACCAGGTCTTGAGGATTTGGATTTCACTTTAGTTTTCCCGTTATGGTTATAACTTTAATTGTAAAGAAATATGTTTGGGAGATCTATCCACATAGTCCCGGCAATGAGATGACCACTTAGGATGGGCTTAGACATTACATTTGGGGTTTTACTTAGACTTGGCCTCCTACAAAGACCAGGCTCGGGAGCTGTGAGGGGTTTGTGTGTTATTAAGATGGATAAAGCTAGGGGTGCAGGAATTCTCATATCTCAGCATGTAGAGTTCCTAAGGGAACCTGTACGCGCAAGACAACTCTCTGCAAACATTCATTCATCAAACAAATGTTTATTGAACACCTGTTACATGTCAAGCACGGTTCTAGGTGCTGGGATACAGTAGTGAACAAAAGGGATAAAAACTCTTGCCCCCATGGAGCTTACATGTGGTGGGAGTGGGGATAGGACACAGGGTGGTGGGCAGCCAGGGGACCAGGGAGGAAGGCGAGGTGCACAGTTTGTATAACCCCAGAGGCAGACCGCGCATTCCAGTCACACGGCTCAGCTGCAGTGTCATTTGGAACGTTGGCTTTTGTTTTCTCATCTGGGATTATTTATAATCACAGCAGCCAGCACTGAATATGTATTATATGCCAGGTAGTGTGCATTTTCTTGGGGGAGTATTATCACTCCCATTTTGCAGAAGAAGAATCTGAGGCACAGCAAGGTTACATACTATTCCCAATGTTACACAGCTAGAACATCTATCTGACTCTAAAGATGTGCTCTGAAACACTGCCCGCTGCTGCCTCCAGCAGTTTCTAAATGGGAGTGCTGGAGAAATGCCTACCCAGGAAAATAGAGGCAAAGCCAAGCAGAGGGGTGCATAAAACTGGTTTTACACAGCGTTCAGAGTCCTGTTTAACTTGTTCTTTTCTGTATCAAGGCTACCAGAAAAAGACTGTAACACAACTAGAAGAAATCTCTTACAGAAGCAGCTGGTGACAGTAGCCAGTTGCTAGGTGTTGCTAGGGCAACTTAGCTGGGAGTCTGGTTGTGAAGTAATTAAGCAGGGCATATAAATTACCTTAGCTAGTTTCCCCCAGAATAGACAGTTTCCTGCATTAAAGGAGGCGACGAGTTCCCTTTTCTCCTAAAGACGAAATGTGTAAGAAACCTTTTGAAGATGCATAGAGACGTGTCATGGTAGGGGTGCTGAGATCCTTTTTGTGTCCCATAGACCAGCTGGAGCTGGTCAGGATGAGACAAGGGTGTGTGAAGGTGGACGTGGGCAGATACCAGCAAGGGCAGAGCATGACTGGGGCTAACAGTGGGTTGGAAGTCAGGGCAGGAGCCAGAAGCCAGGGCCAGAGCTGATGGAAACCAGGGAAGAATGGGCAAAATAGCAGGGAAAAAACAAAATCCCAAACCACCCACGCCAAGTATGAGGCATCGCTTGAATTTACAATGTGATGGAACGAACTAATTGCACAGGGTGAGAAAGGGATTCCAAGCTTGTGATATCAACCCTTCTACTCCTGGTCTGAACAGCATCATTTATTGAGTAAGGCACCAGGCCCTGTATCAAGAGGCTACATAGATTCAATCTAATCCCATTTAAGGTAGACAATAGTATGCTCCCATTTGACAGAGGAGGAACTCAAGTTTTAGTTACTTATCTTATCCAAAGCCAATTAGCTGGTCAACAGTGGATTCTGGAATCAAACCTGTTTCTATCTACCTCCAAACTGAAGACCTCAACTGCTCTGCTAATTTGTAGTTACTCCACCCATGGGGGTTCCCATGTTCAGCTTGCTTTGAAAGCACCGAGGGACCTTGACACTGCCTGCTGTGGCCCGAGTTGGCTCAGGACCTGGTCTGGGCCAGGGTCTGCATCAGTGAGCACTAGTATGCCAGCTGCAGGCTTCTGGGGGGAAGACTGGTGTACAAGGAGTTAGGCAGGGCCAAGAGCATGCACACAGCTGATGAAAGAGGCTTCAGAATGCAGTGAGGTCTGTGAGAAGGTGACATCGCTTGGAGGCAGCATGGAGGAAAGAGGAAGTGAGTAATGAGTGGCCTGCGGTACGCTCTTGACATTTTCCTTCAATTTCTCTTTGTCCTTTTCCAGCAAGTTGTGCAGTTCCCAGAGAGCTGGCTGGCTTGTGGAAGGCCCGAGTAAGCTTCTTATCCCCTCCCTTCGCAGTGACTTTGGAGTTTTGCTGTGGCGGCTGTAGTAATTTTGGCCTTTGAAAATTAGGGAGAAGAGGTTTTTTTGTTTTTTGTTTTTTTCCCGTAAATATGGTGGTAAGAGTCAACAGAAGTCATAGTGTGTACTAGTTATTTGTTGTTGTATGGATCACCCCAAATTTAGCAGCTAAAAACAACAAACATTAGGAGCACTGGGTGGCTCAGTTGGTTAAGCGTCTGACTTCGGCTCAGGTCATGACCTCACGGTTTGTGGGTTCGAGCCCCGCATTGGGCTCTATGCTGACAGCTCAGAACCTGGAGCCTGCCTTGGATTGTGTGCCTCCTTCTCTCTCCGCTCCTCCCAACTCACTCTCTCTCTCTCTCAAAAATGAATAAACATTTAAAAAATTAAAAAAAAAACCAACAAACATTATATCATACAGTTTCTGAGAGTCAGGAATACAGGAGCTGCTTAGCTGGGCAGTTCTGGCTTAGGGTCTCTAATGAGGTTGCAGTCATGATGGTGGCTAGGCTATGGTCTCATCCGAAGGCTTGTCTGGGGGGCTGGGGATCCCCTTCCAAGATGGTTCATCCCCATAGCTCTTGGCAGGAGGCCTCAATTATTCTCTATGGGTCTATATGGCTGACCTCTTGCAATGGCAACTGGTTTTCTCCAGAGTGAGTGACTGGAGAGACAGAGAGAGAGAGAGAGAGAGAGAGAGAGAGAGAGAGAGAGAGAGAGATGCATTTTTTTTACCTAGTCTCAGAAGTTATACACCATCAATTCTGCTATATTCTCTTGGAATTGAATCACTAAATACAGAGAAAGGAGAATTCATCTACACCTGTTGAGTGAAAGAGTATAAAAAAATTGGGGACAAATTTTTGGAAACCACCACGCAGCATAAACAAAGACCTGGGTGAAAAAAGTTACATGGCCAAATATAGAGCCTGGGAGTGGACAAAGATCCTTCAGGGTTGGCTGCTGGTGCTAAGCAACACACTTGTGTTCTGAACACAGGGGAGGGTGTGCTTGTGTTAGTCTCTGATGGCTGCTACCATCCAGATGACAATGATTCATTCCATTTTCTCTTTGTCTGGAGAAAAAATCTCATTCTATGCAAGCCAAGCTGTTTATGGATCTTTCTATCTATTCACCCATTCATATGGGACCCAGGGCATGATAACAGCTATTCAAACTGAGGAATGTTAATTAGATGGAAAAATGTACACATCAGCTATCTCCATTTCAACTGAGAAATCTGGCTGAGGTACATAATTTGCTTCAATGTCATCTGTGTCAGGATTTTGAAAGGGTGGCAATATATCACTGTGTTAGACAAAAGCGTGGGATAAAAGGAGAAGGAACTATTCATGGCAACATGGGTTTCAGGATATTAATAAGTACAAATATTTGCTTCTCTATGGGAGCATTAAACTTCCCTTCATATATCTTGGTTCTCGTGCCCAAAGTTATTTGCTTTTTACTACTGATATTGAAGTAGAATATTAGCTCATCTTTTGGTTATGAAATGTAGTTTTTACAATGGGCAAGTGCAACAAACAATCTCAGGGCTGACTGGGTGCCTCCTCTGCGGGCTGTGATTCAGAAAATCTATAACAAAGAGTGATGGAAAGCCAAGTATGATATTAAACAGTTGGCAGAGGGAGAGTTCCTCATTGTCTCCATTTTGAACCTACCTCTTTCCCTTTCTTCTTTCCTGTCTTCCTCAATGGTAGAGTAGATGGCCCTACTGAGACATGTGCTTGCTGACCCTTTATTCTTAGCATGGCGAGCCATTAGTTGTGCCCTCGTGCACCCTGATCCTAAGGCAGAGTCAGTGGTGACTTGGCATATAGCTGACACTTTTCACATGGAAGATGACATTGTCAAGAAGGTCAGAATTGTTTCCCAAGTAGAGGAGGTGATATAGGCTCTCTGTGGCTGGACGGGAGAGCTGTCCCCAAATTTCTGGTGACTTATGGTGAACAGGATGTGCTCAGGGAGGGCATATCTCATATGACCAAACTGTGCTATGTAGATTCTTCTCCACCCTTTAGGGAGGGGCAGAACTTTAATTACCTACTTCAACTACATTCTGTTTCCTTCAGGTTGCTCTCCTGCCCCTTGTACTTTTGGTCTCTGTCCGTCATGCTGGAAACTTCTCAGACGAGCCTGGTGATCCCTGCATATCTTTGCACCGAGGAGTGGGGTTCTAAAAAGCTGTCATTGGTGCTTGTCAACTGGGAACTCATCTGTAGGGTAATCTAGTGGTGCCACTTGTTGGGGAAAACTCCAATGTAACTTTTAAAAATCCTTCCCCTTGAACCAGCTAGATTCTTCTTATTGACTCTTTCACTCTCCTGCCTGGAAAAAAGGCCTGGATGCTATGTTCTGGGAGCCCAGTTCAGGAAGCAAGACGAGAACCTGAACATTCTGTCTGTTGTAGTCACTTCATTCAACATGGTACCCTGGCCTTCAACTGGTTCTGCTGTCCCTCAGTCCAGACACCATCTGTGTTGTCCTCTCTAAAGAATAAACCTCTAGTCCTCTCTGGACAGGGAGGGCAGTCACCTGGGAGCATAGAGTTGGGGGAAGGGAACTTAGGATCAAATCGCTTCTTAAATAATTTGCAACAAATCTAACTTTTACCCTCCTTTACCCTCAACCCCATTGGTATCATTGCTGCTAAATTTTGTGCCTTTTATTTTTGTGTTAATTCTCAGCTCTCTCCATGTCAGTTTTAGGATCCAGTCTCCTTGGCCTTGCCGGGTGAGAGACTTTTCCTCCAGTTGCTCACTGTTTCCCCAAGTTCTGTGTTGTGGTCTCTTCTCTTCTCTGTTTCCTGTCTTTGTGGTTCTTGTTTCTCACAAGGCCTCTGGCCCTGTGCCGTGGACCAGGCTCTCTCATGGCCACCTTCCCTCTTTTCACTGACTATGTTCTCCAGTGTCACCGCAATGAGGTCGGGGCCAGGCCAGACCACGTTTAACTTCTCTGCATAGGAGATTTCGCTCCATCACAGCATGACTGTCCATAGAAGTGATCAAGAGCCCTTCTGAGTACAAAAGCCAGGTCAGAGATTAAACAGAGGAAGAGACAACTTCTGTCAGGGGATTGAGGGAGGCCACCTTGAAGGAGGTGGCATTTGACTCAGGTGCTGAGCAGCTCATTCACACTTCAGCTCAACTGAATTCAAATTCACATGTTCTGTATATGAGCAGGCATTGGGTTAGGGTAGGAGGTTAGTGTAGCAGAGAGGGGGCCAGATGGCATCTGGATTTTGAATCCTGGATCCTCAACTACTGACTGTAATCTACATAGATTCTATGATCTTCACCTTCCTCTTGTATACATTGGAGTTAATAATAGTATAGTTCTCTGAAGTTGCTGGATGAATTAATTAAATGCAAATCTGCATAGAAAGTAATTAGGGACCCACAGTGCAGTATGAATAGGTAGGTAGTGGCTGGGTATCTAAAAGGCCTGGATCTGCGCTCTGGCTCTGCCACTTAGTAGCCGTGTGAACTTGGGTAAGTGATGTAGCTTTCCTGTGCCTCACTTTACTCATCTGTACGCTGGGGATTATGTATTGTGAGGATTAAATGACATAATGTGTAGTAAAAACTTAACATAGCACCTGGGACATAGACAAGAGTAATATTTGGTATGAGGAGTGTAAAACATTAGGAACACAATCCCTGAACCAGACTGCTGGGTGCAGACCCATGTCTGCCCTCAGGGCCAGGTGTCCTTGGTGAAATCCCTTAACCGTCCTTTGCCTCAGTTTCCCCAACTGTAAAATAGACATGATAATAGCCCACTGTGTAGGATGGTTGTGAGGATAAAAACGGTTAAAGTACGTAATACAATTAGTACCCATAAATGCTGGCTCATTACCGCTGCACCGGATTCAGCTGTTTTCCATTCCTTTGCTTTTTCCCTAGTGCCTTCCACCCACGGAAGGTTCTGTCCCCAGTGTGCCTCATAGGGCACACGGCTAGGATATCCTGGGGACATGAACTGAACCGAGGCTTGCCTGGCGTCAAAGTCTCAGCCCCTTAACTTCTCACAGTCCAATCCATCCTCTGGTGGGAAAGCCGAGGAGGAGTGACTCCTGCAGCCTGCTTGGAGGAGGAGGCCGTTCAGCCAGGAGTCATTGCTTATACTCTGCTCTTCCTGCACTTGGATCAGGAGGAGGCCTTGGAGGCACCTGCTTCTGCCAGAGGCAGGGGCTGCCGGCCCTTCCCGAGGTGCTGGGAAGGGAAGCTGGGCTCTTCCATGGCTGTCGCCCAGCAGGTCCTGGCTGTGACAGGTGTGTATGTAGCTCAGAGCCCAGACTGATGGCAGTGAGGACGGGAGGCTGCAGTCATCACTCAGTGGCCTGATAATTGGATATTTCTATAATGACAAATTACAGCTGTTTCTCTTGTCATCGGTGTAAAACATTTCCAAAGCAGTGATTTCCCAGGAGGGGCTGTGGTTGTTATCCAGTTAAGACTATGGAAACGCCTGGCGTAGGGGACGTGGAGCGTGGCTGAGTGGAGCTGTGTTTCCGCACCGCCAGCCTCTGGGTGTTTGGCTCTGGCGATGTGTGCAGAGAGATCAGTCTTCTGTCATAATATTATCACTGTTAATTCCACGCAAGTGTCATGTTGAGATGGGCTTGGAGGCTTGCAATTTGTTATCTGGCTCCAACCTGTACTGGTTTTTAATTTCACCAAAGGATATTGTAAAACATGAACATTAATGAAAAGTTCAGTCTTTCTTAGCTTGAAAATGTTTATAGCATTCAAAGTGAGAATAATCTTGGAAATTTGTTCTCGGGCCACTGGCCTATTACCTGAGCCATGAGGTTCAGATAGGGTTAGAAGCCTCCAAAATGTCTGTTTTGGCCTCCAGAAAGTCAAATCTCTGCTGTTTCCCCAAACCTAATTCTCTGACAGAAGTTCTGCAAGATAGGCTGAAACCGTCCTTGTCCTGGGGCTTCTAGGTGCTCCACAAATGGAAGATAAGCCCGTGGGGAGAAAGAGTATTGTGTCATTTAACTTTTCTGGGTCTTTAACTTTTTTTCCTCATGTGTAAAGTAGAGTTATCATGAGGATTTATGAATTAATGCATGCATAGCAGCTAGAACAGTGCTTGGCATACGGTATAGGCTACGTGTAAGTGTTAGCTACAAAGAGAGCTCTCAGACTTGGGGCTCTTTCTGGCCTGAGAAACATCATGGAGATAAAATTGCAAACCTCCCCAAAGGGCCAAACCATCCTCATCTTTTATTTTTTCCAGGGAAGATCTTTCTTCATTCTCTGTCCTGGCAGCCTCTGCCTTTCTTCTTTTATTCTTCCTTCCTTTTTCCCTCTCTCCCTTCCCTCCTTCCTTCCCTCCTTTCTTCTTCTCCTCTCCTTCTCCTTATTTTATTTTTTTGTTAACCCTCTATAGCACCTACCAGGTGCCAGGCACTTCTCTAAGGCCTTTACATATATTAGTTCATTAATCTTAACAATCGCTCCATGAGGTACAATGATTAGCCCCATTTTACAGATGAGGAAACTGAGGCACAAAAGTTAAGAGACTAGTCTGAGCTTACACAGCTAGTAAATGGCGAAGTCAGGATTTGGGCCCAGGAAGTGTGGCTCCCAGTCTCTGCTTTTAGCCACTGTGATGTTTCTTGTTTGCATGCAGTGCAGGGTCCCAGTCAGAGTCTTTCTCAGAACCCAAGGGCCCATGTAGAACTTCTTGGTCACTGATACCAGCCTGGACTGAACCTGAATACTCAGTGACCCCAGACTGAACACCGAGCTCCAGATTCCCGTTTTCCCATTCAGGGGTCTGTGCTCTAGTCAGGCTATGGCCCCAGCCATAGCCATGTACTTCCTTAGCTTCCTCCATCACCATCCTTAGTCCTTCCCATTGCTGAGACCCAGCACAACCTGCAGCTGGATGCCCCCTCAGGACACCCTTGGGACACCTTGTGGCCCCCCCAAACACCAGGACACTTGCCAGAGGCCACATAACCAATAACTAGTTAAGTTCGGATTCAAAACGACGTCCATCCACCATTCTCCATAGATCCCCGGCCCCAGTGGTCTACACTCAATCGTCAGAACTCCATGATCAAGCAGAGCAGCTGCCTATTCTTCCTGGGCAATGCAAAGTAAGACCAGGACCCCCAGGCTGTGCTCCAGCCTCGCCTCCATCCTTGGGGCACCCCCCTTCTCCTGGCATGAAATGGAAGAGAAGCAGAGTGCACGCTGGCTGTCCAGGTAAGCCCAGCTGTCTGAGCTGCAGCTCATTAGACTTGGGCTAATTTGTTATTAATTCCTGAGGAGCACAGAACAATCCAACAAGAGGCAAAAATCAATGGTCAAGGAAAAGATAAAGCAACCTTCTGAGCAGAATGTGAGTGAGGAGAGTGGTTTTAAAAAGGCCTCGACAAACTATTTGAGGCACAGCCTGTAAAGTAGAGAATAAATGACTTTTTTTTTACATTGGTTCATATTTTTTGTTCCAAGCTGGAAAGAGGAGAGAGGTAATGGGCTGGGGTGAGGGGCCTAGCTGGCCTCACAATGCTGAGATAATTATTGCTCAGTTCAAGCCCAAGCGATTTTTTACTTTTCAGAGGCGCAGAGAGCAACTGGGGGCTGAAATGGGTTTCAAAGTGATGGAGTGAACAATAAAGTTCAATTAGCAGTAATGGCATTGGCTGGGAAAAGCATCAACCCAGAACACAGTCAGTGCCTTCCTCCTTTCTCCTTTGTGCCCAGCAAGGAGGAGATAGGCTGAGCCAGAGGAAGAGTGGGAGCCCTGCTGAGGGGTGGGATGGGGTAGGAGAGGCCCTGGGCACATGGCCTCTCTGTGGGAGGGCCACACTGCAAGCCTGACTCCCGACTGCCAAGTTCAATGCCAAGACACATGGAGCCATTCCTGAGATAGTGCCACAGCCCGCCTCTGACAGAACAGGCTGGGCTGGAATTGCTGTCCTGAAGTTCCTGCCAGGGGCCCAAGTAAATTAAAAAGGGCTGCCTGGGAGCGTGGGGGCCTCAGAGCAAGTTTATAGAGAATTTATAGCAGCCTACCAGGCCTTCCTGACCTGCCTAGCCACCTCCTTCACCTCTTTGGCCTAATTTCTGTTGTTATTCCCTTCCTCACTCTGATGCAAGCATGCTGGCCTTCTCGCTGTTTCTCTAACATGATGGGCACCCTCTGTTTAGAGCCTTTGCTGTATTTCCTTTGTCCCAATTGTTCCTCACCCAGATCTCTCTATGGCTTGAAATCTTACCTCCCTAAAGTCTTTACCACTCAAAAACACCTCCTTACTGCAACCTGTTCTAATCTCCCTATTTAAAATGAAAACTAACCCCAGTCTACTTTTTCTTTTCTTTCAAAGCACCTAGCACTTTCTAAAAATACATATAACTTATTTGCTTATCATGTATTTGTGCCCATTGCCCGGCTTCCCTCCACTACAACGTTAGCTCCATTAGGGCAGGGGTTATCTCTTTTTCTCAGTGACATATTCTGACCTTCCAGGAAAGTGACTGACACAAAAAAGGCACTTGATAAATGTTGGCTGAATGAATGAGGTGGACTCAACTTCAGAGGCCAAACATTTCAACCTGCTTCTTCACAGGTGGAAGACTGAGATCCAGGGTGAGGGTGTGGCTCACTCAAGGCCAGTCAGCAAATGAGCAGCAGAGCTGGGATGAGATGCATGTCTTTGAATCCCCAGCCAGTGTTCTTTGTTCTTTCTCTGATTTGGTGGAGGGCAGAGATAACCCCTTCCAGTGTCTACTGGGGGCCAAGCACACGGCGTATCTGGGCCTCATTCGATCTTTACCTGCATCCCAGCCCAGTGACCTGCCAGGCTACTTTCTTCTCCTCACTGTCCTCTTAGCCTTTCTTATTACTGCCTCTGGGACATTCTGCCTGACGTTCCAGACTAACCCTCCCCCCTTGCTTCTCCTAAAGCTCTCAGCACATCCCCATCCTTATACTCAGGAAACATACTGAAATCACCTGGCTTGTCTTCTCTGCTTGGATGGGTGCTGCTGCTTGAGGACAGATTGCATTGGGTTCGCTGCTGTTTCCCCAGGGTCTGGAATCATGGAAGGCATTAAAAAATATTTGATGCATGAACAATGAAGTTATTTTAGTTATCTGTGCCTCACTTACTTCACCAATAAAGGAGGGCCAGTAGCATTTACTTTGCGGGGCTGTTGACAGGACTCTATGTGGCATGTAATAGGTATTCAGTTACCAGTCTTGCATCAGTCCTGTGTGGTGGGTTGTTCTGTTCTTTTAGGTGATGATTGGTCAGGTATGGCTACAAGTGGGACACAGGAGAGGCACGAGAAAACAAAATTCACTACACGCACAGATCCTTGATAGGGGGTCACTGTGTGCCACATGGTCACAGGGCGAGTGCCAGCTTTGGGTCAGGTGGGGAAGATGGGGATGAGGAGAAAGCATTAGGCCAGAGCCTTTATTGGGGTTTCCATGGCAGAGACAAGTTGGGCAGAGAAAACAGTTTAGGACTGGTTAGTTTGAATCTTTCGGGCAGGCTCTAAGCTATAGGGTGGTCCCTAGCTGCCTGGCCCCTGGCCCTTGGATAGTTAAAGCAGAGGAATATTGCCTCCTGGGGTGTAAGGGCAGGCAAGATAGAGGAGCTGAGGCTGTCGAGATTGCTTAGTTTGCACGTCAAAGCTGTGCTCCCAGCTGAGGTCTTTGTTATCTCTAAGAATCAGATTGTCCTGAGGGGCAGTGTCTCCCTGGTCAGAAAAGTTTATGATGTCAGAACATCATACTATATAGAAAACAGGAACAACAACAACAAATGCACACTGTACAGATATTACTGTCCCTGTTTTACAGTGGGGAGCTAGGGTCTTTTCAAGGTCAAGTGACTTGTTTAAGGCCATATTCTTGGTAAGTGTCCATGTGATGCCCAAACTTGAGCTCCTCCTACGATGCCTCACCCCTGACAGGCAAGGGTGGCTTATCTGCTCCTCTGGCTTTAACACTATACAGCAGCAATTTTCTGGTTAGTTTGGGATCAAATGCCTGCCACTGAGAAACCTAAAGAAAGTGTGTAGGCCTTGGCTTACACATGTAGTGAGCTCGGTTGCTTCCACCAGCCCCGCCCCATCCTGGAAGCTTCTCTGCCTCTCCTGCAGGCCTGGTCACCGCTTGGTCGCCACTTAGAGAATTCCCCCCAGAGCTCTTGCCTGCCCTCAGAATTCCTGGGAGAGCCTCCTATTTAATTCTGCATGTGCTTAAGTCCTGGGAGCCTGGCTGGCCTCCTGTGTCTATCCTCCTCGAAGCCTTTGGTGGAGAAATCAGGAGGGAGTCAGCCTGTGTTTGCTCCCATCGTCCATTAAAATGGTGAAGTACATTGATTAACTTTGTTGTTTTTTTTCTAAATTGTGGCAAAATATACATAACATAAAACTTGCCATTTTAATCATTTTTCAGTGTGCCATTCAGAGGGTCTGATGCACATTCACCATATTGGGTAACCATCATCACTATCTATTTCCAGAACTGTCTCATCATGCCAAATAGAGACTCTGCCCATTAAGCAGCAACTCCCTGTATCTCCCTACCCTCAGCTCAGCCCCTGTTAACCACTGTTCTCCCTCCTGTGTCTATAGATTTGCCCCATTTACGTACTTCATATAAGTGGAGCTATGGGATCTTTGTCCTTTTGTGACTGGCTTCTTTGACTTAGCATGGATCAGAATTTCATTTCTTTTTAGGGCTGAATAATATTCCATTGTATGGATATACCATATTCTGCTTTTCCATTCATCTGTGATGGACACTTGTGCTGTTTCCACTTCTTGGTTATTGTGAATAATGCTGCTGTAAACATTGGTGCACAAGTATCTGGATCCTTGCTTTCAGTTCTTTTGGGTATATGCCTAGAATACCCAGTCTGAATAGATAATTCTCCAAGGAAGACATACACATGGCCAGTAAGTACATGAAAAGATGCTCGACACCATTAGCCACTAGAGAAATGCAAATCGGAACCTCAGAGCAACATTACTTACACACCCATTCGGATGGCTATTATCCATAAAACAATAAATAACAAGTATGGGGAGGATGTGGAGAAGCTGGAGCCCTTATGTATCGCTGGTGGGAATATAACCTCCTCGTCTCTTGGGTGCAGCGTTGGGAATAAGAACGAGGGTTCTGCTGTCTGTCTTCACCCTGCCTGGTGCCGCTGGGCCTGTGCAGACACTGGCCAAGGGGATGGCATTCGGGTTGATGTCTTCAGGGCTGGAGATGGAAGAGGCTACTGGGTGCCTTGGGCCTTCAGGTGAGCTAAGTCACGGTTCATAGGGGAAGAGTGAGGCTCTGGTGCCATCATCCTTGCACAGAGGCAATATCTCTAGGGCTGGAATGGGGCTGGGGGTGAGGGTGGTGATAGGGGATGAGGTCAGAGAGGAGGCAGGTTTGTGAGAAGTAAGGTTGGTTATAGCATACAACCATTATGGGCTGGCAGAGAACTGGTGGGTAGTCTACTTGGGTGGGAGAGGGCCAGGTGTCTGCTATCCTGTAGCCAGGCTTCGTGCCCTCTGCACTCATGCCTCTGTATTTCCGGGAAACTGGGCCAATCCAATGGCTCTGTCCTCACATCTTCACCCCCCATTCCACATCGGGGTGCTGATGCTTAGTAGTGGGCAGGCTTGTGTGTGCACATGTGTGCAGACCTGAGACAGGAAACGGGGTCATTGGTGTTCCATTTTCACCAGAAAGAAAGTTGGTGTTGTTTCCCGGCCCAGTCTCTGAGTTCTGCTTCTTCATGGCTCAGTGAAAGGGCACTGGACTAGGAGTCAAGACAGATGAGATCTCATCTTGGGTGTACCCTTTGCTAAGTGAAAAGGGGATTTAAAGGATAAGGAGAGGCTCATACTTGAGCAGGAAGAGGCTCTCCCTCTTTCCTCTGTCAGGGGAAGGAACAGGGATCTGCTTCTTAGGTTTGTTTCTGCTGAGCATCACGGTAGCTACTGCACACATCATAATTTAGTCAGTACCTTAAGGGTATCAGCAAGCACCCTTTGTTTAGGAATTTGTAAAGACAACAAACAGATGAGCTAAGAAGCAAGCCCATTGTATTTCGTTTCCTCCAACAGTTAACCTAATCACAGCTGTACCTACATCAGCCACATACGATATGATACAAGGCTCTGCTTCAGGGAGGGCTGTGTGCTGTCAACCTTGACTCCCCTGGGTGACATTGACCTCTTTAGACACAAGCGATTTAAGCACCATCCAGTTCCCCTGTCCCCTGCCTTGTCATGATTATGCATATTCTGCTAACCCATTTCTGCTTCCTGTGCCGGCTCATGATGTGCTCAGCTCCACGCTGATGGTTTCCTTGTTCAGAGCAGACGCATCCCCAACCCAAAGCTCTCAGGTATGGCTGCTTTGTGGGGAGGCATCAAAGTTTAGCCTTCAGATTCCTGAGGTTTCATTACTAGGTTTCTGGGTTTCTAGGTATTTCTAATCCTATGTGCTACTGCAGATATTGATGTAATAGGGAAAGAGTGGAGGTTTGTTATTCTTTGGTGGGAAGGGATAATCAAATTCAGTATCAGCTCCGTGCTCACTTGGGCCCCAAAGCCAAGTACAGCAGAACAGGTGCCAGCACAGGCTGTGGCGTCAACACAGACCCCACTTCATCTTACTGTTTTGCCAGGATGATCCCCATTGCTCCGAGGGCCTGGGTGGACCATGTCAACTGGCTAGGGCTGGACAGGTGGATACTCTGAGACTAAGAGTGGGTGTTGGGTCCTCTGACATTAATTTAGCTTGGCCATTTTATTATTTTATTTCATATGGTGTTATTTTCTTTTATGTCATTCCATTTTATTTTACAGGCTGTGTTGTTTTTGCAAACGACCTCCCACCTGGCTCTCTGCAGTTATTCTTGAACAGCTGTAGTCCCGGGGAAGTCCCCTCTCCAGAGGCATCTGGCAGAAAGGGGAGCATATGTCAGGGGGCTGGGGAAGCTGGCAGAAACCTCTTTTGTTCAATATTTTATTAGAGTCCATGTAGCAATGTATATAAAGTAAGTCCCATGGTGGGAAAATTTGGAATAAATTACTGCCTGCAATTTCCTGTTTGGCATTGATTTTACAGATTGGAGACTCGAAATGGGAATGGCCTGGTATTATTATGCCAACATCAGTATTGAAGGTCCCACAAATCCCTTGCAAATCCTACACTGTCAGAGCCACATGGGGCCTAAGAGACCAGTCAGTCGAACCCCACATAATATGGATGAAGCTCAAAGAGCCAGGAAGGCCGGAGGCCACATGGGGAAGAAGGACATAATCTGAACGATGATATTAGTTCAGCTTTCAAGTCCTGAGGCACAGATTTTAATAGGTGTGAAAGATTGTTTTAAGGCAGCCAAAGTCTGTTATTACTTACTGGGAGTCCCCATCAGAGCGGTTGGCCTGCATTTTCTCTCCATGTTGTTCCTTAATGCGTGTTTCCGGCCCTGTTTTGAGACACTTTGGATTCTTTGATTCCTCTGACAGGCATAGGTAGCTTTAACAGAGAGCTGTTCTGGGAGGAAAAAGCGCCCAGGGCCTGGACAAGCCCATTCCCCAGTGGGACACTCACTTTTGTCCTCTGTGATATGGGGTTGGCAATCCCTGACCTGCCTTTGTCACAGGTAACAGATAGATGTCACAGGTAAATGGAAAGGCCTCCTTTGTCACAACAAAGCCAGGACCTGGGCAGGTTTAGTCCCATCTAACACGGCCAGCTCACCTCTTGAAACTGTCTCCCGAAGTCTTACCATCCCCAGGCACCTCACCTCCGGCTCCTCAATGCCAGACCGTCAGCAGGAGAGGGAAGCTGCCTCTGTTATGCTTGCCAAGGGAATCTCATGCTGCCTGAGTGTCTGTGTGTTCTCCTGTGTCTGCCCCCTTCCTTTCTACTCCACTGCCAGTGATTGTATTAGGTTCCCTTTTCCATACCCTATAGAGTTGTGTTTGTTTTCTACTGGTATGTAACAAGTTGCCTGAAAATGGAGGCAGAAATTCTGGAGCGGTGTGGCTGGATGGTTCTGGCTCACGGCCTCTCACGAGGTCGTGGTCAGATGCAGCCAGGGCTGTATCCATCTGAAGGCCTCAGTGGACCTGGAAGGTCTCCTCCCAAGGCGGTCCATTCACATGGCGGGCAAGTCGGTGCTGCCGATTGGCAGGGTGTCTGTGCCCCTCCACAGGGCAGCATGAGTGTTCTCACATCATGGCAGCTGGCTTCCCTCAGAGCAAAAGGTCTGAGTCCAAGGGAGAAGTTGAGAGGCTTTAAGGCCTACCTGATTTTCTGGTCACTCTGGACCAACCCCGAGGCTGTGTAAGAAGGGACCACATGGGGGCACGAATACCCATGGGGTCATCGGAGTTTGGCTACTTCAGTCTACCTGCTGGCTCCTGATGATTCCTATATTTCCCACATGAAAATACACTCACCTCTTTCCAAGGTCCCCACGTCTCATTAAGCTGCAGCATCAATTTGAAGTCCTAGGCCTTGTCATCTAATCAGGTCCAGGTTCAGATGAGGCTCCCCGGACGAATTTCTCAAATACAGCTCTTCCTGTAGAGTTCCTCTTGATCTGTGGGCTTGTGAAATAAAGGAACACGTTACCTTCCCTCTACATAATATGCAACAGTAGGACAGGCATAGGATAACTATTGTAGGTCCTCTTATAAAAAAAAAAAAATGAGAGGGGAAAATGGGAGATACACTGGGATCCTTAGCAAGTCAGAAATTCTGCTGGGTGCATGGGTCTTTTCTGGATTAGAACTCAGCACGACTGCTTGGGGATGGTTCTCGATGGCTCCTGGCTCTACCCTCTGGGCTCAGAGGCAGCAGCCCTCCAAGCCAGGCTCTCTTTTCCATAAGAAATGGTAGTTGTTTGCAGCTAAGTCTTTTCCTCAGTCTGCTTTCTTACAGGAGGTTGGAGGGCCAAAGACCTATTATCATTTTGCACTGCCGCTCTACCTTTTAGTCTAAACAGGCAGTGTTTCAGACAATGTAGCCATTTTACAATCATCGTGAGCTTTCTGTGAATCTTATGGGCACCTACTCCTTAGATAAAAGTCACAACCACACATATCAATGAGACTAGCCTCTTTCTACCGTGAGTTTTCTGGACGGCTGCTGTGGGACACCACACTTAAGATTACCAGAAGCCCTATTGTTTATTGGTAATGATCTATGAGGGACTTTTTTTTTTTTCCAGTTTGAATCACCACCTTAAATGTTTCCAAGTTCTTAATAAAGGGTTTTATATTGCTTCCCTCAGGTTCATCTTTATACCACATTTTCCTGATATTTTCCTAGATTTGATCCTTGCCTGGAGGCCACTTAAAATTTTAGTATCATTTCTGTCTGGAGAGCTTAGGAGTAAGACATTTTTATTTTCAAACCCAGCAAGTCCTGGCTCCTTTGTTCTCAATGGTTCTTTCTTTAACATGTCTTCTCTCTTTTCATGTTTTATTATAAGCAACCCGAAGTCAGATGGCATGTCTGACATTCTTCCTGGAAATTTTCTTTGCTGCATCTTCCAATTCATACAGTACACTTCCTATTTTCCATTTTGTCACAGCAGACAGTGTTGCTACAATTTCCCTGGCTATATGTTATAGGCTGAATGGTTATGTCCCTCAAAGTTTATATATCGAAGCCCCAACCTCCGATGTGACCGCATTTGGAGACAGCGTTTGTGAGGAGGTGATAAAGGTAATGAGGTCATAAGAGTGGGGCCCTAATTTGTAGGGCTGGCTCTGTCTCTTTGCCATGTGAGGACACAGTGAGAAGGTGGCCATCTGCGAGCCAGGAGGAGAGCTCTCACCAGGAACTGAATTGGCTGGCCCCTTGATCTTGGACTTCCAGCCTTCAGCATTGTGAGAAATAAATTTTCATTGTGTAAACCACCCAGTCTGTGGTATTTTGTCCCGGCAGCCTGAGCAGAGTAACGCGCTATCTAACAAAGATCCCTTTCCCTCCATCTTGCAACATGATCTTCCTTACTTTCCTTTAAGCCCTCGTAGGTGGCCTCCTTGAAAACCATCAGATTCCACAGTTTCTTCCATACGCTTCCAACTTCTGTCCTCAAAGCCTCAAAGCTGCTGTGTTTTTAGTTTTTTGTTACAGCCATACCTCCCCCACTCCTCCCCACTTACAGGTACCGAAATCTGTATTAGTTATCGGTTGATGCTAACATAGATCCAACACTCCAAAACTTATTGGCTAAAGCAATAATAGTCACTTGTCATCTCTCATAGTTTCAGTAGCAGCTTGGTTGAGTGGTTCCGGCTCAGGTTCTCATGTGAAGTTGCAGTCAGATGGTGTCTGGGCATCTTAAAGGCTTCTGGACTCCTGTGTATATAAGTCCTAGGCAAAGAAGACTTAAACAGCTGGTGGGGGGGGGGGGAATGGGACAGCCAAGTCTCCTTGGGCATCTTTCTCTGTGTGGTCTCTCCTCATGATTTCTCCAGCATGGCACCGTCAGGGCAGCCAGACTTTTACATGGTGGCAATAAGTGCTCCCAAGACATGTGTTCCAAGAGAGAGCCAGGTGGAAGCTGATTGCTTTTTATGACCTAGTCTCTGAAGTCACATGGCATCATTTCCGCTGTGCTCCGCTGGGGAGAGTAGCCCTGAGTGCAGACCAGATTCAGTGGGACAGACATAGATCCCACCTCTTGGTGGGAGGAATGAAACTCACTTTGTAGCAAGAACATGTGGGATGAAACTCACTTTGTAGCAAGAACATGTGGGATGGATGGATGGATGGATAGACAGATAGATAATAGTCATTTTTGGAAAATACAATCTAACATAATATAATCCGTACACAGGGGGTCTTTTATGAATGCTTGTTGTTCATTTAGTCGTTTTTTTGATCTTGTGGCTACATCCTCCTCCTCCACCTCATAACGAGAATAGTAAAAGTAGTAACGGTAATAACAAATACAATGACCATTTATGAAGCACTTACTTCTCTGTGAAGCACCTCTTTCAAAATTTCCTTTTTGATTGAAGCATAATATTTATGCAGTAAAGTTTACAAAGCTTGAGTGTATAGCTCAGTGAATATTTATACATGTTTACAGACATGCACGCAAACCTGGAACCAGGTATGGAAGATTTCCAACACACCACAAGCCTCCCTTACATCTTCCACAGTCAATGCCCCTGCTGCCCCCAGGTAAACACTCTTCTGATTCTTGTCACCATGGATTAGTGCTAGAGTCCAGCTCCAGCAGGTCCAGGGGTTCCCGAAGGATGAACGGCATCGGCGAAAGTAACAAATGGACCCAGACAACAGCAGTGTGGTAGACTGGCTGCTTTATTGTGGCAAGCATGGCATTATATTTGTTAGCAAATTCCTTATAGCGTGCATCATCTATGTTTTCTGGCTTTACCTAATTCTAAAAATGTTCCTTTGTGTAATCACCCATTAAGGAACAACATAGTTATTTTCTTGTAGCGTTCCCTCCTGCCCTTTCAAGGTCATCTAGCTCTCATCACTTCAAGTGGAACGTTTCCAGGGACATGACTTCTTAATTGTTCCTTTGAACCATTTGCGGTACAAGGAACAAAAGTATTCACTTTGGTCTGGGGTGCTGGGAGGGAGCCAAGAGGGCCCTGGGAACCCACGCCTTATGCGCTCCCAGAGAGACAACGTATACCTACGAACTAATGAACTATTCTGTACCTTAACCCACCAGGCCTAGATGTGCTCTGGAATGCCTCCTGGGGGCCAAGTGGGCCTAGGGTTTGGAGTAACTTGTATCCATAGATACATTCCTTTGTTGCTGAGTGGGGATTTTGAACCCATTTGTCCCCCTCCTTGGCTGGGAAAATATATGGGGCTATGCTTCCTTTAGGTAGAGGAGTCTTTATAGGGAGTGGCAAGGGCTGGATGTAGGGCCGCATAATTTCCCTGAGGAATCTTCTTTCTTTCCCCAATGGTTCTTTTCCTGGGGGTGGGGGGGTCTGTCATGGGCAATTCCCCAACCGACAAATCCCCAAGTACTTTCATTGGTAGGGGAGCTGCCCTGACCAACGCTAAGGCCACATTACATAAAAGCAGGAGTACAAGAAGCTTCACTGTCAGCGGGCCACCATGCAGTCCCGATGCGTCCACCGCCTGGGCCCTGTCATCAGGCTGGTTGGATAGCTTGGCTTCCATCAGATTAGTTTAACCTATTCTTGAACTTCACATAAATCCTAGTGCATGGACTCTTTTTTTTTTTTTTTTTTTTTTTGTCTAGCTTTTCTACAATGTGAAGCCCTCCATACACATCATTCACTTAATTCTCAGAACAATCTTAGGAGGTATTCAAGAATTCACATGCTGGTCATATGCTGGCCATGTGTGCTTTGTTTAGCATGCACTATCTTTTTAATATATTTTGAGTTTGACTACTTTTTAGCATTGGAAGTTTAATGTGAGCACGTGTTATTTTATACCCAGGACAAGTCATTTATTTTCCTTTCCTGGTACCTATAGGCATTGCGTTTGCAAACTCCAAGAAGAGCATTACTGTCTCCAGCTGCTGAGAAGCTAGTGGTTCCCCAAGGGGTTAAAAAACGTGTGTAAAATCTCATACCAAGTTGATGGCAGTAGTGGATTTGAAGTCAGGCCTGTCTTCCTCCAGCATTCCCATGCTAGGATCAGGGAAGACAAGTTTGTCCCCAAATGCTATTGATTCTGATTCTGAAATGCCCTTGTCTGCAGTCTCACCATCTCTGCCTTAGCCCGTGGGCAGGGCTGGGCCATTGCGACCAGCCTCAGCCCAACCCCTGCCCTCTCTGATGCTCACCAAAAGGGTCTCCAAACTCATCCAGTCCTTTCAGTCCCAAGCACATCTGTGTTCCTTGCTTCCGCATCTTTGTCATGCTGGATCCTTCTGCCTGGAAGGATCACCCCTACTTGGTCATCCATCTGTCAAAGCTCAGCCAAAGATGCTACCTCCTCCTGGCTGCTTGCACCTCCCCTGGCCAATCAGATGCTGCTCCTCTTCTCAGTACACCAAAACTCAGTTTTTAAAATTGCAATGCAATTACCAAACGATGGGTCAGATTGACCTGGAGTAATTTTTAGAAACGTGATAAAAATATCAGTCCTATAAAAGGTTAAAAAGGAACCCAACTTCATTTATTTGATCTCTGCTAAACACATCACTAACTTTTTATTGATTCTTAAGAAAGGGAGATGAGAGGAGTCTGAGCTTACCCCCACTGGGTGCCAAATGAACTAGCGGTTGGAAGTTTATTACTTCCAGATATCCCACTTGCTTTCCAGATACCCCATTGGGTTTCAATTCCATTGCAGCAACACTTGCTGAGCAGCCCTGGGCTCGACCATACAGGCTGGGTGTCAGGGAGGGATGAAAAGGGAGGCTGCATACCTGGCTGGAATGAGTCAGGGGCCTGGCTGAGGGCTGCCCATGGAGACGACGGCAGGGTGAAGTGCATCTGGGTATATCACTAGAGTTCAGGGTCTCTGATCCAGCCCTATCGCTTCTCTTTGTGAGACCTTGGGCCAGTTATTAACTTCTTGGGGCTTTAGCTTCCTTACCTGAAAAATGCATATTTCATGTAACTTTATGAGTTTCTGGACCCGGGGCAAATATTCTCGTCCTTAATGGGATTTTGCTTTTCCCCATGTTTTGAAGTTTGAGATGCAAAATTATATTTTCTTCTAGCACTGTCCAGGCAATAAAATAATGGAAGCTATCTTTTACTGGACACTTACCATGTGCCAGTCAGGATGTAATGTGCTCGGTAGGCCTATCACACACATTACATCCTTTATTCCCACTCCAATCACAGCCATCTCCTTGGGACAGATGAGGACAGAAAAACTCAGAGAGGCAAAGTGACTTGCTTGGTATCACATGGTTGGTGAGTTACTGAAATTTGACTGAATACATTCTTGGTAAATTTAAGGGTTCACATCTAGTTCCTTCTTCTGCTTGGTATCTTCCCATCACCGTTTTGTCTTGTGATGGCATATTTGGCCTATTTGGCCAAGGATAAGGTTAGTCATGGTACCCCATGCCACTGGCCTCAGAATAGGTCAGAGAGGTTACATATGGTGTGGGCTTCCTGGGGTTTTCCAAATTGCAGCCTGAGGGATGGCTTTTTTCTTTCTTGGATCATGGCTTTGGAAGAGTGAGGACCTACAGGTAGGCATGTTCTATCTTGCAACTTGGGGGAAAAAGAGCAGAGGTAGAGAGAGAGAGAAAGACAGACAGACAGTGCTGATGGTAGCTGGGTCCTTGGTTCAGCACCTAGGCTGGACCCTATCATGTGCTGCCCACATTCTCCTTAAGGAATTGTATTAGTCAGTTCTATCTGCCATAACCCAATACTGCAGACTGGGTGGCTTAAACAACAGAAATTTATTTTCTCAGCGGTCTGGAGGCTGAAAGACCGAAGATCAAGGAGCCAGCATGGCCAGGTTCTGGTGAGAGCTCTCTCCTCAGCCTGCAGATGGCTGCTTTCTCACTGTGTCTTTATGTGGCAGATAGAGGGCTGTGGTGTCTCCTGCTCTCCATATTAGGGCACCAACCCCATTGGATTAGGCCCCACTCTTATAACCTCACTTAGCCTGAATTACCCCCTCACAGGCCCTATCTCCAAATAAAGTCACATTGGGGTTAGAGCTTTGACATATGAATTTGGGGGGACACACACTTCTAGTTCATAATGGGAACGAAGGACTGTTTTACCTCAAGCTGCTGGCAGAAGGCTCTGAGCGGTCTGTCTCCTGCGGGGATTGCCTCAGCTCATGAGGGTTGCCTTGCCTAAGGTCATGCCCCGCTTTCTGGTGGGTTACAAAGGCCTGGCCTTTGTCTCAACTCAGGAAAACCAGCAAACTATGCAAGGGTAAAGTCTCAGCCTCCTTGCTCCAGCACTGAAGGATCATCCCAATTTCAGAATTTCTCCGGGGTAGTCCAGGGCTTCTGTCAAGAATGGCAGGGACT
Organism: Herpailurus yagouaroundi; assembly: GCF_014898765.1. Lineage (NCBI taxonomy): Eukaryota > Metazoa > Chordata > Mammalia > Carnivora > Felidae > Herpailurus > Herpailurus yagouaroundi. The sequence continues at coordinate 3,705,645 of NW_024412449.1, read as the reverse complement.
CAAGTTCCCCGCATCCCCTCCAGTCCCATGCTTTCCCCACCAAACTTCCTCCATGCTAATATCCATCTAACAGTCCATCCACTTCCTAGGGATCCCAATCCACCGTGGCTCCCAAAGCTGCAATTCTGTGAGCTACTTCAGTGACATGTCCTTATTTTTTTTTTGGCTTAAAGGCTGGTCCAAATTTAATTTTTTTTTAACTTCTAACCTCATAAACAATTCTGAAAGATTCCCAACTAGTCCAGGGAGGAAACTGTTTCCTCCCTCAACCTAGAAGCCCCCGGCAGAGGGCTGGTGGGACCTAGAGCCAGGAGTGGAGGGTCAGAGAGGTCCAGGGCCATGAGTGGATGGCACACTGGCATGTGAGAGGCTGGTTAGTGCATGGGGTCCCGGTGGACAGTTTCCAGGAACATCACGTTGCACGCACCTCTGTGCAAGCCTAGAGTCCAACCTACTTCATGTTCTAATTCTCCATTCTCATGCCTCATCTCGCCCAATCTTGGCTTTGGGACACTGAATTCTCTTTGTGTTTCTTATTCTTCTGTTCCTTCTCAGTCACTATTCCTTTACTCTTGATTTACACATCAGTGTGCCCCGGGATCCTGTTTCAGACCTCTTCTCTTCTTACTCTTTTCAGTCTTTCTGATTGAACTTTCCAGTGACGTCAGCAGCCACTTTTTGCTGATCCTTCCAACTCGGTATCTCTAGCCTAAATCATCTCTGAATTCCTAAGTGATCCATCCCACTGATTGCTGCTGGACACTCACCTGGAATAGGATAGTGCTGTGGGTTGAATTGTGTCCTCCTCAAAATGATCCTGAAATCCCCAACCCCCAGTACCTCAGAATGTGACTTTATTCAGGAATAGGATCTTTACAGAAGTAATCAAGTTAAAATGAGCTCATGAAGGCACTCTATCCAATATGTCGAGCATCCGAATAAAGAGAGGAAATTTGGACACAGAGACACATGCACCAGGAGACATCACGTGAAGATGAAAGCAGAAATTTGACTAACGCACCAGAGGCCAAAGAACCCCAAAGATGGCCCGCATATCACCAGAAACTGGGAGGAAGGCATGGGACCGATTCTCCCACATGGCCCTCAGAAGGACCCAGCCCCGCCTATGACTTCATCTCAGACTTCTGGGCTCAAGAACTGTAAGACAACACATTTCTATTGCTTGAACCCGCCAGTTTGTGACACTTTATTATGACAGCCCTTGGAAATGGATACAGCATAAGCAAATATACAAGTCTGAGGGCACTATAGAAAACTGTTCCTTTTAATTTATTGTTTGTGGAGATGTGTTTAACCTGACAGGGGAAACATGATGTATACATGTGTAATACACAAATTGGTATTCATCTGGAAAACTACTTAAGGTATTACATGCAGGAAGGAACTGATACACAGAACTTGATGCTTAAAAAATATTTGAAAGGGTGGGAACAGTAAAGGTTGGGAAAACTGCCAATGGTCTCAGAAAATCCGGCAGATATAAGAATTACAAAAACTCCCACCACCAATGATCTCAGCTGCCTGAAGCACAGATGTGGGTGACTCACAGGGGGACGTATGGCAGCCACTGCGAGACCTCCTGCCTGCACCTGCCAAAGCTGGTCTGCCTGCTAAATGTCTGAGGAGCAGTAATGGCTTCTGTTTCTCTTCTACATTCCAAATCTCACGGGCATGTCTCCTATTGGTGGAATCAAAACTAGAACTCTGTTGGCACGGGGATCTGGGAAATGTAGTCTACTGGTTTCCAGGTTCTGGTGATATAGAAAGAGCTGAGGAGGGCTGGGGTAGTGCTGCGTGCTAATGGTCAGCACCCAGCACAAAAGGCATTTGGAAATTACAAAAAAAAAAAAAAAGACCCATGCAAACAGAAAATCCCTGTAGGGTGTTAAGGAGGTAACATTTGTGAATTTCCTATGCTGAGTAAAATGTGCCACTCCAATATAAGATGTTCTATAGCTGGAGAGTGTTCAGCACATTCAATGAACCAATTCATTTTTTTTTAATTAAAAAAAAATCCAGATAATTGGGGCATCTGGGTGGCTCAGTCGGTTAAGCATCCAACTTTAGCTCAGGTCATGATCTCACAGTTTGTGAGTTTGAGCCCTGCTTTGGGTGAGTTCAAGCCCCACTTCGAGCTCTGTGCTGACGGCGGGAGACTGCGTGGAACTCTCTCTCTCTCTCTCTCTCTCTCCCTCTCTCTGTCTCTCTCTGCCCTTCTCTCACTCATGCTCTCTCTCTCCCAAAAATAAACTTATTTTAAAAATCCAGAAATTATTTTTGCTTTAATTAACACGAAATTATTTTTGCTTTAATTTTCTGAATAATTCAAAACTCTATTCTCAGTGAGTGGATGAATTTCAGACAGTACCTGTTTGTTGTGTGATGTTTGTGTGTGCAAGTTTATGTTTTTTCTGCATTTGTATGTGATTCTGTGAAAAAGCCTCTGTGTTGTGCCGTGTGTGTGTGTGTATTTCAAGTTGGAAGTGTCTCTGTATATATTACATGTATTTGTGAATTTCTGCTCATGTCTGTAGGACTCCACTCCAAATTTTAGTAAGGATGTGAGAACTGGCTTTTCTTAGCACACTGGATAAGCACCACGACTGAGCTTTTCTTTCCTTTCTGATGGCCACATTATCTGCTTTCTTGCCTCAGGAGAGGCTTTTTGGTACCAGGGAGCAAAGTGTCACACTTTGTTATTACAGGGAAAAATGGAAGAAGCTGGGGCTACAGAAAGGGTCTTTGACTTAGCTCTGCTGAGCTTTCCAAAAGACGGTCTCTTATAGCACAGTCATCTCAATAAGGGAAGTGGAGCTGGGTTCAGTGTCTGTGCGTGTTTGTGTGCATGTGGGCATGTGTGCGTGTGCACTTGCACGTGCACGTGTGTGTGCATGTGCAGGTGAACCTGGGCTCAGGCTGCACGGTGTGCAAATAAAGCCTATCGGAAAGTCTGTTCCAGCTATCCTTGTAGCACCTTCAGAATCCAGACTAGATCCCCTGTATCTCCCTCCTGATCTCTCTTGCTCTCTCTCCCCACTCCAGGTCTATATTCTAAATATCTCTTTGTCCATCTGGGATGACCTCCCCATCCCCACCACATACCCCAGGTCATTTTCTCTCTGGATGATGGCAAGGGCCTCTTCAGATCACTCCCCTTCTACCTTCAAACCTATTCTTCTACTTTGGAAAAAACCATGTTTTCTGCATGTAAGCTGACCTCCTATTTTCCTCCTCCACTGCTCACTGGGTGTAGAAATTAGTTCAGAAGTCAAACGGCTTCCACAAGGAACCCCATTATTGCGTTATTGCAGTGAGCGGAAGCTTGCAATTCATGTCTTATAATTAGATAAGCTGCTAATTGAGGAGGGGCATGCCAACCTGATTTGAGTCCTGACACAGTGATTAGAGTCTTAATTATAAGGAGGAGAGGCATCAAGACTCCTCATCTGGGCTTATCCCTGTTCATACTCCTGGCTGCTGCTGCCCTGGAGGAGGCACTGAACATTCCAGACTGCAAGATCAAAAGCTGGGGCTGAACCAGGCCCGGCTGGTGGGAGGACAGATACCCCCACGGGAGATTTTTTTTTTCTTCTGGGGGCTGATTTTGGTGTTTTCAACTTCACAAATGAATCTGCAGAGGACAGGAATTCATCCTCCCAGAGCTCTAAGAAGTCACCTTGTTTTCAAGGCAGCTTCTAAAATCATTCAGAAAAGCATTTGCCTCCCCCCATTTTGGCAAAGACCTTGCTTCTTCACTCCCTCCTACCCTGCTTTTGTAGCATTCACTTAATTATGAATTAGCTCCGTGAGATTGGCCTGTCGACATGACCTTCACTGTACCTCCAGTGCCAAGAGCCTGGCAGAGAACTGACACTTAGTATTCTGTCACTGTATGAATGTGCCAGGTACTGTCCTGATGCTGTGATACAGAGACAGATCAGACATCCTCCTGCTCATGAGGGGGACAGAGACAATGAAAGGAATGGTGAGAGCACAGTGAGGCAAGGACAACGTGAGAGGTGAGCACAATGCGACAAGGGAGGCTGGAGGAGAGGAATCTCACGCTCCCGCAGTCAGCAAATATTTTCTTGGAAGAGGAGAAGCCAAGCTGGGTCTTAAAAGTTGTGGGAGTTATCCAGGCAGAAGAACAGGGGAAAGGCATTCTAGGTAGAAGGAAGGGCTTTGGCAAAGACATGAAGGAAGCATGAAGTACCATGATGTGTTCAGGGAATTGTAAAATGTTTGGAGTGGCTGAAGCATGGGGGTGTCGAGGCTGGAGGGTCTGGCCCTGGGGGTAGGGACACCAGGTATGGCTGTGCAGGCTGCTGGCTTTACAAGCATGCCCTACCGAGGGGGTAAGGGGCTGAAATACAGCTCCAGCTCCACGTGGCAAGCACATAGTTGCATGCCCTACCGAGGGGGTAAGGGGCTGAAATACAGCTCCAGCTCCACGTGGCAAGCACATAGTTGCAACCTCCCAGAGGAGGCTCGACTTCTAATTTACACAATGGCTCCTACGGGCCAGCAGCATCTCCGTGGAGGTCCTTGCAGATCTTGCTAAGGGTGTACCCCTATCTGGGGCAGTGGTTCTCAAACTCTGTGCATCAGAATTAGCAGCAGGGCTTGATAGAACAGAGATCACTGGGCCCTACCTTTAGGGTTTCTGATTCAGTAGGCCTGGGTAAGTCCCGCAAATTTGTATTTCTTATATGTTCTGAGTGATATTGATGCTGCTGGCCCAGGAACCACACTCAAAGAATTAGTGATCTGGGAAACAGGAAGCCATTGGAAAGGGTTAGGTTGGAGAGGCAGAGACAGAGGCCCAGGTGAGAAGGATCTGTTTTCTGGGGTTAGCGTTTCTGATATCCCTTATGAACCAATAAGGACAGTTGAGGATATCAAGGACAGTGGATACGTCACATTCCCCCTCTTGTCCTGTCAGGTGAAGTCCAATGATTATATTCACTCAAGTAGGAGTTAGGCCCAAGAGTCCTCCTGTTTAAGGAGGTTTTGCCCACAGATGATTTAAGGAGTGGCCACATCATTACAAGAAGCTCACCCCCAGAGCTTTTAAATAGTGAGCTCCCAAAAGATTTAAATATCTGTTGACACCTTTTAAACAATTCCCTGGAGAATCTGGGCACCAGAGAAACCTACAGCCACCAAATGTAAGATGAGTCAAACCTGGTGAAAAAGCTTCTTCGAAAACTCTCGTATATGGCACAAAAACAGACACATAGACCAATGGAATAGAATAGAAACCCCAGAACTAGACCCACAAACATATGGCCAACTCATCTTTGACAAAGCAGGAAAGAACATCCAATGGAAAAAAGACAGTCTCTTTAACAAATGGTGCTGGGAGAACTGGACAGCAACATGCAGAAGGTTGAAACTAGACCACTTTCTCACACCATTCACAAAAATAAACTCAAAATGGATAAAGGACCTGAATGTGAGACAGGAAACCATCAAAACCCTAGAGGAGAAAGCAGGAAAAGACCTCTCTGACCTCAGCCGTAGCAATCTCTTACTCGACACATCCCCAAAGGCAAGGGAATTAAAAGCAAAAGTGAATTACTGGGACCTTATGAAGATAAAAAGCTTCTGCACAGCAAAGGAAACAACCAACAAAACTAAAAGGCAACCAACGGAATGGGAAAAGATATTTGCAAATGACATATCGGACAAAGGGCTAGTATCCAAAATCTATAAAGAGCTCACCAAACTCCACACCCGAAAAGCAAATAACCCAGTGAAGAAATGGGCAGAAAACATGAATAGACACTTCTCTAAAGAAGACATCCGGATGGCCAACAGGCACATGAAAAGATGTTCAGCGTCGCTCCTTATCAGGGAAATACAAATCAAAACCACACTCAGATATCACCTCACGCCAGTCAGAGTGGCCAAAATGAACAAATCAGGAGACTATAGATGCTGGAGAGGATGTGGAGAAACGGGAACCCTCTTGCACTGTTGGTGGGAATGCAAATTGGTGCAGCCACTCTGGAAAACAGTGTGGAGGTTCCTCAGAAAATTAAAAATAGACCTACCCTATGACCCAGCAATAGCACTGCTAGGAATTTATCCAAGGGACACAGGAGTACTGATGCATAGGGGCACTTGTACCCCAATGTTCATAGCAGCACTCTCAACAATAGCCAAATTATGGAAAGAGCCTAAATGTCCATCAACTGATGAATGGATAAAGAAATTGTGGTTTATATACACTATGGAATACTACGTGGCAATGAGAAAAAATGAAATATGGCCTTTTGTAGCAACGTGGATGGAACTGGAGAGTGTGATGCTAAGTGAAATAAGCCATACAGAGAAAGACAGATACCATATGGTTTCACTCTTATGTGGATCCTGAGAAACTTGACAGGAACCCATGGGGGAGGGGAAGGAAAAAAAAAAAAAAGAGGTTAGAGTGGTAGAGAGCCAAAGCATAAGAGACTGTTGAGAACTGAGAGCAAACTGAGGGTTGATGGGGGGTGGGAGGGAGGAGAGGGTGGGTGATGGGTATTGAGGAGGGCACCTTTTGGGATGAGCACTGGGTGTTGTATGGAAACCAATTTGACAATAAATTTCATATATAAATAAAAAAAATAAAAAAAAAAAGAAAACTCTTGTATAAACTGTAAAACTGTGTGTGTGTGTGTGTGTGTGTGTGTGTGTGTGTGTGTGTGTGTTTGGAGAGGGGAGGGGAAAGAAGGATATGGAACTACAGAGTGTCAAGACCTCACACACATTAGTGAACGTTTGCTGGATGAAGATGTGATGAGTGGACTGAGCATGGTGATGGAGAATCCAGGGACAGTCTGAGTGAGGGAATGTGGGCTGACAGGAAGCTGTCAGGGGGCATCTGGCTCTGGGCTCGATTTGGAAACTTGACTTGGGAAGCTGGACCTTCCCAGAGCCAGGGTTCTCTTTTGTGGTCTTTGAGCATAGTAAAAAGATGTCCTTGTGTACAGAGGGAGAATGGCTGCACCCTTCCTCCCTTGGAGGCTCAGGCCCAGCCTGTCCTCTGGCTGGGACTGGAGCTGACAGGTGGTCAGGGGTAGAGGGAGTCCATCTCTATTCTCTGGTTGAAATATAATCTCCAGGACAAACTGGCTTTGGGATGGGGGTGGGGAGAGTGGGTGCTGGGAAGAACAACTGACCCGATTATCTATCTTCTGCCTATTTCCAACCTCAGCCCCAGCCTTTCCTCAGAGCCAGGGCAGAACCAGACGGCAAGATCTTTTTTATTCACTGATTTAGGTTTCCCATTAGGGAGCCTCACACTGGCTGAAAGGCCACCATCCCCAACTAGCTCAACTGTTTGCAAACCGAGCCTGTCAGCAGCAATGTTGGGAGAAGGAAAGCCTTGTTGAAGGCAGCCGGATTCTGCCCCTAGGCGTTAAGGAGAAAAGAAGAGGGGAGGAGAGTCCACTCAGAGGCTGCAATCAATATCAGGTTGTTCTTAATTAAGAGAGCTCCAGGCAGCACATTTCCATAATTCCCCATTAAAGAGGTCCTGATGTATGAGCCATTGCAGGCTGTGATTCCCCGAGTCAGCACTGTTCAGTGTCTGAGGCCTCTCGAATCAAAAAACTAATCCATTTCAATCACCCCAGCTTTCTGAGCACCTGAGAGGAGCCAGACACTGTGCCCAGAGAATGACACAGCAGCGGCTATGACTGTAGTGTCCCTACCGCCCAGGGCAAAGCCTCACTAGACCCTCACCTGGGAGGAGGAGCGTGGATTCAAGAGCATTTGGGTGTGGGGCCGGTCCAGGTGGGCGCTGGTCCTTCCTGTGATGACAAGGAGCAAGCATGGGACTGAGGGAAGCTTGCTGGATTGGAGACAGAAGGTCTGAGTTTCATTCACTTAGCTAAACTCTGTTGTCCCACGGCAGCCTGTCACAACATAGGGAGTGCTCTGTGAGATAGAGAGGTGGATGGTAGACAGGCTTGTGACAGCTCCCCACAGGACCGCCTATCTCCCCATGTTCTCGGGAGGCTGACGGGGTGTTCTGTAAAGATATAGGTCAGACTGTGGAGAAGGCTCCCGTTTGCGCCCTATGAAGAGGGGTGCAAGGTCGTCTTGCTGCCATGGCCGGCCTGCTTGTCCACATCATGTGTTTGCAAACTTGGCTGAAATAGATAGTTACCTAGGAAATGTATCATACTAAAAATGGCTCAGCAAGAATCAGGAAACCTGACTAGACCTATAACTATTAAATAAACTAGAATAATTAATAATGCAACTCAAAAGCTACTGGGCATAAGTTCCCCCCACCCCCACAGGAGAGTTCTAGAAAATCTTCAAAATTTAGAGAATCCTTTTAAAGCTAAGTCAGATAATACAAAAAGAGAGAGAGCTATCGCTTGTGAGCTATTTCACACACACACAAAAATAGACAAGGCTAACACGAGATATAGATCATACAGTTATCTCTCTTAATAACATAGATGCAAAAATCCTAGCTAAACCGGTTGTATTAAGAAAAATCATACAACTAAGTTAGGCTCATCCATGAAATTCAAAGACAGTTCAATATTAGAAAATATGTTGGTGTATTACACCTTGTTAACAAATTAAAAGATAAGTCATATGATTTTCTTAATGCAAAAAATTATTCTATATATTTATTTACCTACCCTTTATCATATATAATATATTTCAAACACATTATTTTATTTTTAAAATTATTAGAAAATCAGAGCCAGGAGAAATTGTCATGATCTGGCATAGAGTATCAGAACCCCAAAATGCACATGGGAGAGTGGATCTAAGATCAATTTGAAGAAGCAGGGTGCCTGGGTGGCTCAGTTGGTTAAGTGTCTGACCCTTGATTTTGGCTCAGGTTATGATCTCATGGTTTGTGGGATCAAGCCCTGCTTTGGTTTCTGCATTGATAGCATGGAGCCTGCCTGGGACTCTCTGTCTCTCTCTCTCTCTGCCCCTCCCTTGCTCACACTCACCTGCCCTCTTTCTCTTTCTCTCTCAAAATAAATAAATAAAACTTAAAAAGATAAATAACAAAATACATTAAAAAAAATTTTTTTTGCATTTATTTATTTTTGATAGAAAGAGACAGAGAACAAGTGGGGGAGGGGCAGAGAGGGAGACACAGGATCCGAAGCAGGCTCCCAGCTGTCAGCACAGGGCCCAATGCGGGCCCGAACTTACAAACCAAGAGATCATGACCTGAGGTGAAGTTGGACGCTCAATCGACTGAGCCACCCAGGCGCCCCAATAACAAAATACATTTTAAAAAATTTGAAGGGGTGCCTGGGTGGCTCAGTCTGTTAAGCATCCAACTTTGGCTCAGGTCATGATCTCACCATTTGTGAGTTTGAGCCCTGCCCTGGGCTCTGTGCTGACAGCTCAGAGCCTGGAGCCTCTTTTGGATCCTGTGTCTCCCTCTCTCTCTGCCCCTCCCGCACTCGCACTCTGTTTGTCTGTCTGTCTCTCTCTCAAAAATAAATAAATATTAAAAAAATTTTTTTTAATTAAAAAATTTTTTTGAAGAAGCAGCAAATTTGGGAGAAGTGATAGGATACTTCTCCACCAGATAGCCAGGGAGGGAACCCAGCCAGCCTGCTGCAATCCCACAGAGAGGGATGGGGGTGGCGATAAATACCCTGATCCTACTTTCCTCCCCGCGCAAATTTCCTGTTAGTTCCCTTCATTGGCCACACACAGTAGGAAGCAGGAGGCAAGGGAGCCTGCTGATCAGTCCATATCATTCAGCTCCCTGGGATCCAGAGCAGGAAGGGAAATGGTGAAGAGTGGTATCTGGAAGGGTAAACAGAAGATGATTAAACACACTTATGCCCTTTGACCAGCTACTTGACTCCTAGGAACATACCCTAAAAAAATTCATATGCTTGTAGGCAAGAAGATGTATATAAAGTTGTTTATTACAGCACTGTTAAAAATAAGAAAAAGTGGAGGGGCGCCTGGGTGGCTCAGTCAGTTGGGCGTCCGACTTTGGCTCAGGTCATGACCTTGTAGTTCGTGGGTTTGAGCCCCGCGTCGGGCTCTGGGCTGACAGCTCGGAGCCTGGAGCCTGCTTTGGATTCTGTGTCGCCCTCTCTCTCTGCCCCTCCCCTGCTCATGCTCTGTGTCTCTCTGTCTCAAAAATAAATAAAACATTAAAAAAAATTAAAAAAAAAAAGAAAAAGAAAAAGTGGAAACAACCAAATTGTCCCTCATTAGGTTGTTACATAACGAGGTTATATAAACTGTGGTTTATTCATAAAATGAAATGCCATAATACAATTAAAGTGGATGAACTAGATAAACATGTATCAGTGTCTATAAATCTCAGAAAGATAATGCTGAGTGGGAAAACTGTCACCAAAAGATACAATATGATAGTACTTATGTAAAAATTATTCAAGCCTGTAGCAAAGTGTATAAGTTTGTAGTAACTGCAAAAATATGAATAGGAAGGAAGCACTCTAGCTTCAAGATGATGGTAGCCTCTGGGGATGGGGGTGAGGGAAGGGAAAGAGAAGGGGTACTTTAGCTGTATTTGTATTTTTTTCATTTTTAAGTCAAGATGAAACAAATATGGCAAAATGTTAACATCTGCTTAATCTCAGTGGTAGTATGTGAGTGAGTTATTTACTATTTGGTATAATTTTAAGTATGTTTGAAATATCTCATAATTAAAAATTTAAAAACAATAATGAACGAAAGTATGAATGATTTGAGAGACATTTAGAACATAAAAAAAGAGCCAAATGTCACTTATCGAGAGCAGAGTTAGGCAAACGTTTTCTGTAAAGGGCAAGATAGTAGATATTTTAGGCTTTGTGATCTGTATAGTCTCTCACAACTACTCAATACTGCTGTTTTAGCTTAGAAGCTGTTATAGGCAATATACAAATGAATAGGTTGGTTATGTTCTAACAAAGCTTTATTTACAAAAACAGGTGGCCAGTGGGATTTGAGTCACAGGCCCTAGTTTGCTGATCCTTGATCTAGATGTTCTACTTATCAGGCATGCTTCTTTCCCCAAGAGTGTGTGTGTGTGTGTGTGTGTGTGTGTGTGTGTGTGTGTGTTTTAATGTTTATTTATTTTTGAGAGACAGAGGGAGTGACAGAGAGCGCGCGAGAGAGAGACAGAGAGAGAGAGAGCAGGGGAGGGGCAGAAAGAGAGGAAGACACAGTATCCAAAGCAGGCTCCAGGCTCTGAGCTGTCCGCACAGAGCCCAACATAGGGCTCGAACCCACGAACCACGAGATCATGACCTGAGCCGAAGTCAGATGCTTAACCAACTGAGCCACCCAGGTGCTCCAAGAATGTGTTTTAAATAAGGCTCTGTGGTATGACTATATTCCCAACCTGCAATACTACAGATTGATTGATAGCACTTTGGTTGACAGTCTGTTGTTCAGACTCTCTTCACCACCAATCAAAGTACAGTGGCTGAAGAATGGATCCTCATCTGTCTTCATCTTTGTTTTGCTGTGAACATTAGAAGTCTTTCAAGGTTTCACTTTAGCTTGTTTGTAAGTATACTTTGAAAGCACTGGAAGTGTGGCAATCCTAGAGTAACCTCTTGCCCAAGCTAAGCAGAATGAACAAAACAATGAAGTATGAGCAGACATTTTGAAACATGCCGGCATCATTAGTAGGCTGTTGTGACTTGGAAGTCCAGCGTATCATCAGAATTATCTAATTAGTTTCATTTTATGGGATTAAATGGAGAGGCAGCTTGTGCAGTGGTTAGGGACATGTACTCTGGGGTTAATTATAGCACCTATCTCATTGGGAACCCACACCTGTTTCAGTCATCTATTGCAGCATGGTAAACCATTCCAGAACAATGGCTTAAAGACAGTAACAATCAGGAATGACATTAGCAGGATGTCAGCAGGTGGAATAGGTGGTCTCAGCCCTTGTCCTCCCTTAGAAACACTGATTTAACAAGCATCCATGGATAAAAATATCTTTATGAAAGTTCCAGAATCCAGGTGAGATGTTAACCGCACCCCAGTGGCACAGAGAAATGAGAAAAGACACATTGAAAAAGGTAAGACAAAAGGTTCACTTTACTTCCCTAACTTGGCACAGTGCAGCTCTAAGAGAGATCCCCTTGAGTCACAGGTTTTCCTATGGGAGAAAGAGAGAACATGCCCACTTACAGATCCAATCAGCCTGTGGATGTGTACAAAAAGCCCATAGCTAACATCATACTCAATGGTGAAAAACTAAAGCATCTCTTCTAAGATCTGGAACAATGCAAGAATGTCTACTCCCATCACTTATATTCAACACAGTACTAGAAGCCTTAGCCAGAGGGATTAGGCAAGAAAAAGAAATAAAAGGCATCAAAACCAGGAAGAAATAAGTAAAATTATCTCTGCATATGATATGCTTTTATATATAGAAAACTCTAAAGGCTATACACATGTGCATATGCAGACACACACACACGCACGCACACACACACACACACCTTTTGGAACTAAAAATTAATTCATTAAAGTCGCAGGATACAAAATTAACACACAAAAATCAGTTGTGTTTCCATACACTGCCAGGAATTACCTGAAAAGGAAATTAAGAAAACAATCCCACTTACAACAGCATCAAAAAGAATAAAATACTTTGAATGAACTTAACCAAGGAGTTGAAAGACTTGTGTACTATAAACTATAAAACATTGATGAAAGAAATTAGGGAAAATTAAATGGAAAGATATCCCTGGTTCATGGATTGGAAACATTAATATTGTTACAATGCCCATAGTACCCAAAGTGATCTACAGATTCAATGCAATCCCCATCAAAATCCCAATGACGTTTTTTACAGAAATAGAAAAAAACAACCCTAAAATTCATATGGAACCACAAAAGACCCTGAACTACCAAAGCAACAAAGTTGGAGACCTCATACTTCCTGATTTCAAAAATACATTACAAAACTACAGTAATTAAAATGGTATAAAAACACACATATAAATCAATGGAACAGAATAGACAGCAGAGAAGTAAACGCATGTATGTATATATGGTCAACTGATTTTTGATAAAAGTGCCAAGATTCACAAAGGGGAAAGGATAGTCTTCAATAAACAGTATTAGGAAAACTGCAAGAGAATGAAATTGGCACCTTTTTATACACCATACACAAAAATTAACTCAAAATGATTAAAAACTTAAACAGAAGAACTGAAACTATAAAACCCGTAGAAAAATACATAGGGGAAAACTTCTTTATATTGGTCTTGGCAAGGATTTTTTGGATATGACCCCCAAAGCACAGGCAACAAAAGCCAAAATAGACAAGTGAGACTACATCAAACTAAAAAGCTTACGCGCAGAAAAGGAAATGATCAACAAAATGAAAAGTTAACCTATGGAATGGGGGAAAATATTTGCAAACTATATACCTGATAAAAGGTTAATATCCAAAATATATAGGGAACTCCTACAATTCAGTAGCACAAAACTAAATAACCCAATTAAAAAATGGGAGAACTGAATAGACATTTCTCCAGAGAAGACATACAAATGGCCAGCAGGTACATGAAAAGGTGCTCAACGTCGCTAATCATCAGGAAAAATGAAAATGAAAATCATAATAATGTATCACCTTACACTAGTCAGCATGGCTATCACAAAAAAAGAGTAAGTGTTGGCAAGGATGTGGAGAAAAGAAAACCCTTGCATACTGCTGGTGGGAATTGGTGCGGCTACCATGGAGAACATATGGAGGTTCTTCAAAAAATTAAAAATAAGACTACCATATGACCCAACCATGGCACCTCTGGGTATATATCCAAAGTGTTTGAAATCAGGATCTTGAAAAGATATCTGCTCTTCTGTGTTCACTGAGGCATTGGTCTCAATAGCTAAGACAAGGAAGCAACCTAAATGTCTATTCACAGATGAATGAAAAAAAAATGTGGCATGTAACAGAATGTTATTCTGCCTTAAAAAAGAAGGAAATCCTGCCATATGTAACAGCATGGATAAACCTTGAGGACGTTATGCTAAGAGAATTAAGTCAGGCACAGAAGGATAAATATTACATGATACCATTTATATGAAGAATCTGAAACAGACCGACTCAGAAGCAGAGAGTAGAATGGTGGTTGCAGAGGCTGGGGATGGAGGGACATGTGAAGTATTAGGTGAAGAGTACACAATGTCAGTAATGTAAGATGAATAAGTCTTAGAGATCTACCATGCAGCAACAGAACCTACAGTTAGTAACAGTATTATATGCTTAAAAATCTGATAAGAAGGTAGATCTTATGTTCAAAATTCCTATCACACACATAATAACAATAATAATGATAATAATAATAATAACGGCAGGAGGAAACGTTTGGAAGTGACGGATAGGTTTATGGCATGGATTGTAGTGATGGTTTCACAGATGACTTATCTCCAAACTCTTCAAGTTGTATACGTGAAATACGTACGGCTGATTGTACATCAATTATACCTCAATAAAGTGGTTTCAAAAGATAATTACAATCATTTATTTTGCTCTGGAATCTGGGAGTAGACGGGGTTCAGCTAGAAAGCCATTTCTGGGGCTGTCTCATGATGGTGGTGGTGGGGCTAGGAACACTCAAGCAGTTGAATCTGAAACACTAGGGGCTCTTCAGGCATCACTCTCTCTGGTCTTTTCACATGGTGGCCTCAGGGTAGTTGAATGTCTTACTGGCTAAAGGCTTCCAAAGTGGCCCAAGGGAAACTTGTCAACCTGCATGACGTTGTCTCATGTAACCTCTGATGTCATGGAATACCATTCCTGCTGCGTCCACCTCAATTCTCTGTGATAGTCACAAAGGCTCTGAAAATGAATAGTTGATATACACAAAGTTCTTTAAGCCAGTTCTTGGCACAGAGAAAGTGCTACATGTGTTTGTAAAACAGGATATACAAGAATTTTCTAGCTGGGGACTTTAAAGTCCCCAAATAGACACATGACCCACTAACTGGTCCATGGACAGGAAGCTTCCTGTCTCCTCTGACTTTATCTACTGCTGTTGTTCCTGTCCTTGTCACTGCCCCTTCCTTCTTCATTTCCACACAGATATGCCAATAATCTGTGCCTCCATAGCTACATCAAAGATCTGGGCCTTGAACCTTCCTATGAACTTGTTCTCTCATTTATTCAGAAATCACTGATGAGCAGGTTACTGTTAAAGGTGCTGGAGGTAGACAGTGAAGACAGGATCTGTGTTTCCCCCTGGGATCATGTAACTGTGGCAGGTCAAACTGTTAGCTTGCAGGTAGGAAAGATCTGGGACTCATTATGGTTCTTGACATCATGCAGTGAGATATGTATTATTCTACAGGGAGCTACAAGGTGAATGTGTGTATGCATGTAGGGGGCGGGGGTTGACGTGGGCATAATGGGACTCAGAGGAAGGACAATGGATGTGTCACTAGGACGTGAATGTATTTAATGAGGAGGCTGTCAGAGGAGTGACCATAGAATAAATGACATTTGACTTGCATCTCGAAAGGTGAGGAGGAGCTTTCCTGGCAGACTCTGTAGGGAAGGGCATCGCTGGCAGAGGAATAGAATGTGCAAAGGGCCAGAGAATGTTTGCAGAACATGGGCAGTTCTAGAAGAGCAGATAAAATGGCAGCTTAGGGAATCCTGCCCAGAATTCCCAAGTGATCCCCACTTAGGTGGCCTTTGGTAACCTCACATGGTGCCCCAGAGCTTTAAAGTGCAACTGAGTTTGAATCTCACCCCTGGCACTTGGGTACTCTGTGACATAAGATAAGCTATTTAACCTCTCTGAACTATAATTTCTTTATCTGTAAAATGGGGATAATATCTTCCTCACAGAAGGAGATAGAGATGAAATGAAACGATGTATGAGAAAGCAATTGGCATGGTGCCCGGGCTGCTTGTGGGTACTTGAAGATAGTAATTATTACCCTCTTTATGGAGAGGCTTTGAGGTGTGTGTGCACCTAACAGGCACAGTATAGGGACTTATACCCTTTCTTTTCTTACTGCCTAATACCCTTTCCTTGACACTGAAATGGCTTACGTCATAGGGAGTAATGGGAGGCAAATTAATGTCAAGACAAACCTAGGTCTCAACTATAACCCTGCCACTTACCATCTGTGATTTTGGCAAATGACATGTCTTCTCTGAACCTCCATTTCATTATCTGTAAAATGGGAGGTATTAAGACGTAACTTATAGGGTTGGTATGAGGGTTAAAAGGGGATAATAAATCTAAAGAAGCTGTCATATTTTGTAGGAGCTCAAAACTGTCATTGTGATGTGAAATTGCTTTGTACAGCACAAAGCACTGTACAGCATATTATTATTTTATTAAGGCAAAATTCATGGATCCAAAGTCTAATGGCTATTTCAAGCCAAGGTTTCATTTTTCTGCTGACTCTTGTTTTGCGGATGGAGCTGGGGAAAAAGAACACCTTTGTTTCCTCTACTATCTGGGGACTGACATTGTTCCTCACACTCTGCAGCAACCAAGACAAGTCACAAAGCAGCCCCCCCAACGTCAAAACAAAATGCCATAGGGTTGTGTCTTGACGTCCCATGGGAAGGAACATGTTCGTAATTGTGTGAAATGTGATAGAACACGAAACATGGACAGCATGATAAATAAGTCCAATTCACTGTGAAACATACATAATGATGCTTAAGACAGCTTAAAATTTGAAATTTGAAAATTTTCTATAGAAACCATAAAGAAAATTATGAGCGCCATCTTGTGGTGAGCTCTTTATTAAAACATCATTATTGAAGAACACTCCTTCCCCTACACAGAGCCTCTAAATTAAAGGCAGACAGCATCCGTCCATCCATCCATCCATCCATCCATTTACTCTCCCATGCATCTATCCACTCGTTCATGTAGAAATCCACTTAATAATTTGTTTATTTGTTTGAATGCTTTCTATGGTTTGGTCTGGGAGATGCCAGGACCTTGCTTGGAAGGAACCTACAGAGAGTGATGACAGATATCGGCAAACCAACAGTTCTGGGGAAACTTGATGGAGGGAACTTAATTCCGTTCTTGTTATTGTTGAGGTGGAAGATACAAGCAGGGGAGGCTTCTTGATGGCAGTGGCACCTAAACTGAGATCTGAAGGATGAGATTCTAGGTAAGAGGAGAGCCCTAGTGTCCTGGTTGGGGCTACTTTTTCTGGGCTGTCACATGCATGTGACATGTCACATTGCTGTCACATGTCCACCTTAGTAGAATGACAAACTGGAGGGTATCCATCACACAGTGGTCAGTGTGGTGAGGAGACACTTGAAGGAACTAGGGAAGAGCCATGAAATGAAGTGCCTGCTAAGTGGACAGATTCTATAGCACAAGATTAATGCTTCCTATTAATGTTAGAAGGTATTAATAGCTGCCATTATGTTGGGTTTTTCACTTAATAGAATTCGTTATACTCATATCAGCAGAGTTGTGTTAGCATGGGCTGTTGGCCAAGATGTGGGAATGGCTTCATTATGTATGGCTGGATACATAATGGTGTTCTGTATCCAGAATCTACCTCTATTACCTGTTACAGGTTGTTAATTGATACATGTATTACAGAAAAAAGGCCCAGCAGCAAACTGGTTAAATTGGCCGGTGCTTGGCCGACATCTGAAGGATGGATGTCCCTTTAGCAATCATCCTCTTTTCCCTTTGCAGTCTCCCAGAATTAATGCTGCGCAGATCTGACATTTGCCTAGCGGAGCATACAGTAGCTCCAGTGAGCCTGAGCAGGGCTTGTTGTCTTCAGGCAGAGTGAGTCCTCTCCAGTTCAGCACAGTCCCCACCACGCCCCATCGTCTCCTGATTTTCAAGTGTGTGTCCGTTATCTTTTGCATCACTTTGCAGGATTGTTCTCTTTATGATACAGAAGCATGTCTCTGTGTTCCTGTCTAGTAACAGTAATGAAATACAGACCAGAAAGGGGTTGTGTATTTCAATGAAAAATGGTGCAAAGCATATTTCTTTGTGGGATTAAAAAAATTCAGACGCATTTAATATATAAACCAATTGTGTCTGTGTCTTAGACCTTGTCTATCTTCTTCATTCATATTATTTCCTTGGACTCTGTGAGTATTTGATTCAGGATGAGCAGGAGCAACCCTGGTCAGTGTCCCAGAGCAGGTGTTGTTGACCTCGACTGTCACTTCCCTTCAAAACAGTGCCTCCTCCTCAGATCCCAGCACTGTCCACGAGCAGGCTGGCCATATTTAAAAGATCCTGGATGGGACTTAAGGGCAAAACTTCAACATTTCAACAATTTCTTCTGATGGATCCTCACTTCTCTTCTTTAGTGTAACTCAAATCAGAAGGAATATGATGTTTTATTGGAACAGCCTTAGTGTTTCATTGTCTACAATTATGTCTAAAGTAATTTGTTTTCTCTGTGCCAGCGATCGATCTGTGAATTCACTAGTCTGGCTCCCCTTCCCAGTCCTCACCACTTCACAGCTGGGGTAAATGGATTTTCAGCTTCAGGCTCTGCCCTCTTCATCCTCCTTCCTCTAGCCTCTGGAGCTCCTTTTGCCTCCAGTCGCGGGGGTTGGAGTAGATGAAGAAAGCATGGGGATGAGCATTAAGGCCGTCCTGCTGTTTGGATAAATTGAATTTTTACCCAGATCTGGTGTGGGGCTTCTGCTTTGTCCCTCTGACCAAATGCTAGCTCTCGAGGACCTGCCAGAACTTCCTGTTCCTGTTTAGAACAGTTAGTGTGGCCAGATGGTCAGTTTCCCCACTAGAGCTGATGGCCCTTTCAGCATTTTTCAGGAGAAAGGATTATGAACAAGGAGGTGGTAAAGAAAGTAAAGAAGTTAGTCTGACCAATTGAAAGTGTTAGCGACACCCACTGGCCAGTGTGGAACAAACCCCACTGTATTAGAGAAACTGATTAAATAATAGTGCTTACAGTGTAATAGTGAAAGTAATGGTGCTTCGAGCTTAAGCGATGTATGGACCCCTTTTGAGGGGAAAAAAAGCTGACAAATTATTACCTTAACTTCAAATGGGCAGATACTAACCTAAGTACAATCTCCTTAAAACCAAAACAAATGCACACATTTATTTATTTATTTATTTATTTATTTATTTATTTATTTATTTATTTTTAAACGTTTATTTATTTTTGAGACAGAGAGAGACAGAGCATGAACAGGGAATGGTCAGACAGAGGGAGACACAGAATCTGAAACAGGCTCCAGGCTCTGAGCTGTCAGCACAGAGCCCGACGCGGGGCTCGAACTCACGGACCATGAGATCATAACCTGAGCCGAAGTCAGCCGCTTAACCGACTGAGCCACCCAGGCGCCCCCAAATGAATACATTTAAATATAAACAGCAAAAATATTCAGATAGACTTTTACAGATTTATAAAATGCAAACAGGTCCACAACACCAATACAACTCCTCTATCCTAAATGTCCTTTGTTCTAAATATGCTGCCTTTGTTTCTGCAGGATGTAGTGAGGTTGTTTATTCTTCCCTTTGATCGGATCATTTGTGTTGAAGTTCATCCGGTTCATTTTTCATCAGCCTGAGACAGTTAAAGCAGTTCTCTGTGGCCCCTGTGCTGTCATAAGCACAAACCTAAATGTGGACACAGAAAATCTGTGGCCTGAGCTGGTCAGCCAGTTGATTCACAAGATACTTATATTGATTGTTTTTAGATTTTCATCAAAACAAACCCACAAAACTAAAAAACACTATCAAAAAGTTATGAACCCAGAGGAAAATGTCCAAAGGCTCTAGTTTGAGAAACACCAGTGTTAAAAGCCTGATGACCTGGCTGTCTCTGTGGTATGGGACAGGAAATGGAGCGAAGGAACAGGGCTTAAACTGTCAGCTTCTGTCTGCTTTAGTCTACATCTCCTCAGAGCTGGTCTGTTTCTCAGATTTACTGGGGAAACTGAGACAGCTCAGCTACTCACTTGAATTCTGGTCCTCAACTATCATTCTGTATCTGGCTTTGTGCTGCCATACCTCCCTGACAATGAGTGCTTGTGATCCCGCTTAGTGCTGGGCACAGGAATTGGTGGTTTCTGTAGCAGAATCCAGTCACTCATTGTCCAGAAACACAGATTGGAAACCTTAGTCTGAAAAAATTTTTATGCTATTGCTATGTTTGAATGTGAATGTTTATCATCAGGAGAATTTTAGATAATGGGCATTGGGAGGGCCCAAGAGAACTGCATAGATTCCAATTGTAAAGAATTGTTCAGAGTAAGGAAGAAACCCTGGATGCATTCAAACAACTACCAGGAACCTATGAGCTCAGTTGCCTTTTTCAAGATGGGCAGAGAAAAGAATATGTGTCACTCTGTGACTGGCAGTGGTTAATCCCTATGTCCAAAAAAGCATTCTGAGTTGATACTAAAACATATTATTTTCAGTCTCCAAGTACTGATTCATTGGGGAGAAACTGAGGCAGTGTAATGCTTGATCATCAGGGCCTGTCCCCAAAGTCCTACCGACAGGCTTGGTTCACGTGCAACTGCCCTCCATGGTCTGGCCAGTCTATCAGTGGTAATCAAAGCCAAGGATGGACTTTCTCTTGTTTCTTTCTGTGGAGCCAGTTGTCCACAGCCCTGTCTGCCCCGAGAGTTCAAGCACCAAACCTCAGGGAGTGATTCAAATCCCCTCCCAAGTGCTTCTGCCAACCTCATTCGAACCGACGATGTGCCTTTCAGTTGGACACTCCCACCCTATTTTCCCTAAAACTCAATCATCTTAACTGAGTTGTACTGGTTCCACATTTGTGAAGTCATCTCAAATATATTTTAGAATGAAGTGGGATGTGAATGGATGAATTATGTACACACATATGGTAGGATATGTGTGGTGGTTAGAGATGGGTTCTGGACTCACACAGGCCTGAGTTTTAACTGTCCTGTCACTCAAGAGCTGCATTACCTTAGACAGATTCCTTGCTCTTTCTAGGACTTAGTTTCCTTCTTTGTAAAATAGGAATCAAAATAATATTTATTGGGGCACCTGGGTGGCTCAGTCGGTTAAGCGACCAACTCTTGGTGTTGGCTCAGGTCATTATCTTGTGGTCATGAGATTGAGCCCCACGTTGGGCTCCATGCTGAGTGTGGAGCCTGCTTAAGATTCTCTCTCTCTCTTTCTCTCGCTCTCTCTCTCCCCCCTGCCCCTCCCCTGCTTGCATGTGCTCTCTCTCTCAAAATAATTAAACATTAAAAAATAATATGTATTTCATAATGTTGTTGAGAGGACTAAATATTAATGTCTGAGATACCCAATGGGCACTCAGTCAGTTGTAATTTATTATCATTATTATTATTGCTGTTGCTATTGTTATTAGTTGAGCATATTATATATATGATACATATACACACATGGGCCTTTGGTTAGGCACAAGGGCTACCAAATTCTCCATCCTCAAATAGCTTCTAACGGTTCTGGGGTCTTCTCTGGAGCCACCCAGAGTTGCATCAACAGTCAAACTGGTTTGATGCCACACCAGCTGAATTTGGGGCCAGGATAAACAAAATCCACCGCCATCACCCAATCCTGATTAGGGTAGGATTCACTCCAGAGCCTGTGTTCCAGAATTAGATTGCACTGAGAAGGGGAGAGATGGGAGAATGGTAAGTCCAATCTTCACTACTTCATAGTTGAGGCTTCACTTAATTTGGGAGGTCTGCCTCTGCCCTCACTGGAAGATGACCCTGAAGACAGTGAATGAGCTGTGTCCTGCCAATGGCTATCGCACAATGAACTTGGGAGGAACCTCAGGCCATCTTTCCTTCGTAATGGCTGGAAACATATGTCTCAAGCAGAGTTTATAAAGATATCATTTCATTCTTTGTCTCCTCATTTCTGAGTCAGTACACAAATAGCTTGTTTTCTGGAGCTTCAGGGAAGCCCAGATTGACATGTTAGCCAGGAAGTAATGTGCCTTCTTTCTTCTTCTGTCCATAATGCATTCAAATCCAGATAAAAATATGTCGGAATTTGTTCAAAATCCATCAGTTGGGCCATTTTCTCAATGACAAACAGATGGCTCCTTTGAGTTATTCAGAGGGAAAACATTTTTCCTTTTTGTTCATCTCCGTTTTTATGGCTTAAAAGAATTAGTGTTTAATCCCAATTCCAAGATTGTTAATTAGTTTGTATTTGCTTCACTAAATCTGTTAAATAGATTTTTATCACTTCAGCTATATCTCCCTGACAGCATCTGGTGTCAAGTTTGCAGAAATAATGTTGGTTTTACAGCCAAAAATCAGAGGTTAAACCCCCAGGACTACAGATGTGACAGCATTAAAGGGAAATTCATCACCCCAAAGCCTTTCATTCCCATATATTTTAGAATCAGCCCAAACACCAACCCATGTTCTTGTTCCCCTTTCATTCTCTAGGAGCACTGTGGCTCAGTTCCTTTTTGATTTATTCGTGTGGTTATTGCTGATGAGAGCTCCCAGGGAGACCTCAGCCCACCCCTGCCATAGCCTTGGAAAATGAGCAAAAGCTCTTCTTGCTCAACTGCTTTCTGTTGCTTATAGAAGCTTCCATCCTGGACTAGGGCTATACAAGACTAACATAATTCATCAGTTAAGCTGATAAAAAAGACTGTGTAGGAAGTCTGTGCAGACACAGCTCTGTAATTTTACTTATAGGTAGGGGCATAATAGAGCAGAGCAGCACGAGTAAGGCAGTGTCTGTTGCAAATAAGCTGTTTTGAACTTGAATCATTGCACTTCAGGGAAAAATTAAGTGAAGTAAATCAAACAATCGGGATATTTGGGTCATCGTGGAAGGCTGCTGGACAATAATCCACCTGGGTATCTGTAGTAGGCTGAATAATGGTCCCGAAAGACGTCCGCATCCTAATCCTTAGAACCTGGGAAAGTTACTGTACATGGCAAAGAGGACTTTGCAGATGTGATTAAGTTCAGGCTCTTGCAATGGGGAGAGTATCCTGGATTCTTTGGGTGAGCCCTAAATGTAATCACAGATGGCCTTAGAGGAGAGAAGCAGAGGGAGATTAGATAGAAGAGACGGGGAGGCGAGGATGGAAATACAGGTTCGAATGACCCCTTGAAAATGGAGCAAGAGGGGCGCCTGGGTGGCGCAGTCAGTTGAGCGTCCGACTTCAGCCAGGTCGCGATCTCGCGGTCCGGGAGTTCGAGCCCCGCGTCGGGCTCTGGGCTGATGGCTCGGAGCCTGGAGCCTGTTTCCGATTCTGTGTCTCCCTCTCTCTCTGCCCCTCGCCCGTTCATGCTCTGTCTCTCTCTGTCCCCAAAATAAATAAACGTTGAAAATGGAGCAAGAGCCACAAGCCAAGGAATTCAGGCAGGCAGTAGCAGCTGAAAAAGCAAGAAAATGGATTCTCTTCTCAGAGCCTCCAAAAGGAACCAGCACAGTCAACACCATGATTTTAGTCCAGTGAAGCTGATTCTGAACTTAACACTTGTTTATTTTTGAGAGACAGAGAGAGACAAAGTGTGAGCAGGGAAAGGGCAGAGGGAGAGGGCAACACAGAATCTGAGACAGATTCCAGGCTCTGAGCTGCCAGCACAGAGCCCAGTGAGGGGCTCAAACTCATGAACCATGAGATCGTGACCTGATTCTGGACTTCTGACTCCTAGAACCGTAAAAGAAGAAATTTGTATTGTTCTTTATTTTAATTTTTTTAATGTTTATTTATTTTGAAAGAGAGGGACGGAGCACAAGCAGTGGAGGGTCAGAGAGAGAGGGAGATAGAATCTGAAGCAGGCTCCAGGCTCCGAGCTGTCGGCACAGAGCCTGACGCATGGCTCGAACCCATGAACTGTGAGATCACGTCCTGAGCCAAAGTTGGATGCTCAGTCCACTGAGCCACCCAGGTGCCCCAAAATCTGTATTGTTTTAAGCCACCACTTTCGTGGTATTGTTACAGTAACTGTAGGAAACTAATACAGGTATCTTTTCCTTGCCTGATGCTGAAGAGTTCTACTCCAGCAGACAGAAGTAACCTATACAGGCAAGGAGAGCCGGAGGGGACCAGCACAGTGCCGCCATGCTCTCAGGGAGTTCCTCTTTGGTATAGGTATGGGCAGCTGCGGCTGGAAGTAGAAATGGAAATAACAGCTAGCAAGCTCTGGCAGGTTGGGGAAGAACATTTCTGAGGATCATGGACAGTAGGCAATAGCACACAGAGAGACTGAGAGCTCTCGGCAACTGGATATTTACATACTTATTAGGAAAAGTCCAGTAAGCACAGACAGCAGAGGTCAGAGGAAGGTGGAGAACAGAGGTGAGCAAGGAAGAGTATCTGGACAGGAAAGAGCCGAGAGGCTTCACCCTAGCCACTTGAGAGGTCTGGCGGAGAGGGACTGGCAGTGAACAGCCAAGCCTCTCTGGTCTCACCCTTCACATGTTGCTATGGGGGGCGGGAGGGGATCTGAGTGTCTGGATCTCTGGATCCACCAGCCCCATTCTGGATTAGTCTGAATTGGACAGATTGAGCCTCCAGTCGGGATTTCATTTCAGTAAATATCCTATTGTGCAAAAAGATTTCTTGGGAACTTAATTAAAAAAATTTTTCTTAATATTTATTTTTGAGAGTGAGAGAGAGTGTGAGCAGGGGAAGGGCAGACAGAGGGAGACACAGAATCCAAAGCAGGCTCCGGGCTCTGAGCTGTTAGCATGGAGCCAGATGCAGGGCTCAAACCCATGAGCCTCAAGATCATGACCTGAGCTGAAGTTGGGTGCTTAACCGACTAAGCCACCCAGGTGCCCCTTTGGTAACTTAATTTTGATATCATTCTAAAGTACAGAAAATTGCAAGAATACGAAGTCCTCCCATGTACCCTTCAACCAGATTCACCAACACTTAGCATGTAGCCGCATTTGCATGATCATTTGTTCTCTCCAAATACAGATGTATCTGAACCGTTTGAGAGTAAGTAGGCATTATATCCCTTTACCCCTAAATATGTCAGTGTTTATAAGAACAAGTACATTTTGTAATTTGTTCTACAGTACGATTATCAAAATTGGGAAATTTAACATCAACAAAATGCTGTCATGCAATCCACAGTCCAAATTCAAATTTTGCCAAATGCCTTTATAGGTATTTTTTCCTGGTCCAGGAGCTGTTCCAGGTTCACACATTGCATTTGTCATGTCTCCCCAGTTTTCTTTAATTTGGAATTTTTCCTCAGCTTTTGTCTTTCATGGCCTTGACATTTTTGAAGAGTACAGGCCAGTTATTTGGTGAATTACCCCTCAGTTGCGGCTTGAATGGTATTTCCTCATGCTGGGACTCAGATCATGCAGTTTTAGCTTAAATACCACAAAAGTGATGCTGTGTTCTTTTCAGAACGTTGTACTGGGAAAGGACATGATGTTGCCTTGTCCCATTGTTGGTGATGGTGACCTTGATCCCTTAGTCAAGAGGATGGTGGCACCTTCGAGGTCTCCACTGTAAGTTTTCATTTTCTCCTTTGTAATTAATTTGCAGAAAGATACCTCAATATTAGGTGAATCTGTTCCTTCTCAAAGAGCCACCCACTCATTGTAGCAGCCATTGATAATTCATATCTGACTCTATTATCACTATGATGACGGCCAAGTGGTGATTTTCTTACCTTCACCATTCCTTCTACATGCATTAGTTGGCATTATTGTATAAGAAAGCTCTTTTCTTTATTTCCCATTTACGTATTCATGTATTTAATTATGTCAGGTACACTCATAGATCTTATTCTATTCATGGGTTGTAAGTCATTGCTATCACTGTTCATCTTGATGCTCACATTAACCCAGATTTGGCCAATGGGAGCCCCATTAAGATGGCGCCTATGTTTTTTGATATGTTCCTATAATTTTTAAAGCACTTCTTCACTCTCTGTGACAAGACATTCTGGGTCCTTTTTGCTTCAGCCTTGGAAACAGCCATTTCTCCAAGGAAACCTGGTTCCTTATACTATTATAGGGGGAAATATTAAGAAGACCTGGGTGGTAGGTGTGTTCATTGCTACTATTATAACATTGCTTCGAGGCCTTTTCAGCTTATGCATCTGGAACACACACATACACACACACACGCACACACGCACACAAACACACACATCTGTCTTTCTATCTACCCTATATCTCTAATTCCAATCCTACACCATAAAGTTCATCCCTAGCTTCTCCCATTCCATATTGATAACAGCTGTCTGTCACAGTGAGAAACTTGGCTCCCACCATTTCAATCTATTTATTCACGTGTTCAATCCTAGTTTTCACAGAAAGTGGTTTCAGAATTGCTGACCCATCCCACAGCAAGAACCAAGTAGAATTATCTATTAACACTTCTTGTATCTTTAGATTGCAGGTACATAGTCTCAGTACTGTGCTCAAAAGTTACTCGGGTTTGTTCTCTTGTTTTTTCCCCTTCGCGATGATTATGTTATTCTTTTAAATTCTAATTAGAGCTCTTTTTTTTTCTGTTTATAGTCCATTTCAGAGTGGTAAAACTGGTATCCATTTTGATTTGACTTAATTTAAAAAAAGTATTTAGGGGCACCTGGGTGGCTCGGTCAGTTAAGGGTCTGACTTCGGCTCAGGTCATGATCTTGTGTCCAGGCCGTGAGTTTGAGCCCCACACTGGGCTCTGTGCTGACGGCTCAGAGCCTGGAGCCTGCTTCAGATTGTGTCTCCTTCTCTCTGGCCCTCCCCCGCTCACACTCTGTATCTCTCTGTCTCTGTCTCTCAAAAATAAATAAACATTTAACAAAAATTAAAAAAAAAAGTATTTAAAACATTCATATGATCCCAAACTCCAAACATTTACTCTCACTGAAGTATCACTCCCTTACCCACCTGGTTCCCATCCACCCCTGTGGGTAACCATTCTCATTAGTTTCCGGTTTATTTTTTCTTGATTTCCTTTTGCATTTAAGAAAGCAGATACATGTGTCTTTCTCATTTCCTCTTTCCACACAAAAGGTAGAATGCTATATATATATATATATACCCTTTTTCAGTCTGCTTTTTCACACACAAAATATATCCTGGAAGTCACTCCCTGTTACTGCATACAGTCCATCTCTATTCTCTTTTACCACTGTGCAGCACCACATTGTACGGATATCATTTAGTTTATTCAACGCAACTCCTTACATACGA
Source organism: Herpailurus yagouaroundi (assembly GCF_014898765.1). Classification (NCBI taxonomy): domain Eukaryota; kingdom Metazoa; phylum Chordata; class Mammalia; order Carnivora; family Felidae; genus Herpailurus; species Herpailurus yagouaroundi. The sequence goes on along the minus strand of NW_024412449.1, from coordinate 3,678,499 downwards.
ACACGGAGGTTGTTTTCAACATTTTGAAATTATAAATAATGCTGCAATGAGTGCACTGGTGCATTTATCACTTTGTATTGTTGCAGGTGTAGCTTCAGAGCAAATTCCTAGAAATGGCTTCCTGGAACAAAAGGTAAATGCATGTATAGTTTTGTTAAATACTGCCACATTCTGCTCCAGAAGGCTGTACCATTTTGCATTCCTATCAGCAATGTAGGAGAGTGCCTATTTCTCCCCAGCCTTGCCAACACAGTGTGGTGCCAAGTTTCTACATTTTTGCTAATTTGCTAGGTGATAAATGGTATTTCAGTGTGAGTTTAATTTGCATTTCTCTTTTTATGAGTTGAACAACTTCTCATAAGTTTAAGGAAAATTTTATGTCTTTTTTTGGGTAAATTGTTCACAAATTTTGCTCATTTTTCTATCAGGTATTTGGCTCTATTTGCTCACTTTTTTAGAAGAGTCCTTTATATATTATAGCTATTAGACTTCAACTATGATATATGTTGCAAATAATTTTTGTTTTGAAAAAATATTTAATACCATTACTTTATATGGTTAGAAACTAGCTATAAATATGGATGCTTGTGGGGTGCATGGGTGGCTCAGTCATTTAAGCCTCTGATTCCTGGTTTTGGCTCAGGTCATGATCTCAAGGTTTGTGGGAGTGAGCCCTGTGTCGGGCTCTGTTCTGATGCCCAGAGCCTGCTTGAGATTTTTTTGTCTGTCTGTCTCTCTCTCTCTCTCTCTGCCCCTCCCTCACTTGTATTCTCTCTCTCTCTCTCAAAATAAACATTAAAAAAAATACTTGTTCTTGTGTTGACCATTAACAAACTCTATGTTGTTTACCCTTCTGTGTGTGTGTGTGTGTGTGTGTGTGTGTGTGTGTGTGTGTGTTTGAAATGATTATAAACCTTAAATATCCTTGATTCAGTCTAGATTAAAATTGAAGTTAAATAGCCTTGGGATCCTGGGGGCTCAGTTGAGTGAGCAGGGTCAGAACTCTTGATTTTGGCTCAGGTTATTCATGATCCCAGGTTCATGGGATAGAGCCCTGCATCGGGCTCCGTGCTGAGTGTGGAGTCTGCCTAGGATTTTCCCTCTCTCTCTCTCTCTCTCTCCCTCTGCCCCTCTCCCCTGCACTCTCTACAATAAAATTTAAAAAAAAGTTAAATGGCTTTTTTGAAGGAGGACTTTGCCTCCATTTTGACCTCAAGCTTTCTAATTGATTAAGTTCTTCTTTCCAGCTTATCTCTTAACTCAAGCAAAAGACCCTGCAAGCAAAGCAGCCCCTGATGGGAACCAAACTACCCCCTCAAGCATTAGGGACTGTCCTGAGCCAGAAAGACCTTGCATGATTGATCCCGAGAAAATGATCAACCTGACCTTCACTGCCCACCTGCCTATAGCCACTGATTTTTGCCCCACGTTTTCCTTATATGAACCTGTAAGTATTTTCAGCACTTTGGAGACAGTCTTTGAGACTCTAGTTCACTGTCTTCCTGGTACTGGCCTCACTGAAATAAATTCCTCTCTTGTTTCACTACCACTTGTTTCTCTGCCTTTGGGTTTTGTCAGCTATGAGTGGCCAAACCTGGTCTGTTTGGGACCCCCGTGCCACAGCTACATTTTCAACTGATTGGTATTGGAGCAACTGAATATTCAGAGGCAACAACAAAAAGAACATTGACCTAAGTTTTGTACTTTATACAAATAGACTGAAATGAACAAACCTAACACTTTCAACTTATGGAAAAACACATAGGAGAAAATCTTTGGGATCAAAGGCTAGACAAAGAGTTCTCAGACTTGAAAACTAAAGCACAATATGAAAATGGATAAATTAGACCTTACCAAAATTAGAAACTTTTTGTCCGTGAAAGTGCATGTAAGGAGGAGGAATAAACAAATGATAGACTGGGGAAAAAATTGCAAACCACATATCTGATAAAGGAGTAGTATCTATAATAAATAAAGAACTCTCAAAACTCAACAGTAGAAAACCCCAAACAATACAATTAGAAAATAGGCAGAAGATACATAATGACAAAATAATGGTATAACCATTCTTAGAAACAGTTTGACAATTTCTTAAAAATAAAATGCAACTACCAAACAACTCAGCGATTGCATTCTTGAAAAATGAAGACTTATGTTCACACAAAAGTCAGTGCACAAATATTTATGGCAGCTGTATTTGTAACAGCCCCAAAATGGAATCAGCCCAGATGTCCTTCAACAGATGAATGGTTAAACATATTGTGGATCATACATATCGTGGATACTAGGTGGCAGTAAAAGGAACAGATTATTGATACATGCAACAACTTGAATGTATCTGCAAGGAATTTTGCTGAGCATAAAAGGCCAATTCCCAAAGGTTACATACTAAATGGTTCCATTTATATAACATTCCTGAAATGAGAACATTTTGGAAATGGGGGGACAGACTAACAGTGTCCAGAGGTTAGGGAGTGGGGTAAGGGTGGAGATGTGGGAGGCATATGAGTGTGGTTATAAAAGTGCTAAGGAGGGATCCTTATGTTGTTGGAACTATTCAATGTCTTGCTGCTGGTGGTAGATACATGATCTCATACAGGTGATAAAATTGTATGGAACTTAATACACACACACACACACACACACACACACACACACACACACATCCACAAATGAATACAGGTAAAACTGGTGAAATCAGAATAAATGGGTGGATTGTATCAATGTCAATACCCTGGTTGCAATATTCAGCTGTACTTTTGCAAAACAAACCAAAAAGCTTTGTCATCCCTGAAGGAAACTGGGTATAGTATACAAAGGATCTCTCTGTATTTCTTTTCTTTTCTTTTTTCTTTTCTTTTCTTTTTTCTTTTCTTTTCTTTTTTAAAGTTTATTTATTTTGAGAGGTAGGGGCAGAAAGAGAGAGAAGGAGAGGATCAATCCCAGGCAGGCTCTAGGCTGACAGCAGAGAGCCGGATGCAAGGCTCTTACTCACAAACCATGAGATTATGACTTGAGCAAACGCTTAACCAACTGAGTCACTCATGTGCCCCTAACTTTACTTTTTCAATTGAACTTTTTATTGAGATAATTGTAGAATCACATACAACTGTAAAAAACACAGGGGGTTGCCTCGGTGGCTCAGTCAGTTAAGAGTTTGCCTTGACTCAGGTCATGGTGTCATGGTTTGTGAGTTTGACCCCTGCATCAGGCTCTCTGCTGTCAGTGCAGAACCTACTTTGGTTCCTCTGCCCCGTTCTCTCTTTGCACCTCCCCCGCTTGTGCTCTGTCTCTCTTTCTCCAAAATAAATCAACATGAAAAAAAAGTAAAGTTAAAGCCAAAGTGATAGGTTTTTAGCAAAAACATTGAGAGAAACTTTGAAGAGCCATCAATTCTCCTGCTTTGAGACTAGAGTCCTGGGTAACCATTTAGCCTTTGTTTAGACCAGTCATTTTCAATGGGAGCAGTATCACTTCCGAGGGGGTGAAAATTGGTTTTGGCCAGGGGAGGGGGGGAAACTCTAGATACTACAATGGTGGTTCTCCAAACGATATAGTATGTAAACATATAGCAGTATAAGTACAGATATATATATATCTTGTCATCATAAAGTTGATTTTGTAAACTTGTCTATTAAGATGGACAAAGAGTTTTCCCTCAACATTAATATTTTTATTTAACTTCTAAGATTTTTAAGCTTGCTACTCTGAAGTTTTGTTATAGGAAACAAACACTTATTAGAATGTCTTTATTGTAATAAAGCATATTTGTTATGTGTTTTTTTGGGGTGTGTGTATGGAAAACTGTGTTTCTATCTTTTTTTCCCCCGGCCTACAATTTTAAACTATATTTGCCACAGAAGGTTGATTTTATTCACTTCACCTAACATCAACCCTTGTGTGATGTTAACTATAATTTCACTGATATAGTGCTAATTAATTAGTAAAAAGGACAGTATAGATTATTTATAAAGAGAAACATAGCTATAAATATACCTTATTTTAAAATTTATTTTACAAGTCAAATATAGTGACTCTGATTACCTTGAAAATAGAAAATCTGTTTTATGCTATTTCTCAGTAAGGTTTCAGCTTCTTTCTCTTTCTCTTTCTTTCTTTCTTTCTTTCTTCTTCCTTCCTTCTTTCCTTCCCTCTTTATAAAGTATTGAGATAAACATTTCAGCTTTTTCTTTCGTCCTTGCTCCTTCAATCTCTCTCTCTCTCTCTCTCTCTCTCTCTCTCTCTCTCTCTCTCTCTGTCTTCTGTCTTTATAATGTCTTGAGATAAAGGAACCATTGCCAGAGGGAATAATTCAGATGGCTTTTGCAATCACCACCTTGGCATCTGAATCGAGCAGGAAGGCATGCCTTTTACAGTGGGTCACAAACGAAACTTCTGTTTGGTTACCCATTCTTTACCCAGACAAGCTGTGTGCAGAAACTCATGGTGACAGGATCGTGGACAGGGAAGGCAGGCAGATGTGGGATGTATAGATCCACTGTAGAGACAAAAGTTGAGGAGACAAGGATTGAGCAGAAATTGGATTGTAGAGACATGGAGTTTACTGACAGGAGTTTCAAAAGCACAGTATGCAGTCTGGATTATTTATTATTATCTATTATTTATAGATGCAGTTGTAGTATAGACACTGGCCCTGAAGGCATCAGTCATGTAGACATAGCCTGTGACAAACTCTTCAGTCCTGGCCTTCGGGCAGGTTGCATGGCTCCAGCCCAGCAACAGCTACCCACTCATGTGCCAGGGAGAGACTTTGATGTCTGCAAGGTAGGAAAGCAGCTGTGAGTCACTCTTGCTCTGAGTACTGGCTTAGAGCTTTCCTTACAATGCCACTCCCACCCCCAAGGGACTTGGGAAGTCACTTCTTTCTGTCTTTTCACCGATGCTCAGAACAGAGAAAACTCTCTGAGGCTCTACTGCCAACAGGATCCACTCACTAACTCATTCACCAAGCATGTAGCAATGTGCACATGTCCTGCCAGCCATGACCCAGAGATAGCCCATGCCCTAGGGACCTCAGAGGCTGGCAGTGGAGACAGGTGTGCACACACGTTCTCTGATACCATGTGGGAAGAGCTGAGAGTTGTGATAAAAGCCCAGGTGGGACCCCAGAGGAGAGTACAATTCATCTTTGGGAGGGCAGGAATGGCTTTAGGAAGGAGAAGCATTTGAGTTTGGCCTTGAAAGAAAAAGAGGATTAGAAGAGGCAAGACAGAGAAAGGGAGTCTATGAAGAAAGGGCAGGATAAACCAAGGCCTAGAGGCTGGAAAGCGTCTGGCCAGCTGGGGAACAGAAGTGGGCGCATCAGCAACAACACAACATAGAGTATGGGCGTATAATGGAAATGAATCTGGAAAGGTTAGTGAGGACAACCTCATTTTGAACCTGACTAAGGTGCTCTAAAAATTACAGAATAAATTTTGGGGATTCTGTCCTTAGTAAATTTGCATATTTGAGGGAGGCTTATTTTCTACTCATTTTGATATCTCCCTATTTGCTCTCTCACATATTGGTACCGCAGTTGAAACTAAGGCAAGAAGAATCTCATTGTGATTATCCTATTACCCCCATATTTCTAAGGAATTGGGAGTTTCCTGGGAAAGAAGAAAGGGAGACACAGAGAGAAAGACATGTACACAGAGGTACACAGAAAGAGACAAAGACCAAAACTGAGGGGGGGGGTGCAGAGAGAGGAAGAAAGAGAAAGAGAGAGAGAGAGAAGGAAGGAGGGAGGGAAGGGGAGAAAGAGAGACAGAGAGACAGACAGAGACATGGAGAAAGAGGAGGCAGATTCAGACAGGGAAGACTTGAGAGTGGATGCTGACAAGGCTGGCCTTCAGCTGGTCCTGGAGACCACCAGAGGTCAGTCTTGGGTCCTTCAAGAGGAAACCAAGAGGCATTTGCTAAGTATTGCTGCTCACCTGAGGACCATTCAGAGGAATTTATTCCACTTTAATATACTATGGAGTTAGCAGCTTTGAAATTCTTTACTGCCAAGGGGCCCTTAAAACCAACGAAGCAGGAGTCTCAGGAATGACCCATATGTCAGGCCTGCTTGTTTATAACCCTCAGGACCACAATAAAAGGTGAATTTAATCACCTGGTGATTCCGGGCTTGTGGGGTCCAGATGTACGAACCCACTCCTCAGGCCCAGGAGTCTGCCTGAGCTTGGGAGTGCGTGAGTTTGGTGCTGGGCTCAGTTGAGAAAACGTCAGGCCTGGGCTAGTCCAGGGCTGGCTTGGTCTGGGGCTGGGCTTGAACTTGGCTGCCAGGTTATTGGTTCTCCTGTTATAGAAATCTGCTTCACAGACTCTGTCAAGAAAACATGGCACGAGAACAGGCCAGTCCAACTGTTTCTACAGGAAGCTCCCCGCTGCCCCCATCCCTCAAGCTCACTGAGATTGGTTTAAGCTAACCCCACATGGGACCCTAGAGCCTCTCAGCAGGGAGCAGGCTTTAGGCCTAGACTATTACTACACCGTTACAGAAAAGGTACTTGCGGTCTCTAGACAGAGGATTAGTAACGTGTACAAAGTTGCACAGCTAGGAAATGTCAGAGCCACGCAGCCTACACCCTGAGCCACAGCACAGATCAAGAAGACCCTTTCAGCCCGTGAAGACTTTACATCAGTGGAGCACAAGCCACTAACGTGGACAAGAGTCACAAAGGGAGGCTCAGCAGCTGAGTGCGGAGGCCTGCGTAGGAATTGGCAAAGTAGGCAAGTGGGTGTTGTGGGGAACACTTATTCCCCACTTCTGATGTTTCCTTCCACGTGGAGGGCAAGTTAGTACAACCCTCCTGGCTTCTTCCTTGACTTGTATGTTTGGGATGAGGAAATGGGCATGTGCCCCTTTCTCCTAAGGGAGGAATGAGGCAGAGCATTTTCCAGGGCGGGCCTCCGTGTGAGGGGTGTGCGGCCGTGCAGTGTGGCTATGACTGGGGCAGCCAGTCCGTTCAGTTCTGGGCCTCAGAATGAGGAAGTCCTCTGTGGTGTACCTAAGCCACACACTCCTGTATTAGCCTTTTCTGTAATGAGTTTCCAGATTTGGTCTTAACCACTCAGGAAGTCAAGATTTCAGTGAGGGGGATGGTGGTGGAGAACAGCATTGCCATTTTTGGGCCTCCCTCAGGCTATTTTAGACACAAAGTAAATCAGCAACAGCAAAGAAGCGGTGCCCTTAAGCCATCTAAGCCTTGTCCTGGAACCACCCCAACTGGCAGAAGAGGTATCGGGAATTTTAGTTTCTTCCCTTAGTATTCAAAATCCAGTTGGCCAGAAGCATTGCAGCTCTTCACCAGCTCCCTCCACGACCTCAAATGAGCCTTTTTTGGGGGAAAGGGGCCTTTCACTGAGATGGCTCACCTTCCTGCAGGGACCCTGGTGGGGCAGGAGGCAAGGAGGAGCTGCACATCCAGAAGCTGTCCCTTTGGCATAGACTGGGGACCCGGGAAGGAATCCCTATAAAACCTCAGAGCCTCCTGGTCTTTTTCCTCATTAAGTGGAGACTGAGAATGGAGAGCTTCCAGAAAGAGAGCTCTCCTGCGCCCTGCCTATGGAACAGTGTCGGGTAACCAGGGAAAGCTACTGGGACCAAAAAGCCGCGTTCTTAACTGAGGTCCCCTGTCCCTTCTGGGGCTTCTTGGAGACCACGGATACTCCCCCATTCTGGCTCTGAGGGGCCTCAAACTGCAGATAACCTTCATCAGGGGAACATTCAGAGGCACAGAGCCTCCATATCACTGACCATCTCAGAAGCAGCTTATTTTAACACTGATAGTAAAGACTGCGTTCAGATTGGTAATCAGTAGTAAAGGCAAGCACACTACCACCAACTACTGGGAAGTTACTGTGTGCCAGGCACTGTTCCAAGCACTTCATGTGCTCATTTCATCTTTATAAGAATCCTATGAGATAAATACAGTATTATTCCCATCTTACAGAAGAGGTGACAGGTTTAAAGAACTCAAGTAACTTGCCTAAGTTCATACAGCTAGTGAATGGCAGAGCTGGGGTACAATCTTGGGCACTCTGGCTCCATAGCCATGCTCACAATCCTCATAACGTAATACTATATAATATCACAGTCGGAAGCACCTTTGGAGAGCCTGTATGCTAACCATCTTGCTGTGGCAGATGAGGAAACGGAGGCCCAGAGAGTGTAAACGACTTGCTTAAGGTCACATAGTCAGTTAGTGGCAGAGTTTGAACACAGACTCAGGCCTTCTGGCTCCCAGCTTAGAGCCCTTGTGACAGTCCATGTGGTCACCATTGTTACCAAACCAAATCTCGAGCCATTTTAGCTAGAACTCAAACCTTGCGTTGACTAATTGGAATGGACTAGAATTCTACTCCTGGCCTTTTGGGGTTCAGTATACTGTAACTTAGCTCAAGCACTATCAGCTTGCCAGAGAATATGAGTAACATGAAATAGCACCTCCAGCTACAGAGATGACCTCTGACTGGAACGGGGTCTAGGCCTGGGTCACCTCTTGCTTCCTGTACTTCCATGTCCATTTCTAGGCCAGGGAACATATCCTGGACAAGTGAGAAAACAGGGCATTATTTCCTACGTGGAAAAAAAATATACACAGTTTTTTCCTTCAGGCAAACGGGCTCCCTCTCAGATCACAAATTGTGACAGGTTTTTCATGGGAGGCACAGGCTCTGATGGGAACAGAGAGCTCTGGCGTAAACAACCCTCGGAGAAGGAGTAAATCATCTCTTGAAATGTTCTTGGCAGTTGTTCACTCACTAACAAAAATACCCTGCTTGGCATAGCTATGGTCAAGTCAAAACCCACTCAAGAGGCCTGGCAGTTTTTGAGGCGTGGCTCTGCTTTTGAGGAAGGCCTCGGTGGCTGATAGGAGAAGAGTCCCCTTCGGAGGGGCGACATGGGGTGGGGAGTGCCCGGAGGATCTCCGAGCTGAGCTGTGGCTGGAAAAGAGCAGCGTGGAGCTCCATAGTACCTTGTTAACTTGGCTCCCCAGCAGCCGGGGCTTGTGCCTAGCTCCGTGGGTGTTTGCTGAATGAGATTGAAAGCCGTAAAGGGAAAACCCTGAACTGAGGTTGCAAACAACAAACTGCTCAAGTGTAGGAAGAGGAGAGGGGGCTTAGCAGAGGCCAGGGTACAAAGCCCTGGGGAGCTTTCGCCGAGTGAGCACTCATTAGGCGCCACCTCTATGCCCTGGCTGTCAGCGGGACTAATGAATCCACCTTAAGCTGTGCTATCATCAGCCCCGATTCCGCATCAAAGCGAGAGATAATCCCTGCAGGCTTTGCTTTGGTCAGCCCGTCAGGCCACATCTGAAAATCGGTGTCCACTTCCGGGACTCACGTGTTTAAGGGGCGTGGGGGCAAATTGGAACATAATTCAGGGAAGGAAGATGCCAAGATTTGAAACCATGTCAGATTGCCTGAGGAGACTGGGGCTGTCAGGCTGCAGAGCATCAGTCTGGGAACAAGGCAGAAAGCTGAAGGGGGAGTCAAAGGTTGTTTTTGCAAATGTGAAGGGCTGTCGTAGGAAGAGAAAATTAGGTATTCTGACTTGGACAGGAGGCAGCTAAGAGTTGAAACAAGAGCATGAGCTTTAGAGCCAGAGAGACTTGGTTCACATGGCTGGTTCCTTCACGTTCTGCTGGGTGGCCATAGACAAGCCATGGGACCTCCTCGAGATTCAGTACTTGATCAGTAAAATGGGGACAGAAATGCTTCTTCAGCATTGTTGGGATGATATACCACTGAGAAGACAGGAGTCTTACAAAGAAGTATAATTGCAGAGGAAGAGTGTGAACCCAGGGCAAGGGCAAACTTTCTAACAACCACAGCTGGTTTTGAAAGCTGACTTGCTTTTTCTGTTGCTTTGTTTATGTTTATGTTTTTCTCCCAGAAGAATGCTTTCACTTTTATTCCCTGTCCTTGTGGCCTGCCTGCTTGCATTTCCTCATATAAATTATTCAGCTACTTTTCATCTTTCTTTAAAAGTGAGAAATAGAACACACACGTACAAGGCATCTAGTCCTAACGACTGCTTGTTTTCGGAGGCTGGATGTCCCTTTGCTTAGCTCTGAAGAGGTCCTTTCACCTCTTACTATGGACTTCCCATTCTGGGGCTGGATGATCCACCAGCCCATCCTCGAAGCCTCTGTCCTGAGTCCTGCAAAGGATTAGAGGTCAATATCGCTGCCCTGACCTCCACCAAGAGAGTTAACTGGATTGAAAGACAACTTGGGAGTTGTTGGAGCCATCTTAGTCCTCTGAAAATGTGTGAGTGGTAGCCCATTGTCCACCCCATTCTTGGCTTCTAATGAGCCAGGCCTCTGTTAGTCTACCCTGACGGGCAGGGTGTGGAGACTTCATGTCCGACTGCTTGGAATCTATGACTAATCTACCCTTGGAGGCCCATGACCAATACCCATCAGTGAAAGCAGGAGAGCTTGCACTCGGACATTCTCCGAGACCCTGAAAGATGGCCGGGCTTAAGTGGGTGGGTGTGTGGACTGTTTGGGTGGTACTATTGTGCCCAGCGAGCTGAGCAAGGATATACGAAGTCTGGAGACTGAGGGGCCAGCAGAATGCTGTTTACTCAAGGCAATGTGTGGCAGCTTGGTTGTTTGGAAAGGGTGGTGGGGTGGGGAGCCCAGGCACGTTAGAAGGCAGGTAGTATTGGGTGTCACCTCTGGAGGGACGGATGAAGTCAGAAACAGGAGAAAGAGCAATGAGGTTTAGAAGCAGGGGAGTGAAGGACAGGATGGAATAAAGGCTAAGGAGCAAGACACACAGTTCAGCATGGATGCCAGGAATAGTGGGGGAAGGCTAGAGGGTGTGGGAGGGGAGAGGGATGGTGCATTAAAGGGCCAGGGAACATGAATACCGGTGATGGCCCTCCTTTCAGGATGTCTCTCCAAAAAGTCTCCATTGATCTGCCAGGACAGGAGAGTCTGATCTCCGTTGGAACATGGACCATGGCCAAAGCAGAGTCCTATCTTTCATGGCAACCCTAACTGGGATCCACATAAAGTGCATTCACTGCAATTGCTTGATACATCTTTTAAGTTTTTTTTTTTATCTTTAAGGTACCTTTTTTTTCCTGTTGTAGTTTACTTGTTGAATGAGCTGAGCATTTTGACGTATAGAGTTTCTCACACGAATTTTGCTGCTTGTTTCCCTGTGGTGTCGTTTAACACATGCTTCTGTGTCTTTACTGTAACTTGGTAGATAGATCTAGAGATTTGGTTAGATTGGGGTTTGGATTTTGGCAGGACTACTCAAAGGCTGACCATCAGGAGGTATGTAATATCTAATGGTCTCTTACTCTGTGATGTTACAACTATCGATAATTATTGACTGGAGTCCATTCATTCAATAATGGCTGCAAAATGGTGATATTCTACTTCTATTAGTTTTATTTATTTCTTTATTAATTTTTTTAATGTTTATTTATTTTTCAGAGACAGAGACAGGGAGACAGAGAGTGAGTGGGAGAGGGGTGCAGAGAGAGGGAGACACAGAACTCAAAGCAGGCTCCAGGCTCTGTGCTGTCAGCACAGAGCCCAACGCAGGGCTTGAACCCACAAACCGTGAGATTATGACCTGAGCCCAAGTCAGATGCTTAACTGACTGAGCCATTCAGGCACCCTTATTTCTTCTTTATTAAATTAGAATACTTCTGGGGCTCCTGGCTGGCTCAGTCAGTGGAGCATGCAACTCTTGATCTCAGGGTAGTGACTTCAAGCCCCATGTTGGTGTAGAGATTACTTAAAAATAAAATACTAGGTGTGCCTGGGTGGCTCAGTCTGTTAAGCGTCTGACTTGGTTTCGGCTCACGTCATGATCTCACAGTACGTGAGTTTGAGCCCTGTGTCAGGCTCTGTGCTGACAATGCAGAGGCTGCTTGGGATTCTCTCTCTCTCCCTCCCTCTCTGCCCTACTCCATGTGCTCTCTAGCTCAAAATAAATAAATAAATATTTTAAAAAATTAAAAAAAATAAAATCTTTAAAAAAAGAGATGATTTAGAATACTTCCGTGGAGAGAATTTTCACATGATATACGGTCATACAGAAAAGGCAAGAACGTACTAGATTCTTTCCCTTTATTTACCAATTTGCAATTTGTCAACATATTTGATATATTTCAATCCACTGCAATGCTGGTTCGTGTTAGTGTTCACATCATCGCATCATTGGCTGACCACGAGGAACTTATTCAAGTGGCGTCTGAAGACCTTTTGATGCAAGCCTAGTAGTCTTTAGTAACTTCTTCCCTTTCCGGTGGGACAAAATATTCCAGGCTTATCTTGTACATTTCTTGTCCCCGTCTGGAATCCACCATTTCTCCCAAGAAGCTTTGCTTTTTTTTTTTTTTTAAAGTGGGAAATAGTTTTAATTGGCCACAATTTGAGTGCTTATGGTTTTCATTAACACTGTTTCTAATTATTGTTTCTAGGTCTTATATTGTGATGGAGCGGGGGAAACTATGTATTTTTAAATATTAAATATACAATGAGTTTTTTTTTTTAAATGGATACTTCTAATTCAAATGAAACATTATGGCTTAAAAAATCTCATCAATCTTATTAAATCTGTACCTCCTTTCATTACCGTCAAAAATACAGGCTCCCAATGACAACAATATAATTCTTGTTGCTTTATCCCATACCACATATAAACAGTCTCAGAGTAGCGATTTAAGATTATTAACACAATTTAAGATTGTTAACAACAATCGGTTTAAGGTTATTTTCCTATTTCTTTTGTGCACTAGGCACTAGGCAAGTGCAGTTAAATTATGTTTATGTGCTTTAAAGTCACTTGGAATAGTTCTCTGTGTGGTTATGCCTCCAACATTATATGCTTTACATTTGTTTGTTTTATTTTACTTTCAGTTTTAGGGGTGACTTTTTGAATCTTAATTTTGCTTCATAATTATGGAAAATATTGAAGTATATCAGAAGTCGTCTAAAATGTAAGGTACATTCATAAAATCTACTTTCTACTATTCTCTCTCACTTATTCTCTCCTGTTCCTGGAAGTAATAATTTTTTTAAAAAGTTATGGTTTATTATTTGCCTTAGTTTTTTTTTTTTCCTCCCATGAAACAGCTCTGAGACAATGAGTGTGTGCAGGTAATTATGTTTTGGAGGTGACCCTACGGGACAGTAATGACAGAGAGAGAGGAAGAGAAAAACAGAGGGAAGAAGGTTAATCTAAAATGTGTTATTAAGCTGAAAGCTACAACGGGCAACTGGGGTTCTAACCACAGAGGACCTTCTGAGGAACCACATAGACTGTGCCTCAGAACTGTCTGCTGAAGACACAGAAGGTGGGAGGATCCACGGCTCCTGTTCTCTTGTCCCCTGTTGGTCAAGGATTGTCTCAGGGGGTGTTAACTTCCTGGAGCTTCCACATGTGCTTATGAACCAAAGTGGGTGTCAGCAGTAGCCAACACATCTCAAAGGACAATGCAAGAGATGCGCAGTACAACTTGGGCAAGGGCGGTGGCAGCTTACAGCTGTGCACAGCTGGTTTCTGCAGCAATGACTGCCTGGAGTTAAACATGGGCTGTAAAGATGAAGGCAGGGTGTGAAGAGTCTAACATATCCTTGCACAGTGTGTATGTGTGTGTGTGTGTATTTAAACAAGAAGCAATGTACGTACGCACACACATACACTTTCTCTCTCTCCCTTAGACAAATAGTAAAATAATCGCATACACACCTTATTCCACCTTGCTTTCTTCACTTAATCTGCTATCTTAGAGATCACACCACAGCAGTAGATGGAGGTCTTCATTCCTTTTCATAGGTGCCCGTACTCCTTTGTACAGATGGATGTACCATAGTTTATTTGACCGGTCCCCTCTTGATGTTTGAGTGGGTTCTAATCTTTTGCTTTTATAGATACTGCTGCAATGAATCGTCTCTTTCATCCATTGTTTTCCCTTTATATTTTACCAGTGTTCCTTTAGAATAGACTCCAAGAGATGGGATTACAGCTTAAAAGGTGAATAAATATGTACTTGTGCTAGATATTGCCAAATGTAACCTCCTGCATTTCCATCAGCGAAGTATAAGAATGTCTGCTTCCCCACAGACTCACCAACAGACGTTGTTGTCAAACTTTTGGATTTTGGCCAATTGGATAATGAGAAATATCTCAATATAATTTTAATGTTCATTTCTCTTATAGTAAGTGAGGTTGCACAGTTTTTCACCACACTTTTTTTTTCTGGAAGCTACTACTGCTCACCCCTCTAGCCCAGTGGTTTAAAACTTTAGTGTGCCTCAGGATCCCCTGGAGGGCCAGTTACAACAGATGCTACATGCTGGGTGTACTGGGAACTCTGGGTTCAATTTGTTTCAGTCTGCCACCTTGACTGCAGTGACACAACCACAACACAACAGCAACAATAACAACCACCCCCTGTTGCAAACACATACGACACTTACTTCACACCAGGCGCCATTCTACGGGTTTCAGTTATATTAACTAATTTAATCCTTTTAAGAATATACTCTTCTCATTGGAGATGAGATAGCTGAAGCACACAGCAAGAGCAACTCGCTCAAGGTAATAAGTTGAACCAAAGATCTGAACCTGGACAATCTGGGCTTTTAACCATGACTGCTTCTTGCCCAAATGGCAACTTTTCAGTAGAAAGTCATTCAGATGGACACTAAACAAATTTTTTTAAATTCTCTCTGAAGGCACTGTTTCTAGGTCCTATGGATGAGCTGTCTTTCACCTCTACATTGGTAGTAGACATGTGTAGATCAGTCAGAAAGCAACAGGAAGACTTACAAACAGGGAGTTTCACAGGGGGAAGAGTTCTGGTCTTTCAGCATGGGGAGTCTGGCCAGGGGAGGACAGGGAAGGTGGTGTTAGGATCATGGAAGAGCCTGCCCACATCCTGCTGTTTTCCGATTCAACTACCAAGTACCTCGCAACAACTTGCCTCAAGAACCAGCCATGGTCCTGGTAGGACTCAGAGGCAAGGAACCCAATAACCCCCAAGTAATCCTCCCTTCTGCTCATTTTGCCTGAAATCCTGTAACAGAAGGTCTCTGTATCTTCCCTCTGCGTAGAGAAAACTTTGAATGCATGTTCCTCTGGGAGGGAAACACATTGTTGTGGTTGATACTCAGTCTCCGTCCATCTGATTTGATCCACTCCTGCCTTGAAAAGGCAGATGGGGGAGGTTAGAGAACAGAAGGGCCCTGGTCTGACTCGGGGAGGGTGGGGGCGGTCAGAGAGGAAGGGATGAAGTAAATGTTTAGGTAACACTTTATGGTTAACAAAGCACTTTTGTATCCATTCAGTCTTCACAGAAGCCTGACACTAGGGGTATCATCATCCCCATTTTTTTTTGAGAGAGAGGGTGCCAGTGAGAGAGGGGCAGGGTGGGGGAGGAGAGAATCCCACGAGGGGCAGAGAGAGAGAGAGAGAGAGAGAGAGACAGGGCTCACCTGAAACAGGGCTCCCGTTTTTACCTGAATGGGGTTTGTATTCACCCGAAGTGGGGCTCAAGCTCACAAACCGTGCGATCATGACCTGAGCCAAGGTCAGATGTTTAATAACTGAGCCATCCAGCCGCCCATCCCCATGTTTAAAAAAATTTTATTTATTTTGACAGAGAGCATGAGTGGGGGATGGGCAGAGAGAATCCCAAGCAGACTCCGTGTGGTCAGCACAGAGCACGACGTGGGGCTCGAACTCACAAACCATGAGATCATGACCTGAGCTGAAATAAAGACTCAGATGCTTACTTGACTGAGCCACCCAGGTGCCCCTCATCCCCATTTTACAAGAAGAATCTAAAGCCTGAGAGGTGAGCAGGGTGAAGCCAGGACTTGACACTATGTATCTGTGAACGTCCTGGTCACTATGGCATGAGGAGAGGGAGCAGAAAAGAGGGGATGGGCCCACAATGACGTATGTGCTGTGGAGTTTCCACCCCTTCTCCCATGTGTATGAACAGAAGGCAAAAGAAGCCAGTGTTCCGTGTGGCTTCCCTGCGCCCCTGCCCTTGTGGGAAACCACAGCCTGAAAATTCTACGATGGCACCAAGCAACTCTTCCCAGGCCCCAGGCCGGTCTGAAGAGGGGTACCCCACACGTTTCTGAACTTGCCACTCTGTGTCTTTATTTCTTTGGCTGAAATGAGCTCCCATTTCTTGGCTTTCCCTCTGAGCCTCCACTACATCCGGGCCTTTGCCTTGCAAGGTAAATTTGTGACTTGTTTTTGCCAGTGGAGTGATGGGGAGCACTGAGGGACACTCTTAAGCCTGTGCCCTCCACTTTGCCTCTCTGAGGCTTTAGAAGCCGGAGGTCAGCCTCAATCTGCCTGGGAACCAGTGAAAAACAATAATGAAAATAGACTTTACATTTGTGAGTTTATAAAAACCTCAGATGAATTGTATTATTGTGTCTTCTCAATAGACCCACGAAGGGGATTCTTTTAACCTGTTTTACAAATGGGGAAACTGAGGCTGAGAGAGACCAAATGACTCATCCAAGGTCAAGTAGCTGGAGGATGGCAGAACTGGGCCTCCCCTC
Organism: Herpailurus yagouaroundi; assembly: GCF_014898765.1. Classification (NCBI taxonomy): domain Eukaryota; kingdom Metazoa; phylum Chordata; class Mammalia; order Carnivora; family Felidae; genus Herpailurus; species Herpailurus yagouaroundi. Next base: position 3,661,928 of record NW_024412449.1, on the reverse strand, counting down.
CAGTTGGTTTGACTCCAAAGCCCTGGCTCTCACACCCCACCAGAGAGCATCAGAGTTTGACGGATGATTTGCCATTCAGACTGCCAAGTGGAATCTCTGCAAGATGGATAATGAGGAAATCATTTTTCAGGGGATCAATGTGGATGAAAGATTAATTGATGAAACCCTGCCAAAAGGGGGATGGTGTAGAGTCTGGATTATGTTTCAGGGTTCCGGGAAACAGAGAGCATTGGAAGGAGGGAGAACATTGTTCTTGAGGAGAGAGTTCATGGGAGAGGGTGGACAGCCTCTAGACATGCAGGGGCCTCAATCGCCTGGTGTCTGGTATTACTGTTGGGAGACAATGCTTACTGGATACCTGGTGCAGAGACTGGCCACCTACTGGCCTCTTGTGCCCAAGGTATCTTGGAGATTTGGTGTCTTTCTACCTCCTGCGTCCCACCCGACACCCTGGGCAGCTGCTTTTGTGGGAGGCCTGCCTGCACCATGCTGCTCCGGTATTTGCTTACCTCATTCCCACCAGCCCTGTCTCCTGTTTTCCCTGCCTTCCTCTTGGAGGTGTTTCCCAGGGAGGTCATGTCATACTGTGGAAAAGGGGCAGAGCGGTGTTGAATCCAGACCCCATTACTTTCTGTGTTACCTTGGGCCGCTTACCCTCGCTGAAACTCCCTCCTCTCAAATGTAAACTAAAGACAATGGACCCACCATGAAAAGTTGGGGGGAGAAGGAGGGTCAGGTCAGGAAACCTCCCAGACCAAGGCTCAGTGAGAGGAGACCATTTGAATCTGGTGACTCCTCCTTGGCCCCATCCCTATCTTGTGTTCCTCTCCAACTTGACTCTCAGAGCAGGTTGGCTCTGATTTTGAACTCTTGGGCCCTGCTCACTCCTTTCCCTTCCTGGGGAATTATTGCTTGTGAGCGAACTGCCCTGTGCTGAGAAGAGGGAACTAGGTCTGAGGGAGGTGAGAAGGGCAGCTTCCTACACAAGTCCACCCTGGGTCTTGCTTTCTGCTCACTTTCTTTCCCGATATCTTCCCACTTTGCTTCCAGGCCCAGGGAAGTGGATACAGCTCAGTCCACACAACCTTTCAGTGCTAAAGCCCGCAGGCCATCCAGGCTGGTGCCCTGCAGACCTAGACTTCTGCCTGCCCTCAGCCCTTGGTAGAGCCTTGACCATTCTCTGCTGAACAGGAGAGGCTTAAATAGGCCTCAGGCCCTGGAACCAGGTGCTGGGGTGCAGTCTCAGAGCTCAAAGAAAGACCTGCCGCTCTCCCCAGAGTTCCAGTCCCTAAAAACACTTTAAGAGGGATGTTCCCTCCCGGCCTCTCCTCTAGCAGAGTACCTGGCTGACATGATTGACAGGTCAGTGGGAGGGCTCTGGAGGCACAGCAGGACCAAGCCTGTGGGCAGGAGAGGTGTCAGGGCTGATTAGGCCTACAGTTCGGCAGGACCATTAGGCTGCTCCTGTGGTGGCTTCCAGGTATCCAAATGAAATGTCCATGGGGTATAGGGCACTTAAGCCTGGCGTGGGCTGGTATCACCATACAGGGACCTAGGAGGAAGGGCAATAGGCATGCCGGGGAAATGGTGGGACCCAGAGAGGGTCAGAATGGACATGTGATGAGCCTCCCTTGTGTGTTGGCATAGCATCTAGTGTCAAACAGGTGGTACAGGAGGAGGATCCTGGGTCCCAGAGAACACACTGTCAAAAGCTAAGTCAGGAGCTATACAATAGTTCTGGAGGTTAGGGCTCTGGGTGCAGGCAGTTCCAACAGAGAAGTGGCATGCTGGGAGGGAACAGAGGTAGAAGCTTGGTCTTATGACCTGGGTCAACATGATAGGAGCTTGGGGAAGTCGATGAGTCTATGAGACTATGGAGGTCCAAAGCTCTGTTGGGCCCCACCTGCTAATGGAGCTGAGACTCCCAACCTTCTCCCCATCCTGGTTCAGGGAAACCTTAAGGACTGGCCAGGGCTGAAAGCATGGAAATTTGACTGAAGGAGGTGGAGAAAGCAAGGAGCTGGAGAAAGCAAGGAGCTGGAGAAAGCAAGGTCATGAACTTTCCTGCTGGCCATAACTCACCATTTGTATCTCTGTGCTTCTCGGGCTGGGATCTGGGCTTGGATTTTCCTTCTTCTTGCATTGCCGACCTCTTGACACTCACAGATTCCTCTAGTTAATGGCCAACAGAGCACCTTCTAATGATGATGATGCTATTAAGTTTTAAAAGTTCTTATTTATTCCCATGTATGAAATACCTCAATCCCCTAATCATGTCTGCTATAGAGAAATGCTCAATTCCAAGAAGGGGCTGAGGTGGCAGAAGGGTGGGGGTCTCCTGAAGTCCAGAGAGAAGAGGGAAGAAGCATGTAGGCTTTATCCTCCAGGAAAAGAATTGAGTGTGAAAACATTAGACATGCAGATGGGGTGGGGATGGAAATGGGAGACAGACATGGGGAAATGCCTGCACAGAGCTCCAGGGCAATATGCGAGGAGATGAGGAAATGTGTACACATAGCATGGCAACTCCCTGCAAAAGACTATGCATAGTGATTCATTTGTCCAGCTGATTGTTCTCCCAGCCAAAACTGGGTACCTACTCTGAGTCAGGGCTGGGTCCTAGAGACACATAAATGAGTAAGACTCTATCCTTGCCTTCCAGGAGTCCACAACCTAATTAGAGTCAGACCAATAAACAGACACTTTTCAAACAATGTGGAAACCATGGAGTGTTATGGGAGTGAAAAGGAGGGGCTTCTGCCCCAGTCCAGAGTGCAGAGTGATGGAGGATGGTGCAGAGAAAGGCTTCTAGGATATCAGATGGCTGAGATGCTTCTGAGAGGTTAAAGAAGCATCTGGTGAAGAGGAATGAGAAGGGCTGTCCAGACATGAGTGAAGAACTTCAGGCAACCACAAGACATTTGGTGTCTTAGAGAATACAGCAAGAAGCAAGGAGTGGCATGGTAGGGATGAGGATACTGGAGATATCCAAGGATAGGTCTCTGGCCTTGGCCAGGCTCGTGGGAAGTAGGAGCCAAAAGGCCTAGAAGAGGTTGGGAGACTGGGCCAGGCACAGGGAAGAAGGGCTTTTTAGATGATGTAACTCAGCATCAGGAAGAATCTGGCCTGTCAGGTCATGAGTTCATATCAGGGGCTGACAAACCATGGTCCACGGGCCAAATCTGGCCCATCGCCTGCTTGTATATAAAGTTTTATTGGAACACAGTCATATTCATTCATTTGCATGCTGTCTCTGGCTGCTTTCATGCTATGTCAGAGATGAATATTTGTGATAACAAAGAGTATATGGCCCACAAAGTCTATAATATTTACTATCAGGCCCATTACAGAGAAAGGTGTCTGATCTCAGGCTTAAAGTAAAGATCAGCTACACAGTAGGAGTTGGAGGCTGGACAGGCAGGTCAGCACATGTGTCCTGAAGGTATGTTTACAAGATGGTCTCTGCTCAAGCCAGCATGGTTCAGGTTGGGCTTAGTTGAGCTGGCTTAGCTGGTCTGTTGATGTTGACTGGAGCTCCAGAAAGCCTTGCCCTAATGGCACTTGGATAATAGAAGGCTTTTAGCTGATGCTATATTTCTATCCAGGTAGCTGTGTCCTTAGAGGGACACAGGGCTCTCCTCAGGTGAGGTTTCCTCCTCTTTTGGGAGTTCTCAAGATGTCATTTGGGTCTGAAGAACGCAGGGATCTGACCTCAGGAGTTCTCCAGGATTGACCACTCAGGGTTGTCGCGGTCCCTAGGTGAAGACAGCAACCTGCAGCATGGGTCCTGACAGGCATCTTTTCCAAACAGGCACATTTTTCAAACTGGTTTCTTGCCAGCAGAATTAGTGCCACAAGTATTTGTAGTCATTTATTCTGGGTCAACCCCTCCTATGAAAGCTTTTAAATAATCTAAAGATCTTGCTCTATAACATTCCTTTCAAAAGACCATCATTCTTAAGTCTCCATTGGCTTCCCGAGCTTGCTATGGTCCCAGGCAAGTCATTCCGCCATGATGAAGCTCTAGGAAACAAACACACATCTCTTAGGCTATTTCAGCCATCACACAGGGATTAACAGAGACCATATCTCCCTCTTCTCTAAGCGCTCAGATTTCTCAAGGCAGCAGTCATGGTGACAAGTCTTCTCTCCAGGTTAGGTAGCTGCAACTCTTTCAGATTTCTCTGCTTTCCACCCTTTCTGGACACGCAGCTGCCTGCCAACCTTCCACTCAAGGTATCATAGGCCAAAGGTCCTACAACAATCCAGGGGTGGTCTGATTTGGATCCAGATATCACCAAAGGCCAGTAGACTTTCTCTGAGGTGCTACTTCCATCATTCATGACCTGCAGAGACTGACTCCTTTGGCCATCAGGTTAAGATCCAGTTTAGGCTCATGTCTGATGAAATATCCCAGAGGGAAGCATGGCTGGGGAAAGTGTTAGGTGCTTCAGAGACTCTGGTGATGAAAGAATGTCAGAGAATCTCAGGGGATTGAAAAAGAGAATTAGACCATATTTGTGTATGACCAGATCACCTCCACAATATTTACTCCTTGGAGAGGGGCTTTGTGAGGCATGCAGCCTCTGCTAGCTGGCAAAGAAATTGATAGTCCACAGGTGTTCTGTCCACTCTGCACATCCTAAACAAAACTGACCCAGGGAACCAAGGCCTCACTTTATATTTGGCTATTGGGACAAGACCAGGTAGCCAGGAGATGCATTGTCTTATGCCATCAAGGACCTCGTGACCTTCTGGTGGGCACTGGAAAATGGCTGAGATGGGACATCTGCTGCTCCAAACTCCCATGCCAGACCTGCTTGCTTCTTTCCCTGAATCCTGTCTTTGAAGAGTTCATCTTTCCTGATAGGCCTGGTGCCATTAGACTGCCCTTGACTCCACTGTTAGCAGAGAGGAAATGCTGAGAGGGCAGGTCTGGCTCTGGCTCCCAGCAGTCTGGCTTTGAGCTTGGTTTAAAAAGCTGAGCAATGACTAAATTAAGGCAGTACTGGACATGGGGAAAGCACTTTTAAACTTTGATTATGAGGTAATTATAGATTCATATGCAAAGAAATAATAGAGATCCCCTCCACTCTAGCCATTGGCCTCCAGTGATAACATCTTCAAAACTCTAGTGCAACATCAAAATCAGGATGTCGATATTGATAGTCAAGGTATAGAACATTTCCATCCAGAACCACACATTGCCTTTTTATAGCCACAAGTCTATTCTTTCTTCTTTCCTTCCTTCCTTCCTTCCTTCCTTCCTTCCTTCCTTCCTTCCTTCCTTCCTTCCTTCCTTCCTTCCCTATCCCCTCCTGAACCATGGCCAACATTCACCTCTTCTCCATTTCTATAATTTTGTCACTTTAAGGATGTTATGTAAATGGAATCATATAGTAGATAACCTTTTGGGACCTTTTTTTCAGTCAGCATAATTCAATGAAAATCCATCTAGTTGTTGGGTGTATCAATGGTTTATTCCTTTTCACCGCTGAGTAGTATTCCACAGTACAGATGTACCACAGATTATTTAATCTTTCACACACTGAAGGACAACCAAATTGTGTTCAGGTTTTGGCTGCTGGAAATAAAGCTGCTATAAATATTCATACACAGGTTTTTGTGTGGATAAAAGTCATCATTTCTCCAGGGCAAGTGTAGAGGACTGCAACTGCTGGGTTGTGTGGTAGTTGAATGGTGACTTTTTAAAGAAACTACTGAACCATTTTCCAGAATGGCTGTACCATTTTACATTCCCACCAGCAATATCTGAGTGATTTATTTCCTCAGCATCCTTGTCAGCATTTGGTATTGTCACTATTGTTTATTTTAGCCACTCAGATAGGTGTACAGTGATATTTTATTATGGTTTTTATTTGCATTTCCCTAGTGAGCAATGATGTTGATTGAACATGTTTTCATGTGCTTATTTACCATCTGTGTATTCTCTTTGGTAACATGTCTCTTCAGTTCCTTTGCCCGTTTTCTAATTGGGTTGTTTGTTTTTCTACTGTTGAGGTTTGAGAGTTCTTTATATATTCTGAATATAGTCCTTTGTTGAATAAGTGGTTGGAAAACATTTTCTCCCAGTCTGTGGCTTATTTTTCCATCTGGGATTTTCACAGAGCAAAAGTTTTTAATTTTGATGAAGTCCAATTTATAAAGTTTTCCTTTTGTGTACTGTGCTTTTGGCATTGAGTTTAAAAACTCACTCTCTATCCCTAGGTGTCCAAGATTACTCCCTCTGTTTTCTTCTCAAAAGTTTTATAGTTTTGTTTTACATTCGTGTGCATGACCCATTTTGAGTTCGTTTTTGCAAAATGTGAGATTTCAGTCAAGATTCATTCTGTTTTTCTTTTCTTTTCTTTCTTTTCTTTTCTTTCTTTTTTTTTTTTTTTTTTTTTTTTTTTTTTTTTTTTTTTTTTTTTTTGCCTGTGGATTTCCAATTCTCCTGCTCCATTTGTTGAGAAAGCAATTTTTCCTCCACTGAATTGATTTTGCACCTTGGTAAAAAATCAGCTGGGCATCTTCATGTGGGTCTGTTTCTGGGTTCTCTATTCTGTTCCATTGACCACTGTGCCTATCCTTCTGCTAATACCATAGGGTCTTGATTAGTGTAGCTAGATAATAAGACTTGAAATTAGATACACTGATTTCTTTTGCTTTTGTTTTCCTTTCAAAATTGATTTAACTATTCTGGTTTTCTTTATCTTTCCATGTAAATTTCAGAATAATCTTGTCAGGATATATATATATATATGTATAACCTCTCTGGGATCTTGGTAAGAGTTGCATTAGACCTGTATATCTATTCAGAGAGAATTGATGTTTTTACTATGCTGAGTTTCTTGAATATGAAATGTTTCTTCATTTATTTAATTCCTCTTTGGTTTTTCTCAGCAGCATTAAGTAGTTTTCAGCATTTAAGTCCTGTACTTGTTTTGTTAGATTTACACATAAATATTTCCGTTTTTTCTTATTTTTTAAGTTTATTTATCTATTTTGAGAGAGAGAGAGCAGGGGAGGGGCAGAGAGGGGGAGAGAGAGAATCCCAAGCAGGCTTCGCACTGTCAACACAGAGCCTGGCTCAGGGCTCAATCTCAAGAAATATGAGATCATGACCTGAAGCAAAATCAAGAGTCAGATGCTCAACCAACTGAGCCACCCAGGTGCCTCCTAAACATTTCAGTTTTTGAATGATGTTAAATGGTATTGTATTTTAAGTTTCTGTGTTCATGTGTTCACTGCTAGTACACAGAAATACGAGTTTTGAATGTTCATTTTGTATTCTATGACCTTGCTGAACTCACTTATTAGTTCTAGAAGCTATTTTGTAGATGCCTTGGATTTTTTATGTAGACAATCTTGCCATCTGCAAATGGGGACAGTTTTATTTCTTCCTTTCTGATCTGTATGCCTTATCTTTTCTTTTCTTGCCTTATTGCACTGACTAGAACTTCCAGCACCACCTTTCATATTCCTATGTTAAGTAAGATCAACAAGAATAGAGGTGATTGGGTGGCTCAGTTAGTTAAGCATCTGACTTCGGCTCAGGACATGATCTCACAGTTTGTGAGTTCAAGTCCCACCTTGGGCTCTGTGCTGACAGCTCAGAGCCTGGAGCTGCTTTGGATTCTGTGTCTCCCTCTCTCTCTGCCACTCCCCCACTTGCTCGTTCTTTCTTTCTTTCTTTCTTTCTTTCTTTCTTTCTTTCTTTCTTTTTTTTTTTTTTGACATTTTCATTCTTTTTTTTATATGAAATTTATTGTCAAATTGGTTTCCATACAACACCCAGTGCTCCTCCCAACAGGTGCCCTCCTCAGTGCACTTTAACTCTCTTTCTCTCAAAAACAAATAAACATTAAAAACAAATTTAAAAAAAAGAACAATGAGAATAGACATCCTTGATTTGTTTCCAATCTTAGAGGGAAAGCATTCAGCTTTTCATTAGTATAATGTCAGTTGTAGATTTGTTGTAGATGCCCTTTATCAAATCGAGGATGTTCTCTGTTTCCATTTTCCTGAGAGGTTTTTTTTAAAAAAAATTACTATTATTATTTTAAATGTTTATTTTATTTTTGAGAGAGACAGAGCATGAGTCGGGGAGGGGCAGAGAGAGGAGACACAGGATCCAAAGCAGGCTCCAGGCTCTGAGCTGTCAGCACAGAGCCTGATGTGGAGCTTGAACCCACAAACCGTGAGATCATGACCAGAGCCAAAGTTGGTGCTTAACTGACTGAGCCACCCAGGGGCCCTTAAAATTATTTTTAAAAAATCCTGAATGTGTAGTGAATTTTGCTTTATCTGCATTGATTAATACGACCATATGACTTTTCTACTTTTGACTGTTAATAGGGTAGATTATATTGATTGATTATTGAATCCTGAGCAAGCCTTGTGCCCCTAGAATAAACTCCCCTTGGTCACAGTGTATGGTTCTTTTTACATATTGTTGAATTCTATTCACTAATATTTTGTTAGGGATTTTTGTGTCCATATTCTTGAGGAATATTGGTCTGAAGTTTTCTTTTTTATTCTGTTTTTGTGTGGTTTTGGTATGAGAGTAATTTTAGCTTCATAAAATGAACTGGGATGTATTCCTTCCTATCTTATTTCTTAGAAGAGATTGCGTAGAATTTGTGTTATTCTTTAAATCTATGGTAGAATTCTCCAGTGGTCACTCACAGTTTGAATGAGAAATTCACTGTCCTTTAATTTTTTTTTCATCCCAGTGAGGTATTTCTCTCTACTTTCAAAACATTTTTTGTCTTTAGTTTTTAGAATTTTGATGAGATGTTTGGAATTTCTTTGGGTTTATCATGTTTGACTTTCAAGCTTCTTGAATCTGTAGGCTTATGTCTTTTGCCAAATTTAGGAAGTTTTCAGCCATTATTTCTTTGAATTCTTTTTCATACCTGCCCTCCTTTCCTTCTTCTGGGACTCCAACGACATGAGTATTAGATGTTTTATCACGGTGTCACAAGCCCCTGAGGCTTTGTCCTTTTTTCTGCAATCTATTTCTTTCTCTTTTTCAGGCTGAGTAATTTCTATTATTCCATCTTCCAGTTTGCTGATTTTTTTCCCCCTATGCCCTCCATTCTGCTGTTGAGCCCATCCACTGAACTTTTCTTTTGGTTATTGTATTTTTCAGTTATAAAATTCCTATTTGGTTCTCCGTTCTATCTTCTATATCTTTACTGAGGCTTTTCAATCTTTTCATTTGTTTCAAGCACGTCTGGAATTGCCCATTGAAGCTTTATTTTATTTTTTCTTAAAACATGGCTACTTTCAGGTCTTTGTCAATTAATTCTAACATTTCTTTCAACCTGGGGTTGGCATCTTTTGATTGTATTTTTTTTTCATTCAGTCTGAGAGTTTTCTGGTTCATGATATGACAAGAGCTGTTTGCTTGAAACCTGGACATGTTTGCATTACATTACGAGACCCTGGATGTTGTCGAAACCTTCTATTTTAATTGGTTTTCTCTGACAAGCTCTGACGGGAGGAGGGTTGATGCCTCATTACAGCCAGGTGGAAGGAGAAGTGCAGATTCCTCACTCAGCCTCTGCTGACACCCTAGGGGGTGGCCTTGTTATTGCTGGGAGGGGGTGAAGTCCTGACTCTCCACTAGACCTCCTCCCATTCCACTTTCAATGAGGAGTGGAAAGATGTCTCATTATTGCCAGGTGGGGATGAAAGCCAGGAATCTCATGTGGTCTCCATTGCTGTAGGAAGGGTGGTGGTTGGCCTCATACTGTCTGGTGGGGATATAAGTCTCAGTTCTCTATTTGTCCTTCTTTGACACTATTCTGACTGGGTTGTTAGGGTGCCTTGTTATGACGTTACAAAAGTGGAAGTCTAGGCTCCCCACTTGACCTTCATTGGCATGGATGGGGATGGGGCTACAGATTTTTTTTTTTTTAATGTGGTGTGTGACTGAAAAAGAGGAGTTATTGCCTAAAAGTTTTCTGTCTTCCTAGGCTGCTCCTTTTGGATTCTTTGGCTAGAGAGAGCAAGCTTTTTCCCCCCACCCTGTATCTCCTGGCATTTTCAGTTTGCTGGTTTCTTTAGCTCCATATGTCTAGGATAAATGAGGCAAAAATAAAAGTCAGGCAACTCATCACCATCTCATTCCTTGTTTCCATGGTCTCTAGTTGATCTGCCTACTTCTGTCCATCTTTCAGATGCTTCTCACATTTGCTTTCGAATATACTATCAAGGACTTTTTGGTTCTACTAGCAGGAGGAATTGGGGAAAAGTATGTTTGTTCCAGCTTCCCAGAAGTTAAAGTCTGTCTCTTTGCACAGAGAATTTTTGATTCATAAAACTTCAATGGAAGGTCCCAACTCAAGTGAATAGGTAAATGATCACTTCTGCCATGAAGCCCTCACTAAATACTGTCCTCTAGCTTCCAGTCATGGGACACTCCAATCACTCCTTGTATTTATGGTTCAGATATTAGCTTCTCTGTTCACTTTGGGGTTTAGCATCATATACTCTTTTATACATGGAAGGCAATTTTCAGGAGCAAGCACAGAACAATTTTCCAATGCTCAGCTCTTTTCTCCTGGGAGACCCATTCCTAGAGAATGTACACTCCCCATCCCTGGAAACATCCCATTAGAGGCTAAAAGTCCTGGATTAGGAAGAAGGAGGCACTACTTCTAAGGCCTTCATAAGATTGTGAAACTGTGAGTTCACTTGCTTTCATTTGGATGATCTCCCAGGGACAGAGGCCATGTGTAATTTCTCATTTGTTTGGCCTGGGTCCTCGTGCTGGGCTTTGCCCACAGAATGCAGTTTGTGTCACTAATGGCATGATGACTGAGTGGCTGAATTTCTGAGTAGTATGCGGTCTAGCAGGCATCTGTTCAAACGAGCCAGACTCAAATACATGGTGGGTGGGTGAGCAGAGTTGGCTGTTACTCAGATTATGCTGTGGACTTGGGGGAAGGATCTTGATGTCAGACTCACTCCTTCCATACCAGCCCTGTATACTACATAATATTTTGGCTCAGCTAGTCCAGCAAAGATGGGCTGACTTAAAACTCACAGCACAGCAAATATCCTTAGAGAATGTGTAAGCATTTACCTCGCCTTGCCATTTCATTCTTGGCTGAGGACAGTTGGTCTCTCTTGGATCAATTACAGCATAAGAGCCAGATACCCAGGGCTCAGATTTTCAGATTTAAAGATTTAGAAGTCCATTAGGTAGTGAAGAGAACCAGGTAGAAAGGGCTGGCTTAGCACTTTTCTTCTCCTGAGATATGCAGAGACATCAGCTAATGAAATAAACCCATTAGGAAAAGAACATGGGGAAATTCCTTTCAAGAGCATGGAGGTCCTCTGGAGGAAAGAGAGCTGTATGACCAGGAGAGGGATTCAAGGATCTGTGGGCGAAAGTGTCTTTTCACAATGGTTTCTTCAAAAGAAACAGAGGACCTACTGTATTCCAGGCACTTTCATATAGGATATAGGTGATCTCAGCTAAGTCTCATGGCAAATGGACAAGTTAGCCATTGCCATGGCAGTTTTAAGATGAGGAAAAAGGCTTCAAGAAGTTAAGAAATTTTTCTGAGGTCACAAAGCTGGCAAGTGGCAGAGCTGTGACTTACACCCTGGTCTGTCTGACTCCAAAGCTCATGCTCGCATCAGACCACTATTCAGGTTCTGCTAGGAGGGGAGGGCCAAAGGGAGAATTTCTTGGAGATTTCCTTTGAAAGGACCAAGCTTAGGAAGATGAAAGGAGAAAATAAGTATGAACTTTTTAGATTTACCCCTATTTACCACTTTTTTTTTGGTTATCATTCCTTATTGTATCTCAGACCCTCTATCTGTGAGCACTGTTCTGAATAAGTATGTCCTTTAGTGAATACATCAGTTAGTGTCCAATCAGGAGAGAGAAACCACACAGTAATTTGAACAGAGAAAGTTTAATATAAAGAATTATTAATTATAATGGGGACTGGAGTGATAAGAGATTGGTTAATGAGTAGCAAAGACCACTTTAAAGAATATAGGAATAGCAGGGGTTCCTGGCTGGCTCAATTGGTTGGGCATCTGACTCTTGATCTGGCTCAGGTCATGATCTCATGTTAGATCAAGCCTAACATTGGGCTCTCCACTAATAGCACAGAGCCTGCTTGGGATTCTCTCTCTCTCTCTCTCTCTCTCTCTGTCTCTCTCTCTCTCTCTCTCTCTCAAAAATAAATCAGAATAAAACTTTAAGAAATAGATACAGAGGGCTTCCAGCCCTCCTAGGGCTGAGGTAGAACACCTAGACCAAGCACCTCCAGAGTTGAGGCCCAGGCCTTGCTAGAGAGTGTGGCTGTGGCTCATTTAATGGTGGAAAAGTTGCTATGGGACTGCACTTATGGAACTTGCTGGAAATCTGTCCTCTAGGTTGTCAGGGAAAGCTGTTTATCAGGAGTTATTTCCAGAGTCCCTCCACTATGACACCAACTGAGGGAGTTTCTGGGGGAAGCTGCTGGTGCTGTCAGTTGCCAGGCCATGGAGGAGCCAGGTGCTGGAGAAGCTGGGATGAGAGGTCATGAACTAGAATGAGGAGGGAAAACTGTCTTGCAACATCCCTCCAGTGCTCTCCATTGACAAAGCCTAACATGATGCCAGCTGGCACAGGAAAAGTATTCATACAGCCCATCTCTACTTTTGCAGAGCAGAGGGCAAATTTGAAGCTGGGAGACAATAAATTGATAACTGGCACAATGAAGGTCTTCTGATGACATTTGTTTCAATTTTTGTCTGAAAACGTCACCCCCTTTCTTGATAGTCATTTTTGCTGGGTGTACAATTTATTTTTTCTCAGCACCCGAAGGTATCATTCCACTGTCTTTTGGCTTTCACCAAGGAGTCACCTGTGGGTTTGATTGGTTTTTGTTTGTCTTTTTCTTTTCTTTTCTTTCTTGCTTATTTTCAAGTTTCTGTCTTTGCCTTTGGGGTGTTGAGATATGCCTAGGAGTGGATTTTGTTTTAATTATTCTCCTTGGAATTTGCTGAATCCTAAGATTAATGTCCTTTAGTTTTGAAAAAGTTTCAGCCATCAGTTCTTCAAACAATGCTTCTCCCCTCACAGTTTACTGTTTCCTCTCCTCTGGCAACACTGGTTAGGTGTAAGTTACACCTTCTTGCTTTATCCTCCTCGTCTCCTAACCTCTCATGTATTATCTATTATATATAAATATATATATTTAACTTCTGTATATTATATATAACCTCTATATATTGTGTGTATGTATATATATGTGTATACACATATGTATATGTATGTATATATATATGTGTGTGTGTGTGTGTGTATATATATATATATATATATATATATATATACACATATATAGCTTCTATGCTGCATTTGGGATTTGCCTTAAAGTTGACAAAAACTCCATAGGTGTATCTAAGAATGTTATACCCATTTGTTGATTTTTTTTATTTCAGTTTATATTTTGTTTATAGATGGTGTATTTGATTCTTTTTCAGATCTGTTTGCTGATGCTTATAGCTCTCCATGCTGTTATTTTAGTCTTTTTATTTATAAACATATCAAGCATCTTTTGTAGTTTGTGTCTGTTAATTCTGATATCTGAAGTTTGTATAAATGTGATGAGGCTTATGTTGTTTCTGTTGGTTTTTACTCATGGTGTCATGTTTCCCTGTGTGTTTTGTTTTGTTTTGTTTATATTTTTGAATATAACTGCATATTCCTTAGAAATTTATTCATAGGAATTATTTGAGGACAGGGTTGAAGATGAATTCCTCCAGAAAGGATTTGTTTCTCATGGACTCCTCCAGGAGCACTATTAAGCAAGGGCCCCTTTACATTTCATTCTCAATTTGAGGTTTTGTGGACAATCCAAGCAATAAAAATTTGAGCTTCACATCCTGATGATGATCTGGTTTGTAGGTGCAATTCTTAGAAAATGTTGTCCTCTTCACCCAGAAGCCAAGGTCTGAGGGAGTCGATTTTCTATCCTGTCCCTGCTGGTGAGTGGTGGCCTGTTATTTGTACTTCACCCTTTAAGGTTGAAGCTCCTTGGGTTCCTACTTTATGCAGGGGGTAGTGTTTCTTCTACTGGACCTCCCACTTTGGAGGGGTCATAGCCTTTGTCTCTTGTTTCCTATAAGCTGCAAGGCAATGAATACTGAAGTTCAAGGTTACGTGGGTTTGCCAAATGCCTTTGAAGGAATATTGGTTTCAGTATTCTCTTAGGTTTCCACCTTTACCTACTTTTGGCTCTGAGAATTTCTAACTTTCTTCCTAACTCATTTATTTCCATACTTTATTTAACATAGTACAAGGGTATGGAAGAACCTCTAACCTGCTGTAGTAAGAAACAGTAGTGTGAGCTAGACTCAATATATAATGCTATATTTAGTCCTCACAATAACGTCGGGACTAGAAACTCAATTTTTTGTTGGCCCTAGAAACTGAGGCTTAAGGAGTTTATGCAGACATCAAGTGACAGAACCGGGCTGGGACCTAAGGCTACGTCTTCTGGCTACACTTCTTCTGTGTTCTCCCCAACACATTACTCTGGTTTTCTGGTTTTCTCTCTTCATTTGATGCAAATTCTAGAACTCTGCAGGATTTGGGCTATTCCTTTAGCCCAGAAATGCATGGAGAATTCTACAGCCATCTTATATTAATTCTCCTCTCCTTTGTTCAAACACAGTCTGGCTTCTTCTGAGGGGACCCTCTTTTATTATGGTAGGAGACCCAGTAAGAACTGTCCAAAGGGATGGAGTGAGGTATCATGGTTGCAGCCCATGTGTCCCTGAAGATCTGTGGAGAGCGAGGGAGAGCAATCTCCTTTGCAGGGTATTTCCTACTCCATATTGTTTGTAGAATGTATGCCTGGCCTTCCCTTTGTCTGACAAGGCCTCTCCTCTCCTCCTTACTTCCTTTCCTCTTTGTCTGCCTCTTCCACCCAGTTCTCCCTGTCTCTTGCCAGGGAATTCAGAATAAACTCCAGGGACTGAGTACTTGTGTCAAACTGACGTTAACAATGGAAACATCATAAGTACGCATTCTGCCTTCTTCCAGACTTGGAAAGAACTGAGGCCAATTAAAAGTGAACTTTTAAGAGAAATGAACATCTTGCATGCCAGGTTTCAGCTGAATGTCACCGCAATTGCCTAAATTATAACTATCAGAAAAAAATGCATTCTAATTATGGAAATGCCATTAGAAGGAGTTCCTTCTGCCTGGAACCAGCTTAAAGAATGACTACCACCCACCCTCTACTTCTACCCTATTGCTCAAAAAAATTTCTACAGTTTACAGGGGAAAAAGGCAGTGTGCTATGGTGAAAATAGAATTTGCACCATATAGAACCTCGGTTTGGCTCCTCATTTCCTCCCCAATTCAAATGTTGAAGCCCTTAACCCCCAATGCCACCATATCAGGGGACAGAGTGGCAATTAAGATGGCATGAGGTCACGGGGAGTGGCGAATCCAATAGGATTGTGGTTTTACAGGAAGAGGACATGTGAGGACATAGCAAAAAGGTGACCGTCTGCAAGGAAAGAAGACAGCTGTCACTAGGAACTGACCCTGCTGAGCCTTGACCTGGGCTTCCCGGTCTCCGGGACTGGGAGAAAAATTTCCCATTGGTTACACCACCTAGCCTATGGTATTTTGTTATTTTGTTATGGCAGCCTGAGATGTCATCGCTTTCCTTTTGCTTTTTTTCTCTCCCCACAATTTGAAAAATTCTGTCAATCCCAGTGGCTAAATAGTTCTCTGTTGGGGCGCCTGGGTGGCGCAGTCGGTTAAGCGTCCGACTTCAGCCAGGTCACGATCTCGCGGTCCGTGAGTTCGAGCCCCGCGTCGGGCTCTGGGCTGATGGCTCGGAGCCTGGAGCCTGTTTCCGATTCTGTGTCTCCCTCTCTCTCTGCCCCTCCCCCGTTCATGCTCTGTCTCTCTCTATCCCAAAAATAAATAAACGTTGAAAAAAAAAATTAAAAAAAAATAAATAAATAAATAGTTCTCTGTTTACAGTGTTTATTTTTATAAAGTTAAATGTGACCCATGGTTTAAAGAGTCATATATTTCTACAAGTCCTTTACAAAAATACTGCAGTCCCCACCCCGCGTCACTCCACCTCCTCCAGTCCCCTCTCCTTTGGTGGTTATGTTAGTATTTACCTCCAGCTCTGAACTGTATACCCACACATGCTACTTCGGTCCTTCAGTGTTAGTCTCATCTGTTGACTCCCGTGTGGTGGTGAAAGTTTAGTTTTGTCAACCCTTATCTCCTTGTGTATACAAACCACATACTTCTACGGTTTCCCCATCCTCCCTTTATATTCGTATGATCACTTCAGTTTGATCAAGATTCCGCATCTATAGGATTATGGCTGCAGACTGTTACTGCTTGTCCTTTCCTGTACAACCTTTTGTTCTCCATGGAATTGATATTTATCTGGCATTAAAATTTTCCCATAGTTTTCTTGTACTCATCAGTAATTTAGCCCCTAAGCCCTTTCCCAAATGTCTAATCTCCTCTCAATATACTCACCAGATAAGTGGTTTATCAACATCTTAAAGAAGTTGTTTGTGAAGCTCCTGACCAACTCTAGGAGGGACTGGTGACTTCTATGCTTGCTGCACAGAGCATACCCCATCATTCTTCACCGGCAGCCTGGGACCCCCTTTGTCCCTCATTGTGTCAGGTTCCCTATTTCCTGACCTCATTATCTTTTCTTAATTTACTTCCTTATTTTGGTATAGTGTATCCTCCAGTAACTTTTTTCTAAAATTTTTATTTTAATGTTTATGTATTTTTTGAGACAGAGTTAGAGTGTGAGTGAGGGAGGGACAGAGAGAGAGGGAGACACAGAATCTGAAGCAGGCTCCAGGCTCTGAGCTGTCAACACAGAGCCCAACCCTGGGCTTGAACTCATGAACTGTGAGATCATGACCTGAACCAAAGTCAGATGCTTAAACAATTGAGCCACCCGGGCTTTCCAACCTCCAGTAACTTTCTGAGAAAGGGTTTATAGGAGATATTCTTATTTTTTAACTTGGCAAATCTCTAAATGTTTTTATTCTTCCTTCACATTTATTTGATATTTTGAATTATACAGTATAGAATTCTGAGTTGAAAATTATTTTCCCTCAGTATTTTGATGGCATTGCTTCATTTTCTTCTTGATTTTTGAATTGTGGTTAAGAAGTTTCATGTCAATCATATTTTGACCCATTAACTATAATCTTTTCTTCCCTCTCTCTGCAAGATTTTAGGGTATTTTGTTTGGCCCTAGGGTTCTGAAATTTTCCTTTTATGCCTTAAAGTGACTATTTTTATCCCTTGTGCTGGATTTTCGATGGGTCCTTTCATTATGGAAACTTATGTCTTTCAGTTCCAGGATATTGTCTTGGAAAAAAAATTTTTTTTTTTAAATTTTTTTAATGTTTATTTTTGCGAGAGAGAGATAGAGTGTGAGTCTGGGAGAGGCAGAGAGAAAAGGAGACACAGAATCTGAAGCAGGCTCCAGGCTCTGAGCTGTCAGTACAGAGCCCAACCTGGGGCTCATGAATGGTGAGATCATGACCTGAGCTGAAGTCGACGCTTAACTGACTTCGACATGCAGGCACCTCCCCACCCACCAACTTTTTTTAATGTTTCCCTTCCCACTGTTTTGTCTTCTTTAAATCTACAATTCCTATTTGTCAGCTACCAGATCTTCTGAGATGATCTGCTAATTTTTTCACCTTCTCTCTCTCATTTTCCATCTCCTTATCTTTTTGCTGTACTTTCTGGGTGATTTACTCAATTGTTATCTTCCAGAACTTGTGTTAAATATTTCACTTCCACTCACAAGTTTCTGTGAACTTCTGAGAGCTCATACTTGTCTGTTTTCTGAATAGTGCTTCATAATAGCATCTGTTTCTAATTTAGTGGATTCAGAATCTTCACATACCTCTCTAGGGTTATTATCAATAGGCACCTGGATATTTTCTTTTTCCTGTATAGTCTCTGTCCCTCACATTAGTTTTTCCCATTTGTTTTAGTCTGTCTCCAGGGTGGGGACATTCCTCACACATTTGTGGATTCTTATCTGTCTGTTTTTATTCATAACTGGGACTTACCAACCCTGGGCGTCAACATAGGGTCGTTGTGCTGGATTATTTAGGTGGATCTAGTGATATCATAGGTTTGAGCCCTCCTTTTAGACTGGTCAGATTTCCTAGAGAATAGTCTTCCAGTTTCCTGCCTAGAGGGTATGAGCCTAACTTAATAGCAATCACTAGAATCCATGTGGAGAAAAAGGCTGGAAGTCTCAACAGCCAGTGTGTAAACACTTTTCTAATCTGTCTGTTTTTTAGTGTGGTGCCTCTGGTATTAAATGGACTTGGTGTCCCTTAACCCAGAGATCCAACAGTAGCCTCTGGCCACATTGGGCTATCGGCACTTAAAACGCGGCTAGTGTAATGGAGGAACTTAATTAAATTCAATTTTTAATTTTAACTTGTTCTTAAAACTGCACATTCTATTTGGTATTGGGAAACTGTTCCGTATTTTGGAAAACTTAGGTATGTGGATCTACTTTCTAAATTGTAGGTTTTATCAAATCTAAACATAGATCAAGTATTTTCAATGAAAATTAACTGTTCAAATTAACGTGTACCAGAGTAGTGGGGAAGACGGCTGAGTAGGAGGATTCTAAGCTCACCTTGTCCCACAGATACAATGAGATAATACTCACATCAGTGTAAATAGCCCAGAAAATGACCCAAAGTCTGGCAGAACAAACTCCACAACTAAAGGTAGAGAGAAGGCCACGCGTGGAAGAGGGTGGGAAGAACAGAGATGTAGTGCGGAGCTAAACTGACCAGAGTGGTCCCTGAGAGGTTGCTGCTGGCATGGAGAGGGGAGAAAAACAGACCTTAGTGCCAGGGAGCCTGCATGGAGATGAATCCCCATAGAATTTGGCTTTGAAAACCAGAGGCGCTGAATTTTAACGCGCAGGACTTAAATCCCGGAACCTTAAAAATCATTAGGTTTGGCTCTGGGAGAGCCTGGAGGGTGAGAGGAAGCTGAGTCCACAGACATAGGATGACATAGTCCTTACAGACATAGCATGACAACCAACCCACAGAGACATGGCCTAGAAGCAGTAGTTTGAAAAATTAGAAGGATACCGGAGGGTTATTTATTCATCTCAGAGTGTGTCCTGGGGTGGGGGGGTAGGGTTTGCCGGGAGACTCCTCCAGGAGCATAGGAGTTGGTAGGTGCCATTTCCCTCCCCCACCCTCAGCATGAACACACGGCCACTTGCAGGAACCAGCTCGGGGCTGACCCTCACAACCTAACTTGCTTACACCAAGATCTGCACCGCAACCCCCCCCCCCCCACTCCCAACCACACTTCCATGGATCCACCCTTCCCAGTCATGCTTGCCTCAATCCCGGTGCTGCAGGTCCCCTCCCTGAGAAGACCACCCACAAACCTTGCAGAGACCATATCTCTCAACCTGCATGCTCTGTGGGGCCTCAACTGGAGGCACTGGCGGGTCACCTCCCCATGAAGACTGGCACGCACCTTGTTACAATTGGTCCACTAACACAACACGGATCAAACACTAACCACAACAAAGAGAGTCTTTGCAGACCAATGGACTGAAGGAAAAAATGGCCAAGATACAACACCAAGGCATACATAACACACATAGGAGACATGCCTGAAGCACCAAGTTCTGGTAAACAGGGCACTGTAGGACCTCTTCTTCACAAGGCCATTACTTTCAAGAGCAGGAGACATAGCTGACCTTCCTAACACATCTAAACACAGAGACAAAAGGAAGAGACAGAAGAATATGTCCCAAATGAAAGAATAGGACAAAACGGGAGAGCCTGGGTGGCTCAGTTGGTTAAGTGTCTGACTTCAGCTTAGGTCATGATCTCACAGTTTGTGAGTTCAAGCCCCGTGTCAGGCTCTGTGCTGACAGCTTGCTCAGAGCCTGGAGGCTGCTCTGGATTCTGTCTTCCTTTCTCTCTGCCCCTTCCCCGCTCACACTCTGTCTCTGTCTCTCTCAAAAATAAATAAATATTAAAAACAAACAAACAGAATAGGACAAAACCACAGCACGAAAATTAAGCAAAACAGATAAGTAATATGCCTGATAGAGAATTTAAAGCAATAATAATAAAGATACTCGCTAGATGTGAGAAAAGAGTGGAGGATGTGAGACCCTTAACAAAGAGATAAAAAAGAACTAATCAGAGATGAAGAACACAATAAATGAAATTAAAAATACACTTGATGGAATAAACAGCAGGCTAGAGAATGCAGAAGAATGACTTAGCAACCAGGAGGACAGAGTATTGGAAAGTAATCAAATGGGAACAGGTGAGAGAAAAAGAAATTATGCAAGACAAGAATAGACTTAAGGAACTCAACGACTCCATCAAGCATAATAACGTTCACATAGGAGTCCCAGAAAAAGAGAAAAGGGGGCAATTTATTTGAAGAAATCACATTTGAAAATTTCCTGACTCTGGAGAAGGAAACATATCCAGATTCAGGAGGCACAGAGATGGCCCAACAAAATCAACCCAAGAAGGTCCACAGCAAGACACAAAGTAATTAAGTGGCAAAAAATCATGACAAAAAGAGAATTTTAAAAGCAGAAAGAGAAAAGAAGATCATTGCATACAAATGGGACTTATGGAAGCCCCATAAAGCTATCAGTGGATTTCTCAGCAGAAACTTTGCAGGCCACAAGGGAGTGGCAAGATATATTCACAGTGCTGAAAAGGGAAAATCTGCAGTTAAGAATACTCTATCCAGAGGCACCTGGGTGGCTCAGTCGGTTGAGCATCTGACTCTTGATTTCAGCTCAGGTCCTGATTCCAGGGTTGTGAGAGGAGCCCTGTGTTGGGCTCTGAGCTGAGCATAGAGACTTCTTGAGATTCTCTCTTTCTCTTTCTCTTTCTCTTTCTCTTTCTCTCTCTCTCTCTCTCTCTCTCCCCCTGCTCCTCTCCCCCACTCATGTGCTCGCTCACTCTCTCACTCTCTCAAATAAAAAAAATTAAAAAAGAATAAAAAAAGAATACTCTAACCAGTAAGGCTATCATTCAGAATAGAGGGAGAGCTAAAGAGTTTCCCAGACAAACAAAAGCTAAAGGAGTTCATGACCACTAAAGCAATCATACAAGAAATGTTAAAGGGGACTCTGAGTGGAAAGCAAAGACCATAAGTAAGAGTAAGAAAAGTAGGAAGCACGAAAGCAGTAAAAGGAAGTGTATCTGTTAAAGTCAGTCGAAGTACTCACAAAACAAAAGGATGTAAAGATGACACTATATATCTAAAATGTGAGGTTGGGGGAAAGGAGCAAAGAATGGGTTCAACTTAAGTGACCATCAACTTAATATAGACAGCTATACGCAGAAGATGTTATATACAAACCTAATGGTAACCACAAATCCAAAATCGGTAATAGATACACAAAGAATAAAGAAAACGGAGTCCAAGTATGTCAGTAAAGAAAGCCAGCAAACCATGAGAGAAGAGAACAAGAGAAAAACAATCAGAGAAGAGCTACAAAACAACCACCAAACAAATAACAAAACGGCAATAAATACATACCTATCAATAATTACTTTGAATGCAAATGGACTAGACACTCTAGTCAAAAAACATAGGGTGACAAGATGGATTAAAAAAACAAGACCCATCTATATGCTACCTACAAGAGACTCATTTCATACCTACCGACACATGCAGATAGAAAATGAGGGGATAGAGAAACATTTATCATGCAAATGATTGCCAAAAGAAAGCTGAGGTAGCAATACTTCTATCAGAAAAAAAAGACTTTAAAACAAAGACTGTAACAAGAGACAAAGAAAGACATCATATAATAATAAAAGGGACAATCCAACCAGAAGATATAACAATTACAAAAATTTATGCAGCCAACATGGGAGCTCCCAAACACATAGAATAGTTAATAACAAACATAAAGGAACTAACTGATGGTAAACAATAATATTGGGAACTTTAACATTCCACTTAAATCAACGGACAGATCATCCAAACACAAAATCAGCAAGGAAACAGTGGCTTTGAATGACACACTGGACCACCTGGATTTAACAGATATTTTCAGAACATTCCATCCTAAAACAGCAGAATACACATTCTTTTCAAATGCAGATGGAACATTCTCCAGAATAGATCACATATTAGGCCACAAAACTAAACCTTGACAAATTCAAAAAGATCGAAGTCACACCATGCATCTGTTCTGACCACCACACTATGAAACTAGAAATCAACCATAAGAAAAAAATCTAGAAAAAAACACAAATACATGGAGGTTAAATAACACAGTACGAAATAATGAATGGGTTAACTAAGAAATAAAAGGAGAAATCAAAAATTACATGGAGACAAATGAAAATGAAACACAACAGTCTGAAATCTTTGGGATGCAGCAAAAGCAATTCTAAGAGGGAGGTTTACAGCAATAGAGGACTACCTCAAGAATCAAGAAAAATCTCAAATAAACTACCTAACCTTACACCTAAAGGAGACAGAAAAAGAACAAACAAAACCCAAACCCACCAAAAGGAAGGAAATAATAAAGATTAAGCCAAAATATATGATATAGAGACTAAAAAGGAACAGATCAGTGAAACCAGGAGTTGGTATTTGAAAAGATCAACAAAATCAATTAACTTTTAGCTAGACTTATCAAAAAAAGAGAAAGATGACACAAATAGATAAAATCACAAATGAAAGAGGAGAAATAACTGATACCACAGAAATACAAAGGACTGTAAGAAAATCTATATGCCAACAAACTGGACAAACTATAAGAAATGTATAAACTCCTAGAAACATATAACCTACCAAAACTGAAGCAGGAAGAAATAGAAAATTTGAGCAGACCAATTGACAGCAGTGAAATTGAATCAGTAATCAAAACTTCCCCAATAAACAAAAGTCCAGGACCAGAAAGCTTCACAGATAAATTCTACCAAACATTTAAATAAGAGTTCATACCTACTCTCAAACTTTTCCAAAAAGTAGAAGAGGAAGGAAAACTTCCAAATTCATTCTATGAGGCCAGCATTACCCTGATACCAAAACCAGATAAAGAAAACACCACGAAAGAAGAGAACTACATCGCCAAATCTCTGATGAACATAGATACAAAAATCTTCAACAAAATATGAGCAAGCCAAACCCAACAATACATTAAAAATATCATTCACCAAGATCAAGAGGGATTTATTTCTGGGATGCAAAGGTAGTTCAATATTCATAAATCAATCAATGTGATACATCACGTCAATAAGAGAAAGGATAAAAACCATACGATCAATTCAATAGAAGCTGAAAAAATATTGGACAAAGTACATCATCCATTCATGATAAAAACTCTCAACAAGGTAGGTTTAGAGGGAACATAGCTCAGTGTAATAAAGCCCATATGTGAAAAACCCATAGCAAACATCATACTAAATGAGGAAAAACTGAGAGTTTTTCCCCTAAGATCAGGAACAAGACAAGGATGTTCACTTTCACCACTTTTATTCAACATAGTAATGGAAGTCCTAGATACAGTAATCAGACAACAAAAATAAATAAAAGTTGGTAAGGAAGAAGTGAAACTTTCACTTTTGCAGATGACCTGATACCATACCCAGAAAAACTTAAAGACTCCACCAAAAACTACTAGAAGTGATAAATGAATTTAGTAAAGTTGCAGGATATAAAATCCATGTACAGAAATCCATTGCATTTCTATCCACTAATAATGAAGCAGCAGAAAGAGAAATAAAGAAAACAAGCCCATTTACAACTGCACCAAAAATAATAAGATACCTAGTAATAGACTTAACCAAAGACCTATACTCTGAAAACAATAAAACATTGATGAAAGAAACCGAAGACAACTCAATGAAATGGAAAGACATTCCATGCTCATGGATTTGTAGAACAAATATTGTTAAAATGTTTATACTACCCAAAGCAATCTACAGATTTAATGCAATCCCTATCAAAATACCAACAGCATTTTTCACAGAGCCAGAACAAACAATCCTGAAGTTTGTATGGAACCACAAAAGACCCTGAATAGCCAAAGCAATCTTGAAAAAGAAAAGCAAAGCTGGAGGCCTCACAATTCTGACTTTAAGTTATATTATAAGGCTGTAGTAATCAAAACGGTATGGTATTAGCACAAAAATAGACACACAGATCAGTGGAACAAATAAATCCAAAATTATATGGTCAATTAATCTTCAACAAAGGAGGCCAAGAATATGCAATGGGAAAAAGACAGTCTCTTCAACAGAAGGTGTTGGGAAAACTGGATAGCAACATGCAAAAGAATGAAAGTGCACACAAAAAATAAACTATGGATTAAGGACCTAAATTTGAGACCTGGAATCATAGAAAACCCTACAAGAAAACAGGCAGTGATTTCTCTGACATCGGCTGTAGCAACATTTTTCTAGATGTCTCCTGAGGCAAGGGAAACAAAAGCAAAAATAAACTATTGGGACTACATCAAAATAAGAGCTTCTGCACAGCAAAGGAAACAACCAACAAAACTTAAAGACAAACTACTGAATGGGAGAAGATATTTACAAATGACATATCTGATAAAAGGTTATATTCAAAATATGTAAAGAACTTATAAAACTCCACACCCAAAAAACAAATAATTCAATTAAATAACAGCCAGAAGACATGAACACACATTTCTCCAAGGAAGGCATACAGATGGCCAACAGACACATGAAAAGATGCTCAACATCACTCATTGTCAGGGAAATGCAAATCAAAACTTCACTGAGATATCACCTGTCAGAATGGCTACAATAAAAAACTCAAGAAACAACAAGTGTTGGTGAGGATGTGGAGAAAAAGGAACCCTTGTGCACCGTTGGTGGGAATGGGAGCTGGTGCAGCCACTCTAGAAAACAGTATGGAGATTCCTCAAAAAATTAACAATAGAACTACCCTATGATCCAGTAATTACACTAGTGAGTATTTACCTTAAGAATAAGAAAACACTAATTTGAAGGGATATATGTACCCCTATGTTTATTGCAGCATTATTTATAATAGCCAAGTAATGGAAGCAGCCCAGGTATCCACTGATAGATGAATAAAGATCTATATTTTCAGTAGAATAAAATTCAGCCATAAAAAGAATGAAATCTTGCCATTTGCATCAATGTGGATGGATCTAGAGGGTATAATGCTAAGAGAAATGAGAAATAACAAATACCATATGATTTCACTCACATGTGGAATTTAAGAAACAGAATAAAAAAGGGGGGAAAAGGAGACAAACCAAAAACACAGACTCTTAACTACAGAGAACAGAGGTTTACCAGAGGGGAGCTGGGGGTGCGTATGGGGGAAATAGTTGCTGGGGATTAAGAGTAGACTTATCACGGTGAGCACAGAGTAACATATGGAAGCGCTGAATCACTACATTGTGCACCTGAAACTAATATAACCCTGTATGTTAACTACAGTGGAATTAAAATGAAAAAACAAACTGATGTCTATTCTTCAAGTGTCAAGTACACACTGTACTTTGAAAATTAAGAATGTAAAAGATCTCATCAATAATTTTCTTATAATGATAATATTTTGGAAATATTGGGTTAAATAAAACACATTATTAAAGTTAATTTGAGGGTCACCTGAGTGGCTCAGTAGGTTCAGTGTCTGACTTCGGCTCAGGTCATGATCTCGCAGCTCATGAGTTGGAGCCCGGCATTGGGCTCTGTGCTGACAGCTCAGAACCTGGAGCCTTCTTCGGATTCTGTATCTCCCTCTCTCTCTCTCTCTCTCTTTCTGCCCCTCCCCACGCATGCTCTCTCTCTCTCTCTCTCTCTGTTTCAAAAACAAATAAACGTTAAAAATTTTTTTAAAGTGAAGTTAATTTGACCTGTTTCTTTTTCCTTTTTTTTTTTTTTTTAAATGAGGATACTAGAAAATGTAAAATTATGTACGTGGTTCACACTGTGTTTTTATGGGTAGTGCTGTCTGAGAGGCTAGGGATGATGCTTCAGGGGGCATGCGGGTTGTCATTCGGCTTGGGACTGAGTCTCCCTGCTCTGTAAAGGTACATGCAGTGAGTCTTCACATCTGAGCCCCTGGCAGAGGTCCCAGTGCCTCTGCCTATGGGGCTTCTGGGTGCAGATCAGATGTGGTCTGGCTTTGCTCGTTGCCTGGGTGGAATCCAGTTTCATTGGATTTGCTCATCAATTACGGACTAGTTATCTGCTTTCAGATTTCTAAAAGTTTATTGCTATTGACTTTTTATCTATTCCCTTTGCCTTGAGGATTTATGCTTAAGAAATAATTTACTGTTGTTTCAGTGGGGTTTCAGAAGGGAACAGAGATAAAAATGCGTGTATCCAATCCACCATCTTAAACGGGAAATCCTAAGTATTTTTTGATTCTCTTTCTTAATCCATCCTACTTTGTGTCCTCACTTCTTAGGAGGAAGATCCATCAAATATCTATTGGCTGACCCGACTTCTAGCCTCTCCCCATGCAAAGCTCTTTTTCAGGTTCCAACACACAAAAATACTCAAGTTCCTCAGCATGACAAAGAAGATTCCCCTAGAGCTGACCCTTTAGTACCTCCCTGCCGTATCGCTGCTACTTTCCACTCCAAATCTCACTGTCCATCAGCTCCCACATACAACATATTCTTCAATGCCTCTGCTTCGCCCATTCTATTCCCTCTTCTCCTCCTCCATTTGGCCAACTACTCTATTCCTGATAACACAGCTCACCAAACCTTCCCCAAACCTTGCCTTTGGTGGTCATGGGTGAGGGGATGGGGGCCAGACTGGGTGTCCTGTCTATTATAACAACAACACTAATGGCCAGCCCACACAGCACGAAGCAGGCACTCTTCCGGACCCTTTACATACCTGAGCCCACTAATACTTTGCAGTATGGCCTCATTTTCTATATGAGGAAAAGGAGGCACAAAGGTTCAGTGACTTTCCCAACTGACTCAGAGTTAGAAATTGAACACCAGAGTGGCTGCCTGTGTGTGTCACAAGTGCCCTGTGCTTTCATCACAGCGGTAGCAGCTGACATACGGGTCTGTCACCCCCACCACACTAGGAACTGCCTGAGGCCAGGGACCAGGTCATTTTATATCGCTGTATCAGAAATGTCTGGCACAGCGCCTGGCATCCAGTAGGTGCCTAATAAGGGCCTGGCATCCAGTAGGTGCTTAAAATATATCTGTTGAACAGACCTGCCATCCTCTTGTCATCTTCTATGGCCTCTCCCCATTTCCCTTGTGTGCATGCCACAGTCCTTGGTCGAGGTTTTCTGGCTTAGTCCCTTTTCATGCTGCTTATTTGGAAAACCATGATTATCAGTCCCTGTCAGTGTTGGAAGAGAAGGACCCATCAGAAGACATCTTCAGCAGCTTCCCAGGCATTTGCTTAAACACATTTTGTGTGCTTTTAGAATGGCAGTCACATTACTATCATTATTTTATTTATTTTTTTAAAAATAAATCCACTGGTTTAAATCATTGCAGAGGTTTAAATGATGCGGAAAATTCTAACGATGTTCCTTTGATGAAAAGATTTTATTTTTTCTTATACTTAGCATAATCTCCCTTTGAATTATTCCAGAAAATCTTAAAACCATAGTTTTATTTTTTCTCACTGTAATTTCTTTTGGGATGCCATGCCAGTGAACCGTGAGAAGGAAGGAGCTCTTTGCGTGCGTAACAGAGATGGCTCCACAAGGGGCAGCCCGAGTGCAGAAAGTGCCGGAAGCCTGTGGGCTGGGAAGCGGTGGGGGGAGGGGGGGGCAGAAGAGTCCCACTAGCCAGGGCACGAGGCCAAGCCAGGTGAAAGTTGTCCTGGCCGGGAGAGTGGTTCCAGGGAGGCCAGATGTTGGCACCAGGAGGCCGTCTGGGTGGGCAGGTTCATCTGGGAGTGGTCTTAGCCTTAAGTAATGATGGTGGAATCAGAGTAGAGTGGTTCCAGAGTTCTCCTATTGGAAAGCTTTAAGGGGTGACAATTTGGCTGAAATAGGACTGAAAGTGCTTTCGCATAGCAATATATGCAGAACTAAGAAGAGTTCAATCGTCCATATGAAGGTATGGGGCACTGATGGACTTCCACTCTGATCACCCCATCTAAATAGCACCCTCTATTACTCCCATCCCATGAGCTACGGCTGTTTTCTTCTTAGCCCTTTGAATAAGTTACAGAAGAGATAAAGCCTCCCACTACTCCTTCCACGACAGCATACTGGCCAGTGCCACCAGGCAGATGGCACTCCTGGAGGGGCAGGAAATGGACTAGTGCTTGCAACCACGAGCTCTCGGGTCAGACAGGCCTCAGTTCAAGTCCTGATCCCGCCGCATATTAGCTGTGACATATTTGTGTGACACTGAGGATTCTACTCTTGGCTTTTCAGTTTTCTCATCCATGCACTGTGGCCAACACCAACCTCTTAGGGTTGTTGGAAGGATTAAATGAGATTCTAGGGGTTGTTAGAAGGATTAAATGAGATTCTAGTTAAGCAACTGACTTTGGCTCAGGTCATGATCTCACGGTTCGTGAGTTTGAGTCCCCTGTCAGGTGAACATGAGCCCTGCACTGGGTGAGCATAAGCCCCACTTCTTTCTCTCCCTCTCTCTCTCCTTCTGCTCCTTGTGGGATTCCCTCTCTCTCCCCCTCTCTCTTACTGCCCTCACTCACTTGTGCCCGGTCTCTCTCTCAAAAATAAAATAATAAAATACAATAAAATAAAATAAAATAAAAACAAAATAAAATAAAAGCAAAATAAATAAAATAAAATAAAATAAATGAGATTCTAATGCATGCAAAGCATTTAGCAGGGTGCCTGGCATATGGTAAATATTGATATGATACCAGATGCTATTACTAGTACTATTAGTGTCTTTTTATTATTACCCACATGAAACGTCCATTCTCAGAGTTCAGGTAGTACCAGGGGGCCACGGGGAGCCTCAGGGACCAGAATCACTCCTGAGGTTGAGTGGCTGCAGGAACTTGGCAGGTGTTGAGGCTCAGGGTTGGCCTCAGGCCTGGGGGAAGACTGGCATACCTTGCAGGGAACAGGGCAGACTCCAGGGTGAGGGTTGGGAGACGCCCCTCGGGGACAATGGATGCAGGGGGCTGTGAACTGGGCTTGGAGAGCTCCTCCTCACGGCTCATCTGTCATATACACCTGAGGGCTGGGGCAAGACAGCTTACCTCCAGGCTGAGGATGGTGTAGCTACAGTTACTGATATCTGCTCTGGTAGGATGGGATGGGGCCGGGGCTTGTAGTTTGGCTGCACCCAGCAGGGCGGCGGCGGTGGGAAACAGGCTGAGACCCTAGGAGCCCCTCCTTGGTACTGCAGACTCTGGCTGTTGAGCTGCCCCTCACCCCTGCCCCGTCTGCTCTTCCAGGTGACGGTGGCCTCCAGGTACGTGTTGGGGGAGGGGCAGTGTGATCAGGATGTGTGGGGGGTTGGGCAGTGATCAGGTAGAGCTCAGCAACATCACTTCAGACACGCAGGCTGACATGGAGTCTGTGACCTCTGGGAAGCGGTGCACTATCAGAAGGAGAGCGACAGCTCAGGAAAGCCCCCCAAAGTGGCCACAAGGGCCAAGGTAGCAGGGCCCTGTGCAGGGGGGAGAGAGTAGGCCAGGCCTGCCCCTGAGTCTGATCCTCTGCCAGGCCGTCCCTCTAGGGGATGAGGCATCAGGCCTTCTGTCACCCTACCGTGACTCTATGCTCCCTGAGCCACCTGCTGGCAATTTGGCTGTTTCCAGGGACACAGAGTCAAATCAGGCCCACACCCAGGCCACTCAACTCTCGCTGCAAATTAACACAATGACCACCGGCTTAGAGCGTTAGTCTGAATCGGCCTGAGTCTTTTTTGCTCTGGGACTGACAAAAATTCTGTTTCTAGGCCTATGATGAGGCTGAGGACCAGTCCCTGGACTGAGAGGTTTGCCAAAGTGGTAAGTGCTGTCTTGGGAGGCTGTTGGGGAACTACCGGCATGCTTGGCCCAGCGAAGCCCATCCTCACCCAGGCCTTTCCCTCAGACGGCTGCCTGTTTGTGCATGTCTGTATGCGGGCGAATGTGAGTGTGTGTACCCCCCCCCCCGCCCTGCGCTGACGCCTTCAGGAGGTAGTGAAGGGCCAGTGCAGGATGGGCCACTGGAGCCTGTATTACTCCCTTTCCCCACACACCTCTCCCAACCCCCAGGGAATCACTATTTGTTAAAAGCCACATATGAGGTGTTAGCCTGGGAGTTAAAACTCTGAAAGTTAAGACGAACTATAATTCCCCATCTTTCTTATAACATCCTGGGTATTAGCTCGGGCAATGAAGTCAAAGAACCAAATGCTCCATTCCCTAGCTCCGTGCTTTAGGACTAGCCTACCCGACCAGCATGCCTCAGTGTCCAGATCAGGATCGTCATGCTGCCTTCACTCAGGTGACATGAGAACTAAATGAGATGATGTACGTGCGACCGTCTAGTATAGAACCACAACCAGGTACCCAGAAAGAGCAAGATAAATGGTAGCCTATATTGTTGGCTAAATTCTGAATGCGCTCCCTGCATGGATGTAGAAAAAGTTTAGCAGATCTTTTGTATTATTCTCCTGGCAGGACTTTAGGCTGGTAGCCCTGAAAAGATGCATGAAGGTGAATGCAGGCCTTGATTCTAAGATGTTGTCATTTGTAAGGTGCACCTTGTGTTTAGAATAGCTGTGTGTGTGTGTGTGTGTGTGTGTGTGTGTGTGTGTGACAGAGAGAGAGAAATAATATATTGAATGTGAATATCTATTATAAGACATGTTCTGATTTCAGAAACATTAAGATACAGAAAATTGTGCATCTTAAATTAAGAAAATGCAATACTCCTCTTAATACCTTATCATGATTGAGGGCTTGCTATACAACAGGCACTGTGCTAAATTCTTTGCAGAAGTTACATCATCAAATCGTCATAGTGTCCCTACCTGAGTGGCACCATTAGGATCCTCCCTTGACCAAAACAACAACAACAACAACAACAATAACAACAACAACAACAACAAACAAATGAAGGCCAGAAAGTTTAAGTCACTTTTCCTAGACCATACAGCTGGCAAGTGCTAGAAGCAGAACTTATAACCACTGGCTGATGCCAACGTATTTGTTCTTAATCCTTCTGTGTTGTTGCCTTCCAGTTTAGGACACCAGCGTCAGTGCTGAAATGGACATCCTTAGTCATATCCATTTCTCATGTTAGGGCACATATGGTTCCATTAATACATACATCACTTTTTATAAATTCTGGTTTAAATACAATATACTTTCTGGAAAGAACTTATTAACAATTCACACTTGAACGTGAATTCAAGTCTCTGAGTCTTATGATCTTACAGTGACGGGAGACCTTAAAATGCATCTAGCGTTGCTTCCCACCGAAGTCAGAATCCTCTGAACAGTGACTCTACCATGGCCACCTGACTGTCCTTTAACACCTCCCATGGCAGGGAGCTCACCATCTACTACTTCTCTATACTCACCGAGCACTAATTGCTAGATTATGTTGACCTGAAATCTGCCTCTCTGTAGCTCACCATCAGCAATCTTCACTCTTCTCTCTGGAGCGAGTATAAAATAAAGCTGCTTCCTCCATCCTGTGACAGCATTTCAGATATGCATGAACTCTCATATCCCTTCGCTTTTCTGTGCGGAATGCCCCGTTTTCTTGACATATTCCAATAGGACTAGGTTTGGTCTCTCTCACATCTCGGCCACCTGAGTGTCTGTACGTGCTCCAATTTAAAAAATATAGCACTGAACATATGTCACCAGGTAGGGTCCTTCTGCTGGGGCATTTGAAACTCAACCCTGACTTCTCCCTGCTGGAGTAGGGTTTGTAAAGAAATTTTAGAGACTGACTTCTAGTTGGGAGAGGTATTTATGAACCAAGTGCCATGTATGCATAACCACCCCATGACTCATTTTGTAGGAATTTTTAACCCGATGGGGACAATCTACGTGTCACTCTGGTCCTCCTTGTTAGACCAAGTTTATCCAGGGTGGGCAACACGTCCAATCATCCCTGGGTTCCTCCTACATGCCTACTGCATCCATCTGCCCCCCTTTGCTGCCAATAAATGCAGTTGACTGATGGACTCACTGGGGCCTAAGAAGTCATTTTCCGCTCTGTTGCATTTCAGAGTCCAGCTGTGTCCGCTGGAACCGGCTCTCCAGCTCATCCATTTCCTCCGTGAACATGGACTTAGACCCCATAGCTTGCTCATGCATCACAATAGAGTGAATTTCACTTTGGAGCATCACTCTCTTTTACCCCCCAACTGACAGGGAATCCAGAATCCTACATGGAATTGTACATCCCAATCTGCAAAGAGCCCTGGGCACCAGCCCTCCCTGTCCTCCACGTCCCCCTTCTTGTATTTATCTGCTGAAGCGCCTGGTAATGAAAATCTCCCAGGCATAGGCATATTCCTAGGCTGAAGTGTGTGCAGAAGGGGGCAATGTATCAAACAGATGGTTCCAACTACATCTTCATCAAGCCTCTTGCCACTGCTGTAGCTCCTGGCCCGTCCCTCTTCCCCCTCCTCCTCCCTGATGTTGCCTATAAATCAAGCATCTCTTTTTAAAATTGTAATCACCCAAATAAGGCGGTGATTTATAAGGAATTCTG
Organism: Herpailurus yagouaroundi; assembly: GCF_014898765.1. Taxonomy (NCBI): domain Eukaryota; kingdom Metazoa; phylum Chordata; class Mammalia; order Carnivora; family Felidae; genus Herpailurus; species Herpailurus yagouaroundi. The sequence continues at coordinate 3,629,197 of NW_024412449.1, read as the reverse complement.
AAATACCAAATAATCAGACAAACACTTCAATTTAATGGCAGCAATAAGTCAAGTGCCTCCACGCTCATCTCGGGAGGAAGAAGCACATAGGTCCTGGTTGTTTCGAAATGACAAATGCTCTTTTGTGAGTTGTAACAAATCAATTATCCACATGTTGAAAACTGAGCAACTTCGTTTTAAGATATACTTTTATGGGTACATTAAAAGAAAGATGTCTTAGGGAAGGAGGGTACCAGAGCCCTTTAGTTATTTTTCTGGCAACAGAAAATTGGGGAGATAATAGCTCCAAGGAGAAAGCTGTCTGAAGTGACATCAATCAGAGATGCAGGCGCCCCGTGCCTACGGAAGGTGCACACAGAATGCGCAGGGTCTGGTTTCCAGCCAATCTAAGCAGGTAACAAGGAACCTGCTTCCACCTGCAGTGACATTTTCAATCGAACTAGCTGGCTCCCCAAAGAGCCCTGTGGGGGCATTCAATCCTCAAGCTCTCCTTGGGCACATTTGTCTGATTTGTATTTCTCATTTCAAGGACAGTTTCTTCTCTTTCCGTTAAGAAAGAAGTCACGCCTCAGCAGCTGGCCCTGAGATTGGAAGCTGTGTTATCTCATTCTGTATGGCCCCATCTGTTGGGGCCGCCCAGAAAGGCTCGCGCCCTTTCCCGCGTTCTATTTTCCTCTCCTCCCACCTAGCATTCGTTTGCCACACAATGAAATACAAGAGCATCTGCTGTAACCTCTCCTGTCAAAGCAGGCGGGCTCAAAGCCATCCCCGGCCTTCTCCCAGCTGGCAGGTTTATCAGTTTCAAAGGCCTTGAGAAGGTCATGCCATCACAGTTTCAAATGTCACGGTTGTCCCAGGGCATCGGGCTTTAGTCACGTCTGGTACAGTGGGTGCTGTTGTGGGAGACACTCTGCAAAGGAGATGTTGACAAACTGGAACCTGTCCTGGGGGTGGGTGAGCAGAGGATAACTGGTTTGGCCACTGGCCCAGGAAGAATGGATGCTTTGAGTTGGGAAGACTCATTGTGTGCAGGTCCATACATGACTAAGTCCGGAAGTCCGTTGCTGAGCGTGTTTATACACAGGGGCATTCTGTGGTAGGTAGCAGGTGACCAGGGTGGGCCCTTCAGGCTTTGCATCTCAGGCTGCATGACCCTATCCCTCTAAGTGGTGCCTTTGCTGGCAGGCGGCCTGCAATGTAGCAGCTGTTTTGGTATCAGACGTCCTGTGCCCCTGTGCAGGCCTGCTCTCTGCCACTTCCGCCCTAACCTAGCCCCTCTGCTTGGCTTCTCTTAGCAGACTGCCCTTCCACCTTCTTCCCTTCTTCCTTAAATCCTTCTTTGTCTCGACAACTTTCTTTCCTTTGTATTCCATCCCCACCCTTTTCCCAATTCTCAGCCTGCCTGGTTTGCGTGCTTTGTGGAAAACTGTATTACGATCCATTCATGGTTCACTCATTCAGCAATTATCTTGAATGCTTTCTATGTGTTAAATAAACACATATATGTGATGGGCTATTTTATGCCAAGTTGACTGGGCCAAGGGTTGTCCAGATAGCTGGTAAAACATTATTTCTGGGTGTGTCTGTGAGGGAGTTTCTGGAAGAGATCAACGTTTGAATCAATAGACTGAGTAAAGAAGATAGCTCTCACCAGTGGGGGTGGGTATCATCCAATCTGCTGGGGGCCTGAACAGAATAAGAAGGCGGAAGAAGGATGAATTTGCTCTTTGCTGGAGCTGGGACGTCAATCTTTCCTGCCCTTGAACATCATTACTCCTGGTTCTCGGGCCTTCAGACTTGGACAAGTAAACCACTGCTCTCACCTGTCCACCCCCCATTCCTGGGGCTTTGCACTTGGACTGAATTATACCACCAGCTTTCCTGATTCTCTAGTTTGCAGAGAGCAGAGCATGGGACTTCCCAACCTCCATAATCCTGTGAACCAATTCCTATAATCAATCAATCACTCAATCTCTCTCTCTCTTTCTCTTACATATACATATATACATATATGCATGTATATATGTATTTGTACACACATGCATATATGTATGTATATGTACGTACATGATCTGGAGGACCCTGGCTAATACAACATATAAATAGTTCCCCTTTGTGAAGGCAAAAGCAAGTGTTATTAGAGAAAACCATGAGGAAGACCTGCCTTAGATTGCACAGGTGGGGAACACTTCTCTGAAGAAGGGATGTTTGGATTCAGACCTGAAAAATGAGGAGTCATCCAGATTAAGAGCGGGGGCCAGAGTGATCCAGTAAGGGAATAGAATGTACAAAGGCAGAAAATAACTTGGAGTGTTCCAGAAGCTGAAAGAAGAAACATTCGGTTTGTATTATTAATATTATTATTATAATCAGGGCACCTGGGTGGTTAAGCATCCAACTTCGGCTCAGGTCATGATCTCACAGTTCATGGGTTCAAGCCCTGCATCAGGCTCTGGGCTGACAGCTTGGAGCCTGGAGCCTGCTTCGGATTCTGTGTCTCCGTCTCTCTCTGCCCCTCCCCTGCTCACACTTTCTCTCTTAAAAATAAATAAACGTTAAAAAAATTTTTAATGAAAAAATATTATTATGATGTGTCACAGCATGAATGCACACCAGGACCCTTCCCACCTTGGGGTCTTTAAGCTGCTATTTTCTCTGCCTGGGAAGTTCTTGCTCAGAGGATCACATGCCTGGTTCCTCCCCATTGTTCTTATCTCTGCTTAGTTGTCCCCTCCTCCAAGAGACCTTCTCTCACCACACATTCACACCCATTCTCCCTTATCCAACCTCGTGTGTGTGTGTGTGTGTGTGTGTGTGTGTGTGTGTGAGTGTGTGCACTGAATAAAACTCTATTATTTATTTGATTACTTCCTGATAGATGATCTTCTTCCATTAGAATGGAAACTCCACAAATGCAAATCCTATACTAATAAGCTGTCATATTCTTAGCACCAGGCAAACAACAGGCACTTAATAAATGTTTTGTGAATTAATGGATGATGAATGATAGGCTTGAGAAACAGAACATTTGTAAAGAAATGTGATTCCATTATAATCAAGCACCACAGAACAAATGCTGAAAGCAAGAGGGAGGATGTGTCAGGGACCCACGCCAGGACATTATTAAAGAGGTAGGAAGATGTGTAATGAACGTATTTATTATGTGAGCGTAAAGGCCAGTACTTAAGCTCCTTGCTCTTCAGTCGGCTAACACTTCTGCTGTTTGCATTATGAATTTGCTTAGCAACTCCTTTATGATAAATAAATACAGACACATTTCTGTAACAGGCATTCTTAATAATTAAGCTGCTGCCAAGCCCCCAGTGAGTGCAATGCTTGTCGCTGGTTACAACAAATGCTCTGCAGTGAAAGCCTCTGACCTACAAATGTGGGCACCCTTTCCGCGGCTGTGCCCTTCCAAGGGATCATGTCTGGTTGTTTCATGTTTGCACAGCCATGAGGGGATGAAAAGGCAAGCCGACCTGCACTTAGGTTATTCACAGCTCTTTCTTGAGCCTTTAAGTAGCAGTCACTCGCGAATTCCTTTTCGCTTTTTCCACCATGATATTCCGGTGGCTGTTTATACAACACAGTCCCATTGTCAAATCCTAACACAGAACAGAACAACAACAAAAAGATCCAAGTACTTGGAGAATAAAACAGGTTGGAAGGCAGAATGGCTTGCTGGGTGAACGCTTAGATGTCGGGACTGAGGGAGAAACAGGAATCAGGATGATTCTTGATTTGCAGCATAGGTAAATCTGGTGGATGTTTGTATCAGATACAATCAGAAAAGCAGAACCACTAGGAGACTGATCTCTTTCTATCAGTTGATCTATCATCTACCTACCGACACATATGCATAGAGATATAGGCATGCGTACAGATTTATTATAGGGGTTTGACACACAAGGTGGGAGCTGGGTCAACAGTTGTGTCCAGGAGTTACTTACTTTGGTGTCTGTAGGGCAAGCGGTCAGGAAAGGAAGATAGACGTGACATGGGAATGCAAGACAAAAGGAAATCTGCAGGCATGAGCTGGAACCCACAAGACTGGCTAGAACCTGTATCGCTCTGTCGCCGTCTTTAAGTGTTCATTGCAGGAGAAGCTGATTTCCTTCATCACAGAGCTCACACGCACCTGGCCCAGCAGTGTGCGATGAAGGGAGCGTTCCAGCGGGAGCTGGAGGAGCTGTCTGCCTGGCTTTTGCTCACACGGGTGAGGAGGGCTAGTGGATAAGCGGTAACAGCACCTGCTACCCTGCAGCAGCTGAGAGTGAAACAAAAATTGTCTCTGCTTCCCTTCCGTCTTCCAAGGCTCACATAAAATGTCTTTTGTGGCCGATGTTAACCCAGGACTATGCAGGGAAGGGATTTATGGAGAACAGAGGTTCAGCCTTGCCAAATGGACAAATCCCCTACAGTAGGGACTGACAAATCCCCTACAGTAGGGACTGACAAATCCCCATGCAAGGCAAGGGAAGTCATGGCCATGGATGAGATGAGTCAGGGATTGTGTCGAGCCAGGAAGTATCATTCTAGGGATAGGCACGGGGTAGGAACCTCCCGTGGAGAAGGAGGAGAAATCTGTGGGGTAGAGGAGAGCTGGTGGGAGGCAGGGCTGAATTTCTGGGTCTAATGCTTGCATAATGAGAGTATGTGTCCATAAAAAATAACGGAGACCATGGGATGATGATAGCCAGGCATATGGTGAATTTAACAGTACCTATGGCACTGACCAATCAGACTGGGTGCTGGGCCGTGGGGAGTTCCAGGGACCCTGAGGGAAAGCCATCCCACCACCATGTGATGGTGATGGTGGTGGTGGTTGACACTGGGTGGCCAGGGACTTGGGGAAGCAGCTATTCACCATTCACTGTGGGTGACACTGCGGGTGTCAAAACATTCCTGTGTTTTGACAACTATTGTACCGTCTTGGTGTATATCCTCCGAATATCAGCTTTACTAGTACCGAGCATGAATCGAGTACCTATTATGTACCAGGTACTCAGCTGGGCACCATGAGCCTGTGCGATGGTGGTGTTACCTCTGAGTGCATTGCCCCTCCCTGACCGGCTCTGGGAGAAATCAGAGTCTGAGATCCCGGCAGACCAAATTGTCAGGCTTATTGTCACCAATCTCTGCTGCCATGGTGTGCACCACGTTTGCGGGAGGATGTATTTTGGGGAGGTTTTATAGGCCTTTTCCATGTGGGGGAGAACATTTAAACGCACAGCAGCTGCTAATGAGTGCCAGGCTGCTAATTAGAGCAGTCTGGAGGGGAGCAGCTGTCCTGCACAGTGGTGGTTTAGAATGACAAAGGGGGCTGCAGCTAGCTGTAGGAGTCCTGGGGGCTGCCTCTGTGGGGCAAATTCTGAACTAACAGAATCCAGGAAGACTCGTGGAGCTTTAACCTCCGAAGTTCTCAGCTTGGATGATTTGATGTGATTGTCCACCCAGATCAAACATCAGAGGATTTCCACGGTGCTCTCTTGGTTGGTGGTTTATGGGTACAGTGTTGGAGACAACGCCTGAAAGGCCTATACTCAAAGTAACCCAGAGGTTACTCACTTTCGCTTCATCCTCTCCCTGGCAGCATGAAAAGTATTCTTCTCCACCTGACTTCTGCCTTCTGAGAGTATCCCAAATGATCTGGGTATCTGTGTTAATACTACCAGATTGACCGAGGAACATATATCCCATTCCCAAGTTGTCTGTTTCCATTTAGCTCGGCATTAGTTGAGGCCAAGGTGAACAGGTTCAATTCACATAGGAGCCAGGCAGCCCCAACTGGCCACAAACGTGTCTATAATGGTGGGCCACCCGCAGTGTGTGCCTTTGGTCTCTGAGGAGCTGGCAAAGAGGAGAGCAGTTCATTGGCCCTTTCACCTCAGCCACTAGGGGGCAGCACAAAACACAGGCTTTATTAACAGTGGGTCAGTGGGCGCCACTTTGATTTATGGAGCTTATCTTTTGGCTATACCTGCTCAGTCAATATGTCCTTCCTTGGATATTGTTTCCTACATAATGAAGAAAATCAACAAATGGTGGCAAATTGGATCTAGAGTTGGCAACTTTCAAAAAGTGTATTGATTATTTCAAAGACTTAAATTTGCTACATGCGTTCCTTACCAGTAAGTAGCAGTGTCCCCTTATTCATTTGTTATGAAATCCCAGGCTCTGGAGCTGGAAGTGACAAGGGAATCCCAGGCAGAGACAATGACACTCACAAAGGTATGGAAGCTGGAGTTTGGCAACAGCCATGGATAGGGTTAACTGGGGGCAGTGAAGTATAAGAAAAGCTCTCATTTTTATTTTAACAGCTTAAAAAAAAAAAGGGTGCCTCGGTGGCTCAGTCAATTAAGCATCTGACTCTTAATTTCAGCTCGGGTCATGATCTCACAGTTTGTGAGGTCGAGGCCCGCCATGGGTTCTGTGCTGACAGCAAGGAGCTGCTTGGGATTCTGTCTCTCTCTGCCTCTCCCCTGTGTGTGCTCTCTCTCTCTCTCTCTCTCTCAAAATAAATACATAAACAAAAAAAGTAAGAAAAGAAAAGAAAAAGACTGATAGCTACTCTTTCAAACTCCAGACATTGTAAACTGGAGTTTTAGGTTCATCAACAATGGGGTTTAGGCAAAGAAAAGCAGAAAAAAAAAAAATTTAATTCATTTCATGTTTAATTACATCTGAAATTACTACTAATAATTACCCATTTCCCAACCTCAGTTGTGTTTATGACTTCCCATGATTATCTAAACTAGTTTCACAATTCTTGATGTTTGTACGTAAACATTAAAGGTTTGCAGTTCAGATGGGCAGAAACAGGCATGTCAAAACAATTTGAGAGAAAGATAGTCCTTATCTCTTTTTATAGAATGGCAGCTGAGAAATCAAGTGGGATATAATCTAGTTTAGTTTTACTGGGGACCTTGTCTCAATCTGATTTGTAAGCAAATAGATTCTTTAACTGCCTAGGTTGTAAATAATCTTTATCCTCCAGCTTCTTTTATCAGCCAAGAAAAGCAATTTACAGCATAATGCCTGGATAAACAAAAGCACTTCTAGGTCCAAGTGATTTTTGTCAGTTTCCCTTTAATTATAGCTGATTCCCTTCCTAAAAGGTGATTCATTTCTCATCTCAAATTTTTCTTTCTTGAAGAGGGGGACTTACATGATTCTGTTTTTGCGAGATTAGTATACTTCCTCAACATCCAAATGTGCAATGTTCTTCCATCGCTTATAGGGTAAAGCTTACAAAGGTAAAACCTGAGAGGCCCTCCTCTGGTTTTGCCTCCTGCTGCTCCGTGCCCCCCTCCCCGCACCCCTGTCCCCCCAGCCAGTCCGGTGCCTTCTGCATCCCTGCCCTGCTGAACTTCAAGCACCATATTCCTTCCCACCACTGAACTGGGGTACATGTGCTTTCCTCTGCCTGGAATATTCCTCTGTGCTACCTTCCTTCACCAGCTACTACCAGCCAACTTTTGTCCCAGATGACATATCCCCTCCTCGGGGAATTTGCTCTGACCACCTTCCCCATACATTCTAGTAGCCCATGCTTATATTGCAGTATTTTGCTCACTTGCAATCATCTAATTATCGATTCTAATTTATTTAAGTGTTGTCTTCTTTGCTAGACTGTAAGTTCCTTGGGGACAGGGGTCATATCTATTAGTTTACCACTATACCTTCCTCACATTGTATCCACAGTGATTGGATGCACTCAGTTAATAGGTGTTAGCTGATGGGCAAAAATACAACTCTTAAGTAAAACAGCTAAGTGCATTAAAGTAAAAGAATACACACTTTCAAATATTAACACTGTACATTTAAAAAAAATTTTAATGCTTATTTTTTATTGTTAGGGGCAGGGAGGGGCAGAGAGAGAGGGAGACACAGAACACGAAGCAGGCTCCAGGCTCTAAGCTGTCAGCACAGATCCTGACTCAGGGCTCCAATCCATGAACCGTGAGATCACGACCGGAGCCGAAGTCAGACACCTAACTGACTGAGCCACCCAGGTGCCCCTAACCTTGTACACTTAAAAAATATTGACAAAGCAAGATTTGATTCAATAAATTCTAGACACATTCTAGTATCCTTTTCATTGATCTTTAACTGCTACTCATCATGAAAACATTTCTTAGTGATTTATCCTGGAATCATTATCCTAAAGTCAGAAGCATCCTCAGGACAACATTTTCTCTGTGACTTCAGCTCAGTGATTTCAAGACAGTTTGACAACACATGCCCTTCCGTCTTAGACTGGTTGGTGGCATTTTCTGCCTCAGTCATAAGGAGTTTATTGCTTGCTCATGGATTGAAATCAGAGTGGCCCTCACTGCCTTCCTCACCTCCAGCTAGGAAAAACCTCCGCTATGAATAAATGACACCAACAAACAGGTTCCTTGAGTCACAGGAAAGAGATTTTTTTTTCTTCCTCACAGTCAGCTTTTAGAAGCAGAGTGAAATGATTTTTCCTTGATTTTGCCATAGCTGAGTGATCCTTGCCTGCTCAAACCACAATTAACCTGTCACTTTCAACCTTCCAAGCAATACAAGCATGGGCTGCTAGAATGTATGGGGAAGGTGGTCAGAGCAAATTCCCCGAGGAGGGGACATTTCATCTGGGACAAAAGTTTGGTGGCAGTAGCTGGTGAAGGAAGGTAGCACAGAAGAACTTACCATCTGGTTAGACACAGAAAGGTAAAAAGCAACTCAAGGCAGGATATGCTCAGGGATGTATGAATATGTTAGGGACTAAGTCCTGAAATTTGGGGGTAGGGGTGATTTCTAAAAAGCTTATGTTGATCTCTAAGAAGGAGAAGACTTTGAAGCTTTTACCCCAATTTTCATGTAATTGACTTTCATTGCATTCATGTCTCAGACCCAAAGTTACCTCCCCAGAGCAGCCTTCCCTGACCACCCTGTTCCATTCTTTGTCCCTTTACCATGCTTTATTTTCCATATTCCCCACTACAATGTAAGTTCCTAGAGCAGAGGGTCTGCGTTTTGATCATTACTGGATCCCCAGCACCTAGAAGGGTCCTTAGCCCATAGTAGGCACTCATTAGTGTTTGTTGAATGGACAGAAGGGGGTGGGGGCTGAATGTACCTGGAAGATGGAAATCCAGGTGACAGAAATGGCATGAGCAAAGGAATGAGGCTGGCTGAAAGCAGGCCATACTGATGGGAGGGAGTGGTTCATGTGAGTGAACAATGAGAGAGTGAGTGGTTGTTTATGAGGTAGGATTGGGCTAGATCATCAAAAACTTTAAACAGCCAGCTGCAGAGTTGCTAGAATTGGAGTTGCTAGAATTGCAGGATGTGTGGGCTGGGCCTGGCCCAGGCTTGTGGCAGTGAGAATGAGAAGGTGAGGAGATGTTATATAGAAGCCATTGGCAGGCTGTGGTGAGTGACAGGATGGGGAAAAAGGGAGCATCCAAAGAAGGGGTCCAGCTGTGGAACCTCCAAGAATGTCGGTGCTTCTGACAGTATCAGAAAAGTCAGAGTAGAAACCGATTTTGGAGGCAGGCAGGTGGGCTCTGTGTGAGCTAGGTGCAGCTGAGGGAACGGCAGGACATCCCAGAGAGGCTCACCGCCCTAGGCGCTGCCACATGGATGCTCCCAGAAGAGGCGAGGGCCTGTTTCCAGCCTGCCCTGAGAGCTGACTCATGAAGCCGCTGGTTCCCACTACACTCTCTCAACAGCACCACAGGTACGGCAACCACGGGTTCACCTGGGCCTCGCCCCTGCCCCAACTACATTCTGTTTAAAGTCCTCTTGCTCAGTCCTCGTGCAAACCCTCCTCCCATCCCGATGAGGTACATTTCATGCCTAGCTAAGAGCTGATAGCCAGGCATACCAGGCCTTGACCCCATCCTTGTCATCAATCCAAGGCGTGACCAGCTGCTCACCACCCAGGTCTTGTCTTTCCCACAGTGCCGACCATCTAGGGAAATAACGTTTTGTGCCCTTACCTCTGTCTGGATAAATGCCAGTACTCATTTAGACGGACAGAGAATTCCCTTCAAGAACCAGATCAAAGTATAAGCACTGAAAAGTACAAGTTGTCAGGGCACCTGAGTGGCTTATGTCGGTAAAGTGTCCAACTCTTGATTTTGGCTCAGATCGTGATCTCATGGTTTGTGGGATCAAGCCCTGCGTAGGGCTCTGTGCTGACAGCATGGAGCCTGCTTAAGATTCTCTCTCTCCCTCTCTCTCTGCCCCTTCCCCACTCTTGCATGCTCTCTCAAGATAAACATTAAAACATTAAAAAAAAAAAAAAAAAGGAAAGCACAAGGTGCCTTTAGACCCACTACCTTTATGCCAATGTCCTGTCTTGGTCATCATCTCCTTCCCTCTGTAGCAGCTCACCCAGGACTCGTCTCTAGGGTTTCCCCCACTTACTCCCTTTTATAAAAGTCTCTGTTTAGAGAGTGATCCTATGGGCAAAGGATGGTTTTTAGAGGAAGACAGACTTGGATTATATCTAGGGTCTACTACCATCAATTGGGGGACCTTGGACAATGTACTTAATCTCTCTGAGCCTCATTTCCTTATCTGTCAAATGCAGAAAATACCATCTCAAAGGACTGGTACGAGCACTGACCAAGCCTCATTCAATGATCTTCATCACAGAGTGCTGAACACAGTGCCAGACACCCCTGGGGACGTTCCAGAAAAGTTCATTTCTCTTGTGTGTTTCCTTCTTCTGGGAAAGGATTTGGCTGAGTATGGTCTAATTCGTACTAAGGTGTTAATAGCTGAAAAAGCTGAACATTCTTGTACCCTAAGGAAGAGATCATGGTGAGATTTTAGGTACAATCAAGAATGTCTAAAACTTGTAAGGGCTGGACAGCCCCTCAGACTCCTCTACAGTGGCACCAGCACACCTGGCCATTCCAGGGACACTTTTTTTTTTCCCTTTTAGGCAAACTATGGACACATACCTCTCTTTTCTTTTTTCCCTGACAAAGCCATAAATGATCTGAGTAGTATTCTCATAGCATGGCCCTCTATTTTACCTGAGATGCTTTTTAAATGTACACATCATCAAGCTTCATCCAAAACCCACTGAATCTGGCTCTCTCTGAGGGTGGGATTTGGGAATCTGCTTTGTAAGTAATCTCCCCATTGATCCACTTATATCCTTGTGCCCGAGAACCACTGGTCTAGAACCTTAAAGGGGATAGTTTTATTGAGGTTCCAGAGCAAATCAAGCAAATAAATGAATGTAAAGTGAGTAAAAGTGACCGAGTTTAGGGCTTTGGCTGCCTTAGGGTTCTCAACAGAGATACCTGCATGTCCAGATGGGGTCCATCTGGCTGGGAAGACCTTCCCTCCTCTCAGATCCTCAGCTGGATCTTCAGCTTTTTCCACCTTGATTCCAGGCACCTCTAAAACTCCAGTTTGGGCCGACCCTGTGGATCCTGTCCCAGATGGATTCCCCTACTGGAGGCAGGAACCTCTTTATCTGGCCCCCAAAGATGTGGCCTACTTCATGGTCTCATGAGACTGGACCCAGGCCTCCACCTTGATGATGCGGCTTTTGGTCCATAATCTTTCCTTCTTCTAAGCACTTTGCATCTTTTCCTTCTCCCTCATTTCTCTATCTAGATCACAAATGTGCTAACATGTGCAACTGTGCATGCACATGTGCACATGTACACGCACGCACGCACACACACGCACCGATCCCATTATCCACAGGGTGCAAAGCCTCCATAATTGAATGAGACCAATGCCTGGCATAAAGTAGGTGCCTAATAAATGCCAGTTCTCTTCCTCTGACCCCTCTCTCTCTTCCAGCTGTGGTAGACTGTCCGGAAAAATGGGAGGGAGTTCGAGAGGGTATATGTTATGACTACATTCCAAAATCTGATCAGCGCGTGGGGCTGGCTGCTGGGTTTCCATGCCTGCATACCAATGAAGCTGCATCTGGAGCAGAATAGTTTGTGCCCATAAACCATGACCTTCATTATCCACGGAGGCGGCCAGCAGTGGCAGTCCCTGTAGAAATCGTTCCCATCCCAATTGCGAGGGTGGCAGAGGCGACAAGACTATGCCATTCGTCTCAGCAGCGCTAACAAATGTTTTCTATAGTGCTGTGCAAAATACACTCTTCCGCTATTCTTTCTGGCTGGGATGGGCTTTTTTTTCCAATTAAAAATTAAAATAGTTGCTGAATTTATATTCATTTCTTGGGTTTGCAATTCACGCTCCATTTCTCATAAGCAGACTGCATTATCATGGAGCTCATCTGCTTATATCACCTCTTGGAAACAACCTCTTAAATCTCTGCTTGGTTAAAGATGGTTCCCTTGTGACAGAGTACCAAAGGGCAGAGACACATGGAATCAAGTCAACAGAGAATGACACAAGGCCATGCAGCCTGACCCCTTCCCAGGAAAGAATTCCCCCCAGAGCCACCCCCATGGGTCATCTTGCCTCTTCCTCAACAGCTTTAGGGTTGGGAGTCACAAGGGTGGCAACTTGAACACTTTGAAAGTTCTTCCTTGTAAGTAACTACAATTTGCATCCCCGTAATCTTCACTCCCTGTTCTTAGTTTTGCCCTTTGGGCCATATGAATAAAATCCTCTGCAAGAGAATTTTTGAACACATGAAGACAATTCTCTTGCCCTGTTATGGGCTGAATGGTGTCATCCAAAGAAAGGTATTGAAGTCTAATCCCCAGTATTCAGAATATGACCTTAATTGGAAATACAGTTGCCATGGATGTAATTAGTTAAAATGAGGTCCTACGAGAGTAGGGTGAACCTTAATCAAATATCACTGGTGTCCTTGTAAGACACACAGACACATAAGAGGAGAACACCACATGAACACGGAGGCAGAGATTGGGATGAGGCAGCCATAAACTAGGGAATACCGGGTGTGGGGGCAGCACACCAGAAGCTGGAAAAGACAGAAAAGGCTCCTCCCTAGAGACTTCAGAGGGAGCATGGTGCTGTGAACACCTTGATTTTGGACTCTGGACTCTAAAACAGTGTGAGAATAGATTTCTGTTGGGTTAAGCCACCTAGTTTGTGGTATTTTGTTATGGCAGCCTTAGAGAACTCCTCTACCCTCTGAGACTGAACACACCCAGTTCCTTCCATTGTTTCTCATGTCATATGATCTCCATCCTTTCCCACACCTTGCTCCACTGATCATATTTCTTGTTCTAAGCCAATTACTCTCAAGGTGGTCTGAGTAGCCCATCTTGTACTGAGACCATGGCCTTCCACATTTCTGGATTCTGTGCCTCAGAGCACAGTGGCTTTCTTGGCACCTTTTTTTTTTTTTTTAGCATTTCAAATTCCTGCTGAGTATATGGTCAACTAAGACCCAAGATTCTTCTCCAGGTGAACTGTTGCTAACTCTTGTCTCTCAACTGGTATGACAGTTTTGTTAAAATCTCTTATAATATTGATGATTGCTCTGTCTTCTTCAGATATTTTAAATCTTGAGTCAATTCACCGATGCATTAAATTCTTCCCAGCTCCATTCTTGTTTTATCTATTTCCCCCAGAAATCCCTTTGCGTTTTCACTCAATTATTAATCATATTAAGCTGAGGACAGAGAACTCTGACATTCCATCAGAGGCTTCTCTGCAGACTTGCTGTGAATCCATACGTTTGCTCACTCAGTAAATATTTACCGAGTTCCTAGTGCATGCCAGATATTATTCTAGGCACTGAGGATTTGGTGATGAAGAAGACAAATCTTAGTTTTCATGGAGTTTCAATTTCCATCTTTCTACTTTTAGGGATATATCTGACCATTCGTGGAATGTATTCATAGCTGGGTTCCAGCAGATCCTCTTTTTAAAATGTCAGTTTCAAACCTCCTAAGCCAGGGTCCTGGAGAAATACTATTCCTGAATGGAGGATCAAAGGTAGTTCTTTCCAGCAAGCAAAAAATTTTTGCTTGTTCTTCTTTGTGACCAGGAGTTTCTGTCTCATTTTGCCACTTTTCTCTCCTTCAGACCTGCTAATGGGTAGAGCAGCATAGGGTTTGGATGGGAGGTATGGGGAAGGGCTGAGCTCCAAATAGGCAAGTGGAGACAGGAATTGGGAAAGAACCAAGTGTCCTGACTTTGGATCCTGAGGACAGGAAGCAAGATCAGCCAGAGATTTGTGCAATGGAGAAAATCGGAGTGGGGAGAGAAGGCAGAGTCAGGGTCAATGAGGAAGAGTAAAGGAAGGAGGTGGTATCTAGCTTGAAGAAGGGAAGACTTGGAGGATATGGGACCTGTATCCAGATATTATGCGTTTCTTTCCCTAACATCTGACCAGTTGCAAAGCAAGAGAATAGGAGTGTGCTGGTTGTGTTGGTGGCAAGGAACCTAGATGTACTTAGCTGGGTTTATGCCCAGATGCCGGCGACTCTAAGACTTTAACAGCAACCTTACTGTAGAGTGTCTGGCTCTCTAGTGGTGTCAGGGCTGCTGTTGCCTCTGGCATTGATCTCTTTTCCATAGCATCTGCACTTTGCTTTACACGTCATTCTCCTTTCTCTTCCTATTCCCAGCTGACTAATTATCTTTGCATTTTCCCCTTCAAATTCTGGAAGGAAAGCATCTGACAGTCCTAGTAAATTACCACCAATCCTATTGAACAGAGCTTTTCACACCCAGCTACTTTTTGGTAACTGAGCAGCCTCTGGATGGGCTCATCTTGGCCCAGGTGTCCACTCTGGTCCAGTTAGTTGCTGGTCTTTGCTAAAGGGCCAGTTTGCTGAGTTTCCCTTCCAAAGGGAGGGTGGGTGTGGTGGTCATCATGGTTGCCACATAGTTTTTCATGTCCAGTGAATTATATTTCCTAAACATCTCCATTCTGTTTCCACGTTTTGCCTATTTCACCATAATTTGGATGGGCCTGTCAAAGATCCCTTCTTTTTTACTTTTAAATGTTTATTTATTTTTTTGAGAGAGAGAGAGAGAGAGAGAAAGAGAGAGAGAGAGAGAGAGCTCTAGCTGGGGAGGGGCAGAGAGTGACACACAAATCTGAAGCAGGCTCCAGGCTCTGAGCTGTCAGCACAGAGACTGATGAGGGGCTCAAACCCATGAACCATGGGATCATGACCTGAGCTGAAGTTGGACACTTAACTGACTGAGCCACCCAAGCACCCCTCAAAGATGCTTTCTAACCTTAGTCTTGCTTCATTCCCCATATTGCTGTCACTATGATCTTTCTTTCTTTTTTTAAAAATATAATTTATTGTCAAATTGGTTTCCATACAAAACCTAGTACTCATCCCAACAAGTGCCCTCCTCAATGCCTATCACCCACTTTCCCCCTCCCTCCCACTCCCCATCAACCCTCCGTTTGCTCTCTGTATTTAAGAGTCCCTTATGGTTTGCC